>NC_048407.1:8517138-8523443 GCF_013103735.1 Etheostoma cragini
TCGATTAGACTCAAATCTTTCTGTGTTTCTTTACTTCAGAACATGATTATCACCGTTGTGAGTCACCTTATTGCTTCGCGTGTGGGCTCGATGGAATCAGGAGACTCTAAGCTTTCAAATGATGTATGGCATGAGCGTGTTTATCACGGTTTAATGCTTACAATTTAGGAAAGAAGTCAGCACTTTCGAAAAACGGCGAGTTTACGTCCCGTGCACGGGAACCGTCCGCCCAAGAGCAACTGTTATGCCTTTCTGTCACATCTACTGCAGTCAGATTCAATGTGTTCACTTGGAAGGAAACACTACACATGGGGAGGAAAATGTAATGACATTTCAAGCATGTTAATAAGCTAAAAACATGTTTGAAACTTGCCCTGTTAAAGCTTGTTAGGTTCTAACTCTAGCAGGAGGATAACGCGGTGTTGGTTTTTCTCTCTACTGACAACAGTCCAAATGTACAAACAACAGAGCTATATTGAAATTGACCAGAATTCTCCTTTAAGTTAGAAGGAAGCCATTGTCAGGTTTGTGGGCTGTTAAGAAAGCAGAAGCAGCAGGACAAATAAGGCAATGTACTGTATAATTATAATTTTTATTTATTTTATAATTTTGTATTAATCCCCAGTAGGGAAATTACAATTTACACTCTGCGTACACACTTTGTTAGTAGTCACACACAAGCCTGAAATACACACACACTCGGGACCTACACATGCACTAATGGAGAGATGTCAGAGTGAGTGTGCTGCCAGCTGAACCAGCGCCCTGAGCGGTTGGGGGGGGGGTACGGTCCTTGCTCAAGAGCACCTAGCAGTGCCCAGGAGGTGCAGTGGCATCTCTCCAGCCATCAATCCACCCTCCCTACTTTTTGGTCCATATAGGGACTTGAACAAGGGACCCTCCGGTTAAAGTCATCATCTCGAGCAGCTACAGCAATAAAATGCTACTTATACATATAAATACATTTACTGAAAAAAACTTGCAAACTGTACATTCATTCATTCATTCTTTAGCTTAGCACTTTAACCCCTGTGTTGTCTACCCGTTGACCATGTCACTTTGTTTTTCTGGGTCAAATGTGTTTGGGAACGTTCTTACCATAATTGGGTCACTTTTTGTCACCCAATGTTTTGGTCAGTTTTTTCCAAGTTTTTTGTCACTTTATTTGATTTTGTCTGTGCTTTTTTCTTCAACGTTTTTGAAGCTTTTTATAACATTGTCACTTTTTCAACACCCTTTGATCTTTTTTTTTTAGTCCAAATGCCATAACATTAAATAAAACGCACATATTCAGTAAGAGTGGTGAACTGAGCATTTCGTGTAAAGAGCATTGTATGGAACAACTTAATTCTTTTTGACATTATGGTTGAAAGAAACCTAATTTTCTGATGTAGGAACATTTTGATCCGAGGACAATAGGAGGGTTAAATACTTGACTTGTAATGGAGTATTTTTAAGTTGTGATATTGTCAGTCAAATCAAACATCTCCCCTCTCCATTTTTGCCCAGTCATGTTCAGCTCTGGTGTTCCCTATGAAGTTACCCATTTCCCCAAACTTGTGTAACAGCTATTTTCTGTTCTTCGGTTTCCATTTACTCCCGACTTAGACATTAATGCACCTCCTGGAGCAGCTTGGAACATTTTACAAAGATCTCTGTGTGTAATCTGAGAGTGCCAGTGAAACCTGTGCACTGAAGATGAAATACTACTCTGGAATTCTTATAGAAAGAGTTAGACCTGAAACATAAAGAGCATCTTGGCAGGGAGGGGAATGCTGACACATGGGGTAAGAAAAAAGACACCATGGGATTTATTGAAATTTCAGAAGTCTGTATAACAGAATCATTTCTGTGTTTGTCAGACCCAAACAAAACTAAACAAAAAAACAAGGACTATGCAAAAACTCATGACTATGGCCTTAAGTGGAAGAATGTAAATTTGCCAAATAATTTTATTGACCACATGTCAAAGCTGAGGATATGCACAAACAATTTTTTTTGTGTGCAATTTTTCAGTTTAACCCTCCTGTTTTGACCCATTTTCAAAAAGTTTCTATATCCTAAATATGGGTTTCTTTCAACCAAATTTTCAAAACAAATAGCGTGGCTGGTTCCCTACAACCGTTACTCTTCACAAGTTAAACAAAATATCAGTTAACTTCTTTGGGGTGTTTTATTAAATTTTGTAGCATAAAAAAAGAAAGAAAAAAACTAACAGATGAAATACAAAGAACACTTTCACTTACTATTAACAGGTGTTGAGTGGACAACAGCGAGAAGTCCAAGAATAACCCCAAAAAGAAGATTCCTCATCATCATACCAGAAACTTGTAAAGGAGCCATTGAGTGAACTTGACTGTTAACGAGTCGGAACTATTTGGAACACAGAACTGATAAAGCCTTTTATACCCAGCAGCAGGTAGGTGTTTCATCAAGACAACAATGGCTGGCGACGCACAGACACTCACAGGAGGGCTGGCACATGTGCACACACACCCTCTTCCCCACTACGGTGTACATGACAGGACATCAGCCCACACACTTACTCATGACTTTTTCTCCCTCTTCCTCAAGCACAACAGACACACACTCAGTAAAATGAATAGGGAAGTTAATTGATTTTTAGATACTTGTTGCTGGAAGATGAGAAACAATGGAATCAGTTATTTAGGAGTTTCTCAATCACATCGACTGTGAGTTCCATCATGCACCAGTGTGAGTTTAACCAATGACAAACCCTGGTTCACTGCCAAACTCACACAGATCAGAATGAAGAAGGAACATGTGCCTATTCAGCTATCTAATACAGATACGCATAAAAACAGCAGTTAAAGAATTAAGCTTCTCAATTGCCAATGGAGCTTTTCTCCACAGACAGCACTTTCTCAACTGCCTGAAAACGGCTTGTTCAAACTCCTATTTGAAATTCCTCGGTTAGTGATGTCATTGAATGAGAAAGCCAGCCAAGTTTTCAAAAACTTTCGTTTGCTGCTGTTAAGTTTGCCAATCCGGCCGAGAGTCACAGCTGGTTCAGGATCAGATCATGGGAATCAGAACTCCGATTCTGGGTCTAATGTTGCTGCCGTTCAAGTAGTCTTCAAGTAGCTGCTGGCTAGCAGCTAGCCACCAGCCCGTTGTGACCCTAGGTTGTGACCCAGGTCCCCGGTGCTGGCTCTGGTCCACCGGCAGAGCTGGCGTGACCCGCACTTTGTTGCGTATGAGGGTAATAGTGGACCCAAATAATTAAGCAGGCGGATGTTTTGCTGCTTGGGGGAAGTAGTTCAGTCCGTAGGGAGTTGGGTCGGGAACCCAGTACAGACCAATGTCTCAGTACAGACCAAAAGTACAGAGTATGGACTGGTGGCTGGAGAGATGCCAGTTCACCTCCTGGGCGCTGCTAGGAGTTCTTGAGCAAGGCACCCCCCCCCCCCCCCCCCCCCCCCCCCCCCTCCGCTCAGGGTGCTGTTCCAGCACTGGAAGCCCCCCCACTCTGACACCTTTGTGCATGATAGGTCCTGAGCATGTGTGTGTGTATTGCAAGCCTGTGTGTAGTGATAACTAACAAAACAGGGAGTAAATTGTAATTTCCCCAGTGGGGATCAAAAAACAGTATATAAATAAAATGACTTATACATTTATTTCATAAAAAGAACACAACTGAGTCCAGAAAGCTACAGGCACAAACTAATTCCCGAACCACAGAACAGGATTTCAATAAACTGGAACTCAGATACAGAAGATAGACTCCATGCAGGAACACATAAAACAGAAACACACAGTGTGATCTGACACAGAACAAGGGGAACACAAAGACTAAATACAAAGGGTAACGAGGTAACAAGAGGCAGGGGACACAAAGGCTGGGAAAAAACTAAAGACAGGAAGTAAAACAAGACAAGACTAGACGGAAAACCAAAATATCATCAAAATAAAACAGGAAACTGGAAAAAGCCAACAGAAACATGAAACCAACTAAACAAAGAAACTTGACACAAGGACAAATCCATGACACACTAGCTCGTTAGCTGGGAAATCAGACAAATGACAAAGACGCTGTTGCCTTGGAAATAACAACATCCGGTCCATGTTGAATGAAGTAGAAAATGAAAATCACAGCATATTTAATTTTGTCTCATCTAATTTTGACCATGAAAAGGAAAAAAGGCCATATATTTCCAATTCTTTATTTTTTTTAAATTTTTCTCAAATGAAAATCAAATGATCGAAAGATACAAGGACCCTTCAGCCATAGAAATACATTTAATGATACATGAATCTTCATGTTTTGTCTTGTTTCAAAATGTTCCCACGCACGTTTAGACTTTACCAAAGATTTTGCCACACACTCAGCTCAGTAGGCTCTCCCCACAGGCACTGTGTAATGTATCAGGGACTGTTGTGAATGGATGCGTCACTGCAGCCCTTTGGACTTGGCCCATCTGGCTTGTTCATGAATTTGAGACAGTTGTCATGATTTGATCATGTCAGAGTGTGTGGGTGAGCACTAGCCCAGTCTTGCACGCCACACCCAGATAAGGCTCTTTTCTCTGCTTATTAAGAATGGTAGCCTACAATATTTAAGTGATGATGCATGAAAGGAATAACCTGAAGGCTAAAGCACCAATACTGCTTTCAAAAGTGTAATAGTCATCTTTCCCTGGCTGGGCGCTGTTTATGATTGAGTATTCAAATTATTCTCACGGTGTGGTTGTCTAGTGAGTGGGGAGGTAACTGAAGGTCAACACATTATATTATGGAAGAAGTAATATCCTATGAGGCAGAATGTGGCGAAGGCAATGTCATGTTCACACACTTTGTCAAAAGCTTTTAATAGAGATCTAAAAAGTTAAAAAAAAAATGTTTAGATAAATATTAAATAATTATCCCATGAACAACATTATTGCCCTTTGAATACTTTACAACAAACTTATATTTTAGAGAGGATTTTGGGGCAGTAAAATAATGTCAGTAGGAAAAGGCTGAGATTTAACTTTAAAGGATAACTAGCTATTTATTTCATCATCCTGCAAACTTCATTGGGTTTTCCACTAACATGAGGGTGAATAAATAATGACTCCATTGCCATTTTTAATGTTTTCCTTTACGTTTACAGATATTTTCACGCAGTACTTTGGTTCAAAATTGTTTTATTTTTCAAAAGCAAGTCTTGATATGAAGCCGACACTATTTGGGCCCTAGTGTAAGAATTTTTCTGATTCAAATTTAAGTACATTCAAATGTAGGTACATTTTAATCTTGAAAAGTGAAACAGAATTTCAAAAACATAGTCTGAACACAAGCACTTCTGGCCAAATGCCTCACAGCAAAGGAAAATTCAAGGAGATCAATATTACTGATCTTAGTTTTTCGGCAATTCAAGTAAAAATTACTTTTTCTTTTTTCATATATCGCTAATAAAAAAATCGCAATGCCTGATTTTTTGCAATATCATGCAGGTCTAATTACATGTAATTTAGCTGACGCTTTTATCAATTAAATTAAATTAAATTAAATTTTATTTATAGTATAAATTCATTACAAGAGTTATCTTGAGACACTTCTAGATACAGTAGGTCTAGACCAAACTCCATCATTTACAAGGACCCAACAGTTCTAGTAGTAGGCGAGGAAAAACTCATTTTAGGAAGAAACCTTGGTCAGACCCAGGCTCTTGGTAGGCGGAGTCTGACAACCGGTTGGGGTTAAAATAGAAAGTGGCAATACCAATCACAATAAAAGATAATGGAACAGTGACTAGAATTATTCAGTAGTAGTAGTAGTAGTTCATGACATAGCAGGACACTGAACCGCAGAGCGTAGCAGGATGTAACAGGGCATCGCAGGACGTATAGCAGGACTACAGCAACAACTGCAACCATGATTTTGGAGCCTCTCTGATCCAAGGAAACATGCTGGGGGGGGGAGGTGTAGCAGGACCACAGCAACAGCTGCATCCATGATTTTGGAGCCTCTCTGATCCAAGGAAACATGCTGGGGGGGAAAGAACATAAGGACTCCGGGGAATGACTCCCCTAGGTTCGTAACAGGCATTTCTGGGACGTGGATGCAAACAGATGGAATGATAAAGGAGAGAGGAGCTTAGTGTGTCAAAGGAAGTCCCCCAGCATTTTACTATCCAGTTTACTATTAACTTTAAATAAGCAAAACTACAAAGAGCCATATGAAAGTGCAGCTTTAACCATATGTATATATATCGGTTGGGGTATGGGGTTTGACCATGTTCTGGGTCTAGGCTGTGGCTGATCCTTTCGTGGTCCTGTATGCAACGTACTAGTGTCTTGAAG
>NC_048407.1:8523543-8545602 GCF_013103735.1 Etheostoma cragini
GCACTGCAGTGTAGCAGTAGAACATGGCATCACAGAACATGGAGCGGGACCAAGGCGACAGCTGCTACCCTGATTTTTGCAATGCAATTGGTAACCAGTGAAGCGAGCAGAGGAGCGGTGTAGTATGAGAGAACTTGGAGAGGCTGAAGACAAGTCAAGCTGCTGTGCTCTGTATGAGCTGCAGGGGCTGGATGGCACATGCAGGCAGGCAGTCCAGCCAGGAGGGAGTTGCAGTAGTTTAGATGTGAGATGACTAGTGCCTGAACCAGAACTTCCGCCACGTTCTATGTTAGAAATGGACATATTCTTTTGATGTTATGCAACATGTATATACACGATCATGTAGTTGCAGCAATGTTGGCAGTGAAGGAGAGTTGATCATCAAGTGTCACACCCAGGTTCCTAGCAGTCTGGGTGGGGACTACTACCACAGAGTAATTTTTTTTGTGGTCAAATTTTTATATATATATTTTTTCATATTTAAGAAATTAACAGCAACAAAACATTTTAAAAAATACACTGATAAGAAGAACACACAGGCAGACACAAGACAAAGGACCTAACAACTGAGCATGTTAGAGCCCGGACCTCACAGAGTCAGCGATGCACCGCCCTGTGTCCAGGGTCTTCCCCGGAGCACCATTAATCCGCCCCGTGGAGAGTTCCCAATAAACCTCATCCAAAAAGGAAGGGCTAGACATGTTTTGTCGTGGTTTCCAAAAGCTTGCAATCATCCTCTTTGCAGCTGTAATCCAGCATATACAGTACCTTTCTGAGTTCAAGAGAGCTGAAAGGCTGACAGGTCCTTTAGAATCAAGACATTGACCGTAACAGGCACATTAACATTAAACAAGGCAGAGATTTTGGATGCAAGATTGTTCCAGAACTGACCAACTGCAGAACACTCCCAGAACATGTTAATTATTTTCACGTTATGCATTTTCACGGGGGTGAGATATGTCCTATGTATGAAGTTAATCTGCTGATGGTCTGGATTGCGTGACACTTCTGGAATGTTCGACCATACGTCATGCCAGTCAAGATTGACACTCAGGCCTGGGCAATCGCGTGCCCAGATCCTCTCAAAAGGAAGGCCAAAGTGGCCAGATATTACTAAGAACTGATAAAGCCTAGACACCATACCACAGTTTTTAGGGTGCACAGCAAATAACTTAAGGATAGGATGAATGGGCAAAGGCCTCTGCCAGAGCCATGGAGAGAGAAGAGTGACACTCTTTGATCTCGGTAGCGGGGTGGTCACGTGGTTCATGTCAGACTGTGTAGTTCCACACACACGCCATGCTGTCATGGTCTTCTATGGGACTGACAGCAGCGAGTGCGATATTGAATGAAATATGAATGAAAACACATGAAATCAGTGAAGTACTTGTTTCACTGTTATTGCATTATTGCATATTTGTAAATGTCAGTTTTACAGTTCTAGTGCTAGGGTGGCAACTGAAAGGCAGATATTCTCTTAGGGCTGCACAATTATGGCTAAAATGATAATCACGATTATTTTGATCAAAATTTTTATCACGATTATTTCACGATTATTTGTTGATTTTAATCTAAACTAATTTTATCGTCACATAGGCTATTTATAACTGCGAGAAGGAGTGTGATGGACGCTACTCACAGAGAGACAGCTGACTCATTATGAACGGGTCCAGCACGGGTCGAATGGCGGATACACACTGTTTGTTAGAAAGTTTGTATCGTCACTGCGCTGCATTTTTATGAACTATGACATTCTGGCCATAGGTCACATCTCTGGCCCAGGTCCAGGTCCAGCAGCACCGTCTCACATGCTGTTACTCTTCCAACTGAAGTTAGTTGTATTCAATAACTTCTGTGTTCTTCGCCGTGGCCGCCGCGATAGCAGAGTTACCAGCGGAAACACTGGTACAAATACAGGTTTGCCCCTCATACTTAACAATATACAGTTAATAACTGTGTTAATAACAATTAAAACTGTGGACAAATGTAAGAAGTGTTGGCCGGTGGCCGCTGTGTGACCGGGCGCAGAGAGTAAGACGAGAGAGTAGAGGAGAGATCCAACACAGGCACGGATTTACAGAAGAAATGGGTCATGTAATGCAAAATTAAACCATATCCATATAAACAGCATTGCAGCGGATGCAAGGAAATTAGCACCGGTGCGTCCTTGACGAGCTTACAGCTAACAGACGTTACTAGCACCAACTAGCACGGGACAAAATGTTGCGTTTACTGGTAAACTGGTAAACCTTGAGACTGACGTATAACCAACTGCTATTTGTTGAGTTTCCTCCCGTTACTTTGTCCATTGTTACTGTCTACATCTAGAAACTAAGCTGCACGTGGTGCAGGGAACTACTGTGACTGACTCATGAGCAGACAGGGGTTTACGGAGCGGTAGATTGGCTTTGCAAAAAAACTCAGCGTTCTATGAAATGACGCTTTAAAAAAACAACAACGCTCGATCACGCAAATTTGATCATGGGAAGTCATAATCATGATCGCAATTAAATTTGATTAACTGTGCAGCCCTACATCCACTATAAAAACACTAAATAGGACAATTAAAGATGAGAACCCACTTCAGAGAATATATCTGTAGTATAATACTCGTATGTAGTACAAAGAAAATGTTTTCTTAAAGGCAAAATCAAATAAAAAAATAACCAAAATAAGTTTAAAATACAAGAATAAAAACCTTTTACCTCCAGAGTGATTGTCAAGTCTTACACACAGATATATATATATATATACTGTAGTATATAAATAAAGGGATTTTTATAAAACTTTTTTATCACTAAAATGATTTTGTGTATAATCTGGTGAGCACAGCTTCAAGGTTTTACAGCATCAGTGACGTAGCTTTCCGTGTACTAGAGCAGAAAAGTATAGTGGTCCTAATAAAACCTTTTATCGCGTCCCACAATATCCTGGGGTCTTCCACAGAGCCAACTTAAATTTCTGTAAATATCTGGAATTCAGCAATAAACTGAGTGATGTAGGTTTGTTTTTCAGTAAAGAAGTATTGAAGCGCCATCTAACCGCACGTTGAGCTGGCCAAGGATGGCGGGGCAAGGGACGCCTTTATGGTCAGACAATGCCATTGGACACAACATAGCTTTATCAACTGGATCAAATAATTGAGGGGATACAAACAGAAAATATATTCTGGTAAAAGATTTATGTCTACCTGAAAAAAAGGAATAATACTTACAGGTGGGATTAACTACACTGCAAATGTCTATAAGCCTCTAACTGCTGGTCCCTGATTTCAGAACATTTGTAGCCTGAGCCTAGTGGCCTTTGCGTTCGACTGATCCATATTTAGGTCTCACACAGAGTTGAAACATGCACCAACAATAAAAGAACAGTCTGTTAACTCAAGCATTTGATTGGTGAGCATATTGTAGAAATTGCCATCAAAACATTAGGCACGTAAGATGACAGAAGTTTTCCTAGCAGCAAACTCTATGTGGAGACCAGAATCCTGCCTGTATCATTTGAGCAAGAGGACAACACGTTAAGTGGAAGATTCCATTTGACAACAATGGCCACTCCTTTTGTTTTAGAACTTGCTGATGAGGATGCAGTTGTGTGATAGAGTCTATTGGCTGCCTGCAGCAAATGTGTCTCCTGTAATAATGCAATGTCAACAATTCTGTTTTTTAGTAAGCCCAGAGTGCTGGCTCGTTTATGAGAAGCGTTCAGTCCGCCACAACTCCAAACTTAATAAAAGATCACCCATTATCGATTAAGCTTTGTTCTAAATGAGAGTAAATGTGAAAATTGCTACTGCCTTTTAATTTAGTTAAATCCTAACAATAGTGCATCCAAAGGTAAGGCCCTCATTACACAAACCATGTAAAAAAAAAACACAGAACAAGAGCATATAATACAGTGACGCAAAAGAGAAGAAAGAAGTCGGGGAAACATAGCCAGACGGCTAACACTCAAAGTAGGCCTGTGATCAAGACTGGATACGGAAGGTCGGAAGGATGACAATGGAAGAGAGAGAGAGAGGTTTCTCTAGCAATGTGAAGCTGCTCAGTGACAGCAAGGAGGGTTGTTTCTGTTCAGTGGCCAGCCTTGAAGCCAGACTGGTGGGGATCAAGAAAGTTGTTCTGGTGGAGATAAGTAGAGAGTTGAATATAAACGGGATGCTCGAGAGTTTTGGAACTGGAAGAAGGAAGACGGGTCTATCTTGTTATTTAAGTCAAGTCAAAAGACTCCCTCCCTAATTCTCTCTACCTCGATGTTATCTCATGTTCCTTGGCAGACACCATTGTTCCCTTCTCCAAAGTCCCAAGGCAACCAAGCCTGGTGACATGTGCACTGCAGCTCTCACATCCATTACCACCAGGGATAATCAAGACAAGTTAATGTTGAGTTATAAAATGTTATAAACAATGTTGTGAAAGCAATTATTTCTGTTTAATGTATGATGCAGCCAGGATGGGATTAATATGCATTTTGTCCTTAAAGAGGTCAAGATGACCCATTTGATTACTGATCTGGTCAAGTCTGGAATTTGGAGCTTCCTCCTACCCACCAGGAGGTGGCCTGCTGTCTCCTGCCCCCTGGGGTCTTAGACTAGGCTAAGACAATCCAATGTTGATTAAACTGTATTGATGTTAGAGTTTCACATTTACACAACAGACTCTTTTGATCCGTAACCAAAAACGACCCCCAAAGGGGCAGAGTTTAAAGGCTTGTCCTCCCCCATTGGACAACAAAGATGCGCCGGCGTGTTGCCGTGCCAACAGCGGACAAATGAGAATGGATTTGAATGCACCAGGTGAAAAGGAACCGCCCCCGGTGCAGGGGATAAAAGTTTGGGATTAAGAATATTCAGGACTGGTTTCATGTGACTCCGTCAGGGGAAGCATGGATCCAGTCCGCTGTCAGCTGCAGTGTTATCATGTTGTGTGTCTTACTGTCTTTGTCTTATCATCTTCATCATTGTGTTGCATTAAACCTTTCCTTAATCCTCAAATGGACCCTCAGTCTCCTTCCTCAGAGATCCAACGAGAACAAAGTTAGTTACGAAATTCTAACATACGGCCCTTATCACTGCTATTCTACCATGGACCATCCACGTCAGTTTGCCAATTTCTGCATCAGATTCAGAAAAAACACATAAAAGCGGTGCTCCTCAAAACCGTTTTGTATATTGCTTGACGACCATCCAATTTTGACCATATCAGTGCAATGGGAAAATGATTCAAACAGGGAGGACAGAAAAATATTTAAGGAAATATTACATTCCCTGGACGTTTGAAAAGTGTATGCACCATGTAATCTGCAATAAAACCAAATAATGCATATTTTTATACCCAGTCACTGAAGTGATTGGTCTTTATTTACAAAGTGTCACAACCCAGCTCCTAAGTTGGGGTTGTCACTAAAGTCCTCTCAGCTACAAAAAAGGCATACTTACTGTAAATTGTATGTGTCCATGTTTTATATCAGTCACGCAAATGGAGAGTCTTACCACACTTAAACTAATATGCTTCTTCTCTGCCCTTTCACCTTTCTTAAGGAACCAAAATCAAGGATATTGCCTGAAATCAGTTCCTAGGTCCTTGGCAAGTGAATAAATAATTAAGGCACTGATTACGTCACATGTTAAAAGGTATATATGCAATGACTTCTTTAAAAACAATAGACTCATACAAAAGTAATCAATCTCAATCAGCAGTCATGACCCCCTAGAGGTGTGTTTTGATGTCTGTATATGCGGAGACCCTGCCCTCTGCCTGTATTTTCTCTTTTCTTCTCATTTTGGAGAGTTGGGATCATGGTCAAAAGTCGGGACGCTTCTGGGTGCAAACAAAGAGAAATGTCTTATTTCTATGGACCTACCTTTCCATGAATTTCTCAGACACTCAGTCAGTGGGGAAAAAAATCTTTTTTAGTGGACGTATATTGAATGTAATTGAGCCGTAGGATTACTCAATACTGGGCACGTCCCCATTAGTCACATAGACCATAAAACGTGTGAAAATACTGCAAAACAATTGTCTGGTTTTAAGCCCAAGTTTTGTACATACAGTATACACAATGTGTGTACATAATTTCTCAATGTTGATTAAGGAATTTCCCAGAGATGAAATATCTTGTCACGTTTCCTGTAGATTACTGGGATTCTGAGACTAACTTTTCCTGGTTGAATAAAAAAGCAAAATGCAGCTGCCAGACTCCCAAGCAGATCATTTCGATATACTGTATTACTTTGAAATATCATATTCATTGTTACCATTCTGAAATGCATGATTATTAGTTTGTTTAAATTATTTCCTGCTCCTATGCCTGCTGTTATTTTGGAAAGTCTCTTTATGTTACATTTACTCATTAATTAATTCATGGCATTCTATCCAAAAGTTTTCAGTTATGATCAAAAATATTTTCCAGATAAAAAGTAAGTAAGTAATGGTTGTTTAAAGAGCTCTACAATTCAAGTGAATTTCAGAAAGTATTACAATCAGCAAACTCTACACACAGAGGGATAAAAGGGATTCAAAACATAGTAGAAGGCCTGCTGAAGACTGTGGGCCTGTTTCAACTTGTTTTATAAAAGCCTGTGTCACTAGTGCAGTTGATGAATTTAATGACGCTTGATTCTTACTCTGACGAGCACTTTCACCAACATCTGCCAGACGATTGACCAAAAATGGGAACCTCCACATGATACTCACTGTTACCCTCGGGCCTTTCTGGTATGACTTGGACTTTTTTTCAACAGGAAACAAAGCCAAGCTGTGAGAAGGAGCAGCTGTATGGAACAACTGTGGGCCAAACAACAGGTACTTTAGTACGCAGATACATAGGCCTACATACAGTGCATAGGCCTACATACAGCACACACACACACACTAGAGTCCAGGTCTGGAGGAATTTTTCTGTCTGAGCCCGGCCCCCGTCTGACATAGACTTGAATGAACAGGCATTAAGAAACTTGTGTCCGAGCCCAACCTGAGCCCGACACAGAATCTCATTTTTTCTCATACTAATGACACATGTAGGCTAAGTTTTTGTGAGGAAAGCCCACTTTTATTAAGCAACTGCAGGAAGGCATTTGGAAATGTCAACAGATAAGAGCATCAGCGCACGCGGTGCAACAAGCACACGTTAATAAGCTGTTTAATTTAAAATGTTCAAAGCAAGAGAGACTCGTTACCTCCAAGGCTGACGTAATAAAATGAAAACTTTGGAGTTAAAATCCTGTTTCTGATGAGCAAATGAGTGAACTTGGCTTTCAGTCTGGGGTTTATTTCGGACACCGTACACACTGTGTACAAAATGTATTCCACCAACTTTCCTCCGGGCGCTGGGTACTGTAGGACTCAGGACTTGTCAGGCTCTGGTCGGGTATCCCTTCCTTAACACACACACACACGCGCACACACACAGAGTCAAAACCCCATCTGTGAGGTCTAACGTTGTTAGGCCAACTTTTATTACATGTTTTGGCTGGCCATAGGTAAACAGCATGTTACTTTAATTTTGATAAAACTCCCACACACTGTATAACCTGCAAAACACAAACAGTTTTAATATTAGGCAACGTTTGGGACTGGACCATCTTCTGGCAAAAAGCACTATTCAATAAAATTGTGACTGTGAGCCAAAATAATATAGCACAATGTAGTTTCTGTATTCATTTCCAACTATTGGTATGCAGTTAAAATGGGGGAAATTGCATTGCAGGTTTAAGGTGTGTGCCCCTGAATTTTCTGCCTGTGCCCCTAAAATTGCTCTTAGTAAATAAATTAATCTGGGGCCCCTGCTACATAGGGTACATATATTAATCTATGCTGATATATGTTCAAAATGACCACTTAATAGTCATGTCTTGCTTTAGATAAAATCTCATATGTGGTGTTTGCATTTATGGGTTGCATTTCATACGCAGTAATTTACACAATGACAGCTGTTGGTCAATCTAGGCTATTTGATTTGGAAATGGGCTCAACTTCTATAGATTTAGAGAGAGAAGGGGAACAGGGGCTCTTTCAGTAGAGGCAAAGATTAGCCTGCTACTTGTAAGTTGATAATACATCATGGTAAATGTACCTACCTACCTTACACTCTTGCAGTAGGCTTACTTGTCCCTTGGCTCTGCAGCGTACCATAACACTAAATAAGATATGTTGTGGGCCTGAGTTATGTTATGTTCTATGTTATTTATTTAATTAAGGAACAGTTATTTCTCAACTGTGTTCGGGCTTCGGGCGTCATCAATAAAACAATATATGCCTCTAGCCCAATACGCGCTACACAGAAGACTTCCTTGACAAGCCTCAGGACAGTAGACTACAAATCCCATCCGGCAATGTAGCCTGTTTGTATGTCGCGTATTGATGACGTAGTGTTAGCAGATATTTGGGTTTGATAACGTTAGCTGTTTTAACCACAGACTGCTTCTAAACATAAGTAAGGTAAGTAGTTGTGTTTTTTAAACTTGTTTTACTGGCCGTAAGAGAAGTCAAACTACCGTTGGCACGGCGCAACACAATGCGTTTACAAGCGTAACTAATCTATTTTCAAAGTTAGTCTAACTGCTGCAGGTTATCTAGCTAAAGCTACAGCTGTTAGGTTTATCGTTAGGTGAGGCAAAGATTAACGCAAGCTGCACATATTTACTTAGGTACCGACTCAACCTCCTCATGCTCCATAACTGGGACAACAGGAACGGTAATGCACGCTGACTCCTCTATTGGTACAATATATTTGCGTTTCAGTCTTTAGTGACTTTAGTTCATCATCCAACTATGCGTGCAGACATGTAACTGTTAGGCATGTAGTATTTCAGACAACAGAGTTTAATAACACAGGAAACGGTCTTTGGTTGTCCGTGGGAGTTGATCTTATCATTATTCTTTTTCTATGGCAGTAGCAACTGTAGAGACGTGAGTCACAAACGAAGTAACTTCAGTAAGGACACTTGGTCAGCTTACAACAACAAATGACAAAAATAATGACTGCTACACAGGTCATAGTTCTGTAGGGTCCATTTGATTTAAAGTACCCTGCCAAGTCTTGTTAAAAGTCTGTAATTTTAACTTTTTTGGTTAAACCTGAAACAACAAAAAAACAAAAAAACACATCAAGTTACAGAGCGGATTTGCAGCAAGTTGCCTATTTATTAAGTAGAATGTACTATCTTGCATCTAATCAACTGAAAACAATGTCAGTTTACATACAGTATGTTAATTAAGGTTATATTCCAAAAATGCATCATGACAACCGCAAATCATGTTACTGATAAACACAGAACAGGATACAGTGACACTTCATTATGATCTCTATAAATTTGAAAACTCATACAACACAGTATTGCTCATCCAAGTACGTGTGCTGACATGTAGCTACATATCCAGAGAATTTACACCAGAGTTTTCTAGAAGGAAATGGTTGTGTAAAGCTTCCCCAATAAGTCACGACCAACTGCCACTTTGCTCGTTTGAAAGCCTTGACGTCTTTCTGTCTCATGGGTGGGCCAAATTCTCTGGGTGGGTAAAGCTAGAAAGCGGAGGTAATCTTGCCCCTTATGACCTCATAAGGGACAGGATTCCAGATTGGTCCATCTGAGCTTTCATTTTCTCAAAGGCAGAGCATGATACCCAGGGTTCGGTTTAGACCTATCACCATTTCTAGCCACTGGGGGGACCATAGGCAGGCTGGGGGAACTCATATTAATGCTAAAAACAAGTAAAAAAAAAACAAACAAGTTTATTCATTTCATATAAATAAACTTGTTTTGCGTGTGGAACAAACTTAAATTCCAAATTCACATACATACATGTTAAATGGTGGATGAAAAGTTTGTTTAGTCTCCGCCCTGCACTTTGATTGCTTTATTGTGACTATTATTACCATTCTTCATCACACCCCCAACCGGTCGTCAGACTCCACCTCCTGGGTCTGGGTCTGTCCCAGGTTTCTTCCTAAAAGAAGTTTTTCCTTGCCACTGTTGTACTGTTGCTTGCTCTGGAGGGAACTACTAGAACTGTTGGGTCCTTGTAAATTATAGAGTGTGGTCTAGACCTACTCTATCTGTAAAGTGTCTTGAGATATAACTCTTGTTATGAATTGATACTATGAATAAAATTGAATTGAAGTGAACTAGGCGTGTGCTATACTGCAACATTTAGTATTGATCCGATATCAATTAAATACAGTGCTAGTATTGCGGATACAATACCGATTAGGCCTGCACGATATTGGAAAAAAATGACTTTGCGGTATATTCCCCCTTGCGATATATATTACCATATGAAAAAAGAAAAACTATTTTTTACAAGATGACATAAATAGCTCTGTTTGGAAATAATAAATCATTCTTGACTACTGTGGTGACTTTTTAATGAAAAAGGATCTTTTCTAATGTGACCCATTCTTTGTTGAACTTTAATTTTAACTTTACAAACACCAAAGCAAGTAAGCGCTGGTTGACTAGCATGACACCATTGTATTCATATAATAATCAGTCCAGGCTAACGTGAATGACAGTGACTGCATGTTGCTTCCTCTTAATTTCAGGTTGTGGTCGACTAGCGGGGCCAGCTCCTTAGTTTGATAAATAGATCAGACCTGAACGTCACGCGCACTAGCAACAAACTCTGTGTATCCAAGAAGAATTAAATCAGTTGATATGACGTTAGATCAGACACAGACTTCTGTTGTAGATTAGTGTTACTTTTCCAGCGTTGCGGCTCGGAACGTTGTGGCCGGGAGACGTTGTGATTATGTTGCATTAATCAGGTGATTTAGTTTGTATTTGCAGAGAAAATAAAACACTGACTGCTGTAGCTTTACTAACTACCCATCAAAAACTATGCACATCACTGTGTCCTACTGTCTTTTTTTCTATACACGGAGAGCCTCACTTCCATAACAATAAACCCCGTCGGACTATTGTCACATACACACTGCCCACATGGCTAACTGTCTTAAAGGGGAAGGGTCGGACGGTAATAGTCATGTAAAAGGAGAACAGTGAAAGATTTATTTTCTATCAAGCAGCAAAAAAGGATTAGCATCCACATTGCAACGTCCTGCAACGTGACTATTGCTCATGCGCACATCGTGATGTCAATGCTAAAACACATTATTGTTAAACCACAATAACGATACCTTTTAATAATGGTGGATGCATCTACGGCTGCACGATTATGGCCAAAATGATAATCTTGATTATTTTGATCAAAATTTTGATCAAATCATTTTGATCTTCTGTGTTCTTCGCCGTGACGGCCGCGATAGCAGAGTTACCCGCGGAAACACTGGTACTAATACAGGTTTGCCCCTCATACTTAACAATATACAGCTGTGTTAATAAAAAATTAAAACTGTGGACAAATGTCGGAAGTATGGACAGGCGGCCGCTGTGTGGCCGGGCGCGGAGAGTAAGACGAGAGAGTAGAGGAGAGATCCAACACAGGCACGGATTTACAGAAGAAATAGGTCATGTAACGCAAAATTAAACCATATCCATATAAACAGCATTGCAGCGGATGCAAGGACATTAGCACCGGTGCGTCCTAGAGGAGCTAACAGCTAACAGACGTTACTAGCACCGACTAGCACTGGTCACTGCTGTTGTCTGAAAAACACAGTCTGTGTGTGCATGTGTGTGTGTGTGTGTGTGTGTGTGTGTGTGTGTGTGTGTCTCTCTCCAATAAAAAAATAATTAATTATTGGAGAACCTATTTTTTGTAGTTTGCAGCAGTATTTTTTACTGTTATTTATTACACTTCATTTCAAAGTTAGTTTAAAAAACTGTAAACTAAAAGTCAATAATAAACAAGCACATTGTGTTACTTATTCTTTTTCCCCCCCTAACTTTACCCTAAAATGAACCAAACTGTGGCTTCAAAACCGAGAAACGTACCGAACTGTGATTTCAGTGTACTGTTACACCCCTAGTACACACATGCATACATACATGCATGCACACGGAAAGACACCTTTTCATGAGGATTGTTAAAGTAATATAATAGAGAAATGCAAAAATGAAATTGTTGCTGGAATAAATGAAGAAATATGAATAGATATAATTAAAAAGGTTGCTTAATATCTGAGGTAGGTGAATATGACAGCATAGTGTATATTTGAGATATCTACTTTTTTTAATTATATATATCTAAGATCTAAAATGCCTAAAGAAACAAAAGTGAAATACAATACACATTATTACGCATTTACTTAATACGTAGCATAGGCCTAATCTATTTAACAATTGAATAACGGTACAAAAGGACACTTATATTAGGCCAGGTCTTGCCTTACAGTCATTTTCTGAAATCCAGCCCTTTGCTGAACAAAAGTGACAGTTGACTATCAGTCTTTCACTGCAAATCTCACCCATCCTGTAGCCTCAGAACCAACCCTTCAGGTAATTCTAGCTGTCTAGCTTACAGACATATTAACATTAGCTGGTCCTTCTCCATTAAAGGTCCCATGGCATGAACATTTCACTTCATGAGTTTCTTTTTAACATTAATATGATCTCCCCCAGCCTGGTGAAATGGTGATAGATGTAAACCGAGCCCTGGGTATCCTACTATGCCTTTGAGAAAATGTAAGCTCAGATGGGCCGATCTGGAATCCTGCCCTTTATGATCTCATCCTCCACCCCCAACTCAGATACAGTATTAGGGGACCAATAAGGCCTATATAAAAAAGACCTCAGATACAGTATTAGGGGACCACTAGGGTCTAGATAAAAGAGACTTCAGATACAGTATTAGGGGGCCACTAAGGTCTATATAAAAGAGACTTAAGATACAATATTAGGGACTACTAAGGCCTATAAAAAGAGACTTCAGATACAGTATTAGGGGACCACTAGGGTCTAGATAAAAGAGACTTCAGATACAGTATTAGGGGACCACTAAGGTCTATATAAAAGAGACTTAAGATACAGTATTAGGGACTACTAAGGCCTATGTAATAGATACTTCAGATACCGTATTAGGGGACCACTAAGGTCTATATAAAAGAGACTTCAGATACATTATTAGGGGACCACTAAGGCCTATATAAAAGCATCCAAAGAGAACCATGTCATGGGACCTTTTAAACCAGTCAGTTACTGTAAGCTAACACATGCTAACTGACACTAACTAGCTTTCAACATTTACTGAGCATTCTGCCAAAAAGATCCCTGTAGGTGTTCGTTCAACATCCTAAATGTACAGTCAGTGCTTGTGTACATGCAGCCAGCTAGCCCACTGGAAACCATTTTAATGTGAAAGGCTGTCTGTTAGGGCTGTTGAAATTAATCATTGCGTCCATTCATTGCAATGAAATCGATTTGAATCATTGACAGGAAAACTTAGGGGGGGAATCGATACAGCATAGTATTGCGATATTTTCAGTGGCAATACTGTATCGATACACAGTCACAGGCGCCAAGTATTGATCTTGTATTATACAAAAAGGTTGAAGAATATTGCAATATATTTAAAATTGCAATAATATCGTATTGTGGCGTAAGTATCATGATGAGACCGTATTGGGAGGCTTCTGGTGATTCTCACCCCCTAGGATAAATATAATCAAATTGTGAGATCAGTGAAGAGTCACTTCAAACCCCTACTGTCTGTCATTTAGGCTACATGGTCTGGCAGCTTAGTTTTTGAATAAACTTTCTGATGCGTCAGGTTAGTCTCTCATGCCCCTCAGCTCATGTGGGCTCACAGTTCTATGGTGCTAAAAAAAACAAAAACAATAAAGTATTTGCAAGTTGTGAAACACAATTCTCAAATGAATGCAGAGTGATATGTATCCACAAATGCATATTTGTGTACGTGTGTTTAATTTGTAACTCTTATTTAAGTTAAAAGAGCCCCCCATCATCACATACCCTTCACCATACCTAGAGAAAGGCATGGGGAACTTTCCATAAGTTCATCTCTCAATGCAAATAAAACCAGTTATTAAGCTTACTGAAATAACACCCGGCCAATCTCTGTATGGTGAAGGGTATGTGATGATGAGGGGTTAGTTCCCAAAGGCCAATGGAACTTTATCAGGATGCATAGTATCCTGATCCATGAAATAACTGACCTTTAAAAATGCCTCTATGGAAATTTAAAATAGGGGGTTGTATACCTATGCTCCCTGTATTTTAAGGAAGACCATTTTAAAGAAAATTTGTGTCTTTAAAAGGTTGGATTTTCCTAATTGTTTTTTAAATCAAGGCATTAAGATCAATTTCCAAAAGATCTTTTTTTGTTCTTCTTTTTGATCACCTCTAGCATGGGTGTGTAAACTGTCTCAACCAACTGTTTAACGTGATGGGAGCTCAGGTCCCGTCACCGGGACGTAAACTCGCCGTTTTTTGGAAGTGCTGACTTCTCTCATAAATTGCAAGCATTAAACCGTCATAAACATGCTCATGCCATACATCATTTGAAAGCTTAACGTCTCCTGATTCCATCGAGCCCATACACGAAGCAATAAGGGGACTCACAACGGTTATAATCATGTTCTGAAGTAAAGAAACACAGAAAGATTTGAGTCTAATCGAGTGTGTGTTTCCTACCTGTCTCCTCGTGTCTTTAATCACAGCGGTGAAAAATCGCCAAAAACCTTAGTTTCCTACATCGAAAACACCCTAAGGTATTAGAATATCCAAGCCTTGTAATCCATAATTATCTGGTCCCTTCACAATCTTGTAGTTTCAGCCCAAGTTTTGACGTAGAGAAATTTAGATGCATCTAAATTTAGTGCAGCATTTCTCGGTTTTTATCGATTGTAACATTTTCCCTTTGCGGGCTAGAAATCAAATCGACACACCATTAGAATCTGTGGCTTCTGCAGAGTCCAATGAACCAGCCAATAGCATCAGCCTATCAAGAGATATCCTCAAGCTAAGCCAATGATATCGCACAGTCGCCATTGGGCCCACCTGGGAAAGATTGACAGTGGAGCCCACGAATTAGAAGATAAGGTCATAAAACTGGCATCCCTGTGTAGCCAATAAGAAGACGAGTTGATTGATATCAAACATGGCCAACAAAAACTATTCCTGTGATCTCTCACAGCTGTCTGAAGGATAAGGAAGTAAGATGGTGACCTAAGAGCACTACGTCTTTCTCAAATTACACTAGAATCAATGTTACGGCAACCATTTCCCACACATCTTCTCTTGGCATTGTCTCTAAATGTGCTCAATCATTTTCTCACAGGAGATGTCCTCTCTGTGTGGCACCAGCAGCAGCTGTCAAGAAGCAGGTCAAGAGGCTACAGAGAAACAGGCAAGCATGGCATGACACAATGATGCAATGGAAACACAGCTGGACTTACTGACAGATGTCTGCCAAAGTGAAAAACTACAGTATATATTGTGGGACAGCCTCTGGTATGAGACAGAGTTGCCTTACCATGTTGCGATGCGGTTGGTAAGGATGCTCTCGATTGGTGCAACTAGAAGTTCACCAGATCATGAGGAGACTCAAAAGCACAGTGTATGCACACATTTTAAAACATGGATGGTGTTACTCTGTATTTTTGTTATTGTTAACAAAGACCAAAACCAACAATACGTTAATCCGTCTCTCAGTACTTTTTGACTTAGCTAACCTGTTTACACACAGTGTTGCAAGAGGGTGGCGATGGGAGATTGAATCAGAACTACCTAAGGGTGTGTGTGCACTGGAGGGAACTACTAGAACTGTTGGGTCCTTGTAAATTATAGAGTGTGGTCTAGACCTACTCTATCTGTAAAGTGTCTTGAGATAAATCTTGTTATGAATTAATACTATAAATAAAATTGAATTGAATGTGCGGGTTAGGGACTTGATATGTTGGTATGTTGATAGTTTGATATGTTTATTATGATCCAATACAAATACATCACCAAGATTTCCGACTTTGGACCGTACAGCTCAAGAAAGGGACTCCAAAAAGTTTAACAATCTTGCAGGCTGTAGTGTTCGGAGCAACAATAAGGACTTTGGTCTTATCTTCATTAAGCTGCAAGAAATTGGTTGCTGTTTAGTCCTTAATGTAAGACAAGCATTTGAGCAGTACTGACACTTCAGGATGAGGGGGATTGAGTTATTGTTGGGTTTAATTTGATCTGGGATTTGTGGCAATAACACCAAACAATACCTTAAATAATAAAGTTAAATTCAGTCGGGCGTTCAACAGCAAATGAAATGTATGCATCGGTTATACTAAATAACAGTTTTCTGTTACAGGGACACAGTACTGGTACAGCAATGCCATCAACAAAAAAGCACAGTGCTTACCCATTTAACCATGTGCCTTTTAAAATGTAAAGACTTCTATTCACACTGATGCATGCTAAGATTGTTAAACTTGATCTATGAGAACTTACAGGAGAAGGAGCATCCTCGTGTTCTCATCCCCGAGTTATGCCGACTCTTCTACAAGCTGGGATGGGTGACGGGGACGGGCGGAGGGATCAGTCTGAAACAAGGGTTCGTACGTACATTCATTTCTTGCAGAATATTGCAGAATCAGAAATGACACGCCTATATTTAACTTTTCTGTTTGCATATCTTTGACAATCATGCCAAAAATGTTTTCCGACATTCGTTTGGTGACAGAATTGCAGCGAGGCTGATCTGAGGTCAGTTACATCAGTTTTGACAATGTTTGCAAATCTAGGGTGAAGACAGAAGGTCACAGTGTTGCCATAATGAAACAGAATTCAAACTGAAGGCTTTGACAGGTTATTACGACCATCTTTGAACTGTGGTGTTTTGGATGGCAGCTACAAGGAAAGCGCCACCCGTCAGCAAATCCCCGTTTGAAATGGGGAATGGCAGACATTAATTTGAGCCAACAGGGGAGGATGATGGAAGTTCAAATGAAACCAAATTAGATTTACTGACTGCCACTGGTATTTCACTCAGATAGGAGAAAATTGTAAGTCTTAAGTGACTGACAGGAGAATTTCCTTTAATCTTGTTAAATTATTATACTTTTTTTAGATTTTTGATAGAAAATAAGCACCACTGCAATACTTAATCCATCCATCCGTCTTTATCCGCTTATCCGGGGTCAGGTTGCGGGTGCAGCAGCTCCAGTAGGGGACCCCAAACTTCCCTTTTTGTGAGCCACATTAACCAGCTCCGACTGGGGGATCCCAAGACGTTTCAAGGCCAGGTTGGAGATATAATCTCTCCACCTAGTCCTGGGTCTTCCCCGAGACCTCCTCCCAGCTGGACGTGCCTGGAACACCTCCCTAGGGAGGCGCCCAGGAGGCATCCTTACCAGATGCCCGAACCACCTCAACTGGCTCCTTTCAACACGAAGGAGCAGCGGCTCTACCCCGAGCTCCTCGCGGATGACTGAGCTTCTTACCCTATCTCTAAGGGAGACGCCAGCCCCCCTCCTGAGGAAACCCATTTTTGCCGCTTGTACCCTGGATCTTGTTCTTTCGGTCATGACCCAGCCTTCATGACCATAGGTGAGGGTAGGAACAAAAACTGACCGGTAGATCGAGAGCTTTGCCTTCTTGCTCAGCTCTCTTTTCATCACAACTGTGCGATAAATTGAATGTAAACCGCTCCCGCTGCTCCGATTCTCCAACCAATCTCCCGCTCCATGGTCCCCTCTCTCGCGAACAAGATCCCAAGGTATCTAAACTCCTTATCTTGGGGTAAGGATTCCACCCTAACTGAAGAAGGCACTCCGTCGGTTTCTTGCTGAGAACCATGGCCTCAGATTTAGAGGTGCTGATCCTCATCCCAGCCGCTTCACACTCGGCTGCGAACCGATCCAGTGATTCCTCAAAATGGCCGTTTTATTAAGAGCGAGGGCTATTTTCTAGTTTTTTATGAAGTTGAAAAACAGGGAACATTCAAGTTCCAAATGTCTTGTGGCCCCAGCATCATCTACATGGTCTACTGAATGAACTCTTCCCATGTATCCATATTGTGGCTGTGTACGCCGTTTCTAAATTGATGCTTGGATTGTTGAGCAGGGGAACCTTATTTACTTTAGATGAAAGAAAGTGGATGGATATACAGTATGTTATGGAATCTAGACGGTAGTTTTTCATTTTACCCAAACAATATAATATAAGTTATATTTTTATTATTTTTATTTTTTGTTGTATTTACTGCTTTGGTTTGACTCACATATGACTCCGAGCCTGAGGCGGCCTCTCCAAACATTGCACACAAAAATCAATAGGCTTTATCTGTTGTCTTTACTGCTAGATTGAAAAAATAATGCAATGGCTTTATCCTCTACATTCTACGGGGAAAAGTTACGGCTGTCAATATATAAGCAAGAAATATGATCATGAAAGATTATGATAAGGTTGTTAGTTGATAACTTCACCATTTAAATATATTTTTTTCCATTGGGTCTTGTGGTCCAGGCTGTAGAATAAAACATTTTCCAATGATGACTTATTTCTTGGTTAAGGAAAATGTTGAGACATTATTAACATGACATGAAAACAATGGACACTAAGATACAAACATGTTAGATTAAAAAAATGAGGACTCAAGCAATAATTACAGGAAGTCTATGAAAAACTTTAAAAAAAAAAGGAATTACTTAAAAAACTGCCCAGGGAAATGGGTTCTTTGTGGATGGCTGGTAAAGCTTTGGTGAGTGTTTCTTAGCATCTAGAGAGGACTGCTCCTTACATAACACCCTACCATTTTCTGTAATGCAAAGACATAATAGCCTGAGAAGACTCCTATTATTTTTAGACCATGTAAGGCCCTCGCCCTTCTTTACCTTATTAAAACAGATATTTATTGTATACCTCACAGAGAACAGATCTACATCGCACCATCAGGCGTCCAGAAAGAGAGAATACAGGTAAGCAGGTTACTGTATTGTTCTACTCAGTACAAATAATCAAGAGTTCAGATTGAGCAGCATTATTTTAAAAACTAATTTGTGTCTTTACACCTGTTTAATGTTTGTGTTACTCAGCCAGAAGACATGTTTGTGTGTGACATGAAGGAGAGGAGCATCAGCTGTCCACCTGCCTGGAAGAAGTTAAAGAAGAGCCAATGTACACCACTTTTTATGAATGCCTATACTATGAGAGGTGAGTCATTATTATTACATTTGTACACAATGCCACCCATATTAACCACCGTTTGCAGTTTGTCAGTGATAAAACTGATCAGTGATCCCTGTACCCCCAATTGTCCTTTTTAATTTAAGTGATTTACTTGTTTTGCCTGTGTCAGAGTCCAATCCAATGTTTTTTAGACAAAGAAAAGAAAAAGAGAAAGAAATAGGAAAACATACAAATTACTTTTTTATTTAAACATGTTTCTTATTTGAAAGGCTGAATGGAATAAGAAATGTGGAAATGTTTTCCTGAATGTTGGTGATTAGGTTCACTAAAGGTGGTAAAAACGGTTTTGAAATTGTGTAACAAATAGCAATGGAAACAACATTGGAAATCCATTAACAGACGCCAAACATTCTCCTCTGGTCTTCTTTCTTTTATTTAGCAGCTACATTTCACAAACATTTTATTTTTATTCTATTTTCTTAGGAAAGACTTCCTCAGAAATTAAGGCTGAGTGTGAGGTTATTGTCTTCAAAATGGAGTTCTTGCATGGGGAAGCGGTGGGGTGTTGAAGTATTGTTTTAAGAGGAAATTCCAAGATATATAATATTTTATAAAGAAGCAAACAAGGTTCCATAAGGCATCGTAATTAAAGGTCAACATTTTATTGAAATATCTCAGCCAAAAAGTATGTTTTTTTTTTGTTTTTTGTTTTTCAATTACTTATCATCTCTATCGTGGAATACCAGGTGAGAGTTTATATCTTTTACAGATAGGGAAGCCATCAAAAATAGAACTTGAACTAACACAATTTAAGTTGTTCCAAAGAATTTTAAAGCATAGTGCACCTTGATGTTAGTCATCATCTGTGGCATGCTTTCTCCTGCCTTATTATAATTATAATTTGAGAATGACAATACCAGTAGACAAAACTGAAATCCTGCTTTTCCTTTGCTAAAATACAGGCGCACAGGCAGTTATACACACCCACTCCAAGGCTGCTGTCATGGCAACACTGCTGTATCCTGGTAAAGAGTTCAGGATAACACACCAGGAGATGATCAAGGGGATTCGTAAGGACACATCAGGCACTAACTATGGGTATGTAATCAAGCAGCAAGGATTAGTCAAGTCCAAAGAGCTTCCAATCCCTTTTATTTTCAGTCAAGTGAAAGTTTACAAAATCTTGGTTATGAAAGTATCTTGGCACTTGTAGTAGAAATCATAGCTGCAAAATGAACAATATGAATCCTTTGTGTAGATTTGAGGTGTATCTGCACTCCACCTGGGCAGACACATTAGACTTAAGGCACAATCCAGCATGTTTGTAATGAAACTGTTTTTGGATTTTATAGCTAGAAAATGCTGCTGAGCTTCAGTAACATAATCTTGTAATTACACACTCAAAATCAGCTCGAACCCTCTCTCACAGCATAGAAGAAAAGAAATGGAGGGCTGAGGGAGTATCAACTGTAGGACTTGTTTCTCTTAAATACTTTAGCTTTGTTGTTTGAAAACACACCTGAGATGAGATAAGATAAGTTTTTATCCCAAGGGAAATTGTTGTGCAGCAGTTGCAGTACAAAGTGGGAAATAAAATGTTAATGCGGATAAAAATGTATGTTCTTATATAGCACTTTTATAGTCTCAACGATTACTCAAAGCACTTTTACGTAGTACAGGAACCATTCACACACAGTCATACAGTGTGGCCGAGGCTGCCCTACAAGGTGCCACCCATAGACATAATAAAGGGTAGACGCCGCATCGACCGCTACTGCCTATTGGCGCTGACGAAACTTGGGACCGCCATCTTGGACCGGTCACCCGCTCCACTCAGTGTACTGTGTTTGGCAGGTGAAATGAGCTGTCAGCGCGTTAAATTAATCAATCTCACTGAATACAAAAGTGATTTTCATGTTTTTTTTTTGCTACAAAGGTCATAAATGTAGCTATGAAACTGGACACATGGTTAGGCGTGTTTTAATATTCATAGTGGGTTTAACAATAATAAAATATTCTGATATGATATAAATTCACCAGACGTCCGAGATCAAAACTGGGAACACAATTCCCAAAAAGGGAGAAAAACGGGGACATTTCCAGTTTGACTATCAATCTGATTGAAAAACCTAATGTTGTGTCTTTAAAAACAGAACAGGGACAGAGGTAGTTTTTTTCTTCTGTATTTGGTCAGGGACAGAAAACCGAAAACGGGGACTTTCCCCTAAATCCAAGGACGTCTTGTCACCCATAGATCAGGCATCCTCGGTGTATCAATCATTTGTAAATGATAGGTATTTGCAAAATACCCTTACATCACATATGTGATGTAGGCTATAATAGGTATAAATACCAAATCACACATTATAAATATGATAGGGAAGAAGAAACAGATAGTGACCGTAAAGTTAGATATTTAAGTACAAGAAACAATTTGATTATGTTATTAGAGTCTACTTGAAGCTTTTTATATTTGTCTCTTTCACACACACACACACACACACACACACACACACACACACACACACACACACACACACACACACACACACACACACACACACACACACACACACACACGTTGTTCTGCATCAATCGCCTCCCAGACCTTGACATTTAGCAGCCGCACTCCCAACACACACAGACACACACACAACCCTAGTGTTGCACGACAGCACAGAATGTGATATTAGAACATCGACATGAATTGCGATATTTTTATATTGCGGTAATTTTACATATGTAAAATTACAAAATAGATAATGGAATATGGATTAGGAATATGCTGCACAAATTAAACAAGTTTTCTTACAACAAAAGGTTAATTTCAACTGAAATTCATATTGGACTGGTCCAACATAAATAAATAACGAAGGACCATTTCTACAGAACAGGACGTGTTCTACTGGTCGGACAGTATAAAATGCGTAAAGAAAGTTAACAGGACAGACCCACAAAATAAACTATATATTGCATATCGCCACTTTCGATATATTTGCCTATTTTATGTTGTGTTGACTCTACTCAAG
>NC_048407.1:8545702-8547169 GCF_013103735.1 Etheostoma cragini
ATTTTTGACAGCCCTAATATATATATATATATATATATATATATATATATATATCTATAAGAGTAACGGCAAGTCTTATCAAACAAATCCCAACTAAACCAGAGACAATCCTAATGTAATAACAACATAAGCATACATTACTGCTGCTTTTGGACCCCCAGAATAATGTATAGGTTAAACTCACTTATATAACGATGTGCTGTGTAACGATATTGCGTTGATATATCTTTCACCCCTAACAAAGCACGCGTACCAGTACTTATTCAAAGCAGCAGTATGAAATGAAAGTGGCAGTTTTGATTTAAACTGCAGATTTACTTGTTTGAATCTCCCTTTAAAACTCGCAAAACTTAACTTATGTAGCAATTTTCAAAACACAGATTCAAAATGCTTTACAGGATTGTAAAAGTTAACAGATCAACGATGAGGTGCAAATACAAAATATCCTCTTCGGTAGGTTAAACGTAAATGACATAGATTTTGGATGAAAAGTGGCATTTAGCCAGGTACAATTTTAAATCTTAGTACAGGTAAGTGTATGCTTAGTCTAACATTGCCGGACCTATCTCCACAGCACTGTGGAGTGAGGTCTGTCTGCACCACACCTACATTCTAGAAAAGGAGAAATAAATGATCTGGGTTGTTTGAATTTCTATAAATCATTCCCAAAAGAACTTAGCTGGCCTGCCTTGTCGCACAATTTCTACGTGTATATTGCTAGGTCAGAACTTGTTGTTGTTTCCCGAAGCAAAGCACCCAGCACACAACACCTAAACAAACAGCCCTGGCTCCCACAGACTGGTAGGACATCCTCGGCTTGGTACTGCAGACATTGAATAACCTTCACAAGTAATCCTTCACAGTTGTCACATCCATGACAGTAGAACTTTCCAGCACCGCCTGGTATTGCATCCATCAACTTCGCAGTGAAACATGTTTGGCTCACTGCCTTCATCAAGGTTAAGTAAAGCATGGACATGGGACATCAAAATCAATCACATGAACATTACAATTCCATGGTTCATCATAGTCGGTGGGTATTTACACAGGGGAAAAGTGACGATATGAACATCTCTTTCATAGCCCTGTTGTCTTTGTAAAGAAATGTGCCCTGGTTGCTTTACGCCTCTCAATAACCATGATGCAATTGACAGGCGGAAACGTGAGTCAATGCTACAAAGTGGACTTGTTTTCATACCTGGTAAAAGCCAGGTAGAAATAACATTTTTACAATGTTTCAAAGGTTGTGCTTGTTACCCATCCAGGCAGCTTAAAAACAGGTACATGTTGGCAGAGAGTTGGATAATTATTCTCTGGTTAGAGCTATGAAGGAGGCAGTTAGGATTATAACAATCAGATTTTATTTTCTAAATTTACAGAAAAATGCATATAAGCATATATCAAGTAGTGGTCTGAGCTTGGGGGAGAAAATTAACAAGCACAATTCAAATAAACTATAAAATAAAA
>NC_048407.1:8547269-8550694 GCF_013103735.1 Etheostoma cragini
TTTCTGTTTGAGTTGGCTTGAAAGTTGCTGAAGTGACAGACTTGAAGATGGGCAAAAAGTATTTTTGTGGAAGTCCAAATCTGTTTTGTGCTTGTGAAAAAGACATGAGGACATTACTATCATCAAACAAATCTCCAACCACTCTCATTCCTCTTTCCTGCCAAGAGCAGAAGACAATATTATCAACACCCGGTGGGAAGTCCCTGTTACCCATAAGTGGACTCAAATAGGAAAAGGCACCAATTTGGCCTACAAACCTATGCATGTCCAGCCTGATATTAAAAGAGCTCTAAAGTATTGGATTGTCCTTTACTTTGGGAAGGGTAGTTTTTTTTACTAGTGAGTTCCCCCATAATAATCTAAAGAAGACACAAGCCCATGATTCGAGTGGGTCCTCAATTCCCTTTTTAAATAGCAGTGAACCCATTCCCATATAAATCTGCTAGGCAGGCCCAATTGAATAATATAAGATTAGGGAATGCCAGACCTCTACTTTATTTTGGGAGCTGTAAGGTTTTCATACTTAACCTGGGTTTTTTCTTTTGCTAAATGAACTTGGCGCAGTCCCTTTCAACCTCTCTGGCTTCTTTTTTTAGAAATAAACAAAGGCAACATCTGCAGGGGATAAAGCAGCTGGGGTGGAACATTCATTTTTAACAAAATAGGAATTGGCAATCCATCCACCTGTTAAGATTGCTCTTGATATCTTTATGTACATTGTTGAAATGTTTCCTCAATAAATTCTTAATATTCTAGGATACAGAAATACCCAAGTACGAGAATCCTGAGGTAGACCAAAGAAATGGGAAGTCCAGCATGTTTGGCAATTGGCAAGGTCATTGACTTATTAAAATGAGTCTTGTATCCAGAGAAGGATCCAAAGGTCCCAATAACAGACATTAGAGCTGTTATGGACTCATCCAGCCTTGTGAGAAAAGAACACCATCTATACTACTTCGAGCTCCTCACGGATGACTGAGCTTCTCACTCTATCTCTAAGGGAGATGCCTGTCCCTCTCCTGAGGAAACCCATTTAGTCCGCTTGGACCCTGGATCTCGTTCTTTCGGTCATGACCCGGCCATCACGACCATAGTTGAGGGTAGGAACGAACACTGACCGGTAGATGGAGAGCTTTGCCTTCTGGCTCAGCTCTCTTTTCATCACAACGGTGCGATAAATTGAGTGTAATACTGCCCCCGCTGCGTTGATTCCCTGACCAATCTCTTCAAGACCCCAAGGTATTTAAACTCCTTCACTTGGGATAAGGTTTCATTCCCTTAATCATTATTATCCATAAAAGTTACAAAACCAAAGAAAACAAGTAGTTTCAATTTACAATGAAATACAACAGAGAAAATAGCACATTCGAGATGCTGTAATTCAGGTATGTTTGGTATTTTTCCTTGATAGACTTCTGCCAGTACTGTGCGTGATTAACTGTTTCACTTTGACAATCAGAGAGGCTGTACAACAGATGATGGTGCCAATCTTTGAGAACAGGCATGCAGAGCCTCTACAGCATCTGACAGCTCTCTGATTGCAAAGGTTAAGGCCTCGAAAAGATTTCAGCCTGTGTTTAATTTGTCATTGTGTACCCTGCATCCACACAGGTATAACGACCTCCTGGTGGTGCCTATTATTGAAAATACACCAGAGGAGGAAGACTTGAAATATCGGATGGTTCGGGCCATGGAGGAATATCCAGATTCTTGTGCCGTCCTCGTCCGCCGACACGGTGTCTATGTCTGGGGCGAGTCGTGGGAAAAAGCTAAGACCATGTGAGCATTTACCTCCCAGCACAATTAACCTTTTGTTCTCATTTATGACTAAGAATATATTAGTATATTTGTGTAGAGGGCATGTTTAACAAAGAAACCGGATTTTAAATACCTTCCATTGTATTTTTGTCTTTCAACACTCAAAATACTGTTGCATTTTGTAGGTGTGAATGCTACGACTACCTGTTTGAGATCGCCGTCCAGATGAAGCAATGTGGACTGGACCCTTCAGCCCTCCCAACGGAAGAAAAAGGAATAGTTTGACATTCACTGGTGCTTTTAAAATAGACTTTTGTTGCAGAAAGGTCAGAGGTGTTGAATCAGGATTGCAGATTGTAATCATTTGCCTTTCACGCCGGTCTGCTTCAAACTTGATGAGATGTGATGGTAAAGAAAGATCCAGGGTTAAAGGAAATGAAATGCCTGTCATCTGGAAGCACTTACTGCATAGCGCTGTGGGACAACTCTTAAATGAGCAGCTGGCAAATCAAAGTCTCGGGTTTAAAGGCTTTTCCTATTAATGTTTGACTGCACTGGAATCATGGTCTTAGTGTGTGTTAGGCACGCACATACTATGTATTTTAATTGATCTACAATGACGATCAGCTGCCTTTTATTCAATTAATAAAAACTTTATAATCAAGTCGCAGAAATTATTTTGAGATGATTGGTCAGGTTTTCCTTTACCTTCTTTCTTTTTGGGCTTATCTGGTGCCAGGTTGCCGTGGCAGCAGGCTAACCAAGGTAGTCCCAATGTCCACCCTCCCCAGCAATGTTTTCAAGATCCAATGCAAAAAATTTTGTTTTAAAATGCAATCTTCCATTTTGAAAACCTTTTTTTTCTAATTCTGTTTTTTAATGCAATGCTCACAGACACACATTATGCCTGATTGTCTTTGTTTAAAGCGTAACTCTCAAACATTTATTTAAAAGCATTATTATGATTGAAACACCTCCACAAGATTTATTGCATTCTCATTTTTGGGATGATGGCATTTTGAATGGGAGTCCTAGGGGCCCTTCTATGATGGCTTCAAATCACTGTTTTTCAAACACTAGGGAGCCTCGACACAACATTAAACCTTACTTGAAGTATCACCGGGGCCTCTGCAAATGAACGTAGCATTGACAACATTGTTTGTTCACAGAGTTTAGTAAAAAGAAATGTTTTGATCAACTCACTTTAGCTGTTGGTTTTCCCCTCACAGCCATCTCCCAGTCAAAAAGTCCATCTCTGAATGCGAATGAATGGACTCCAGAGGAGGAAATATCATTCTTATATGAGACTCCTTTTCAACTACGAGGTCAAAATTGTTTTTCACTAACGGCAAAACAACAAATTATCCATGCATTTATATGGACCTAATCTAAGATTTAGGAGCTTTCCATCTTTACTCGACTTCCTGTTACGCTGCAACACCCCCTTCAAACAAAGTTTCATGTTGTGTCGAGCCTTCTTAGTGTTTTAAAACTAAGAATAAAACTTTAGTGGTTTTGATTAGAGCTGTTGAACAATTAAAATATTGAATCGTGATTAATCGCATGATTAATTTGCAATTAATCGCACATTTGTATCTGTTCTAAATGTCCCTTGATTTCTTTTTGTCCCACTAATTTTTTTCTCATTTTAATGCTCTAATCAACAT
>NC_048407.1:8550937-8565598 GCF_013103735.1 Etheostoma cragini
TTTGAACATTTGGCAACTTTTAAAAAGTAAAATTTCTATACAGAATTGTATTGACATCGATTTCGGAATCTCGTGCTCGCCATCCACTCAAAACTTAACGTTACTACTCTTGACATTGTTAATAAAGCGGTTAACTGACAACACTCCTTTTTGATGCTATCATAATAGCGCCCCTAGCTCTCCCATTCAAAAGGCCATTTGACTGAAAACTAAAATAAGTTAAATCTTAAAAGCGGCGCTTCCATCCTAAATATGCTTTTAAACAAAAGTTTGACTCGGCTACATTTAAAAAAAGACCCTGGCTTGCATTTTGGCGAGAGTAATGCTTTAAGCTACACAGCATTTCTGAAGCCATATTTCAGTTTTAAACAAAAATCAAACACTTGTCATACAACTTGTCATAACCACTGTACACACACAAATGATTGTGGACATCTTATCATTTTCCTTATATTATCCCACACCCCCATCCCAACACCAGGCAGCGACATTTGGTGCAGGGATATCAGATAGCACAATAGCTGTAGATCCTTGCACTGCATGCCTCCACTCTGCATACTCATTTCTCATAAAAGTCAGAGTTCTGTTAACAAGCTCCCTATGTGGCCACCATTCCTTGCTTCCCCTAGTGTATTCCCTCAAAACCGAGTGCTGTCAAATATGCTGCAGGCTTATTGGAATTTTTTCTCTTTTTTAAAAGAGAAAAAAGATATTTCGTGCTGAGTTAACACTGCTGAGATTCCCCATCCTCTGATTAATGAGGAATTCTAGTGAACCCAATTACAAACAAAACTGAACACCAACCCATAATATAAAATGACATTGTGAAGCCCACAGTGTCAGAGTCTCATTTTCTGCCTTCTTGAAAAGATAAAAAATTGTTCTCAGACCTTCTCTTATTGTTGTTGCTGTTCAGTGATTTTCTGAGGAATGATCTGTAAAAATCTGTCAAATGTCTGTCTTTAAGAAAAATGAAAGTTCCTAAAGTATTTAACACTGTCAGTCAGACTGTGACTGAGTCTCCCTATCTCCTGCTGGCGCTTTGGGTTGTGTCGCATCATAACTGCTCTGTTTTTTTCCTGTATGTCTGTCTTGTTTATCTTCTATGTATTTGTGTGACACTTTTTTTCTTTTTGTCGCAGTCACCCATAAAAAAAAAATTATATTAAAAGTTAAAAAATATGTATTACCCGTCAGACTGCAAAGTTTAGCAGTAGAGACAGTAGGAATGGAATATGAAGCCGAATAAGACTCACGTGATGTGGGGGGTCAGGAGGGCGCTGGAGCTGTGGAATGGGGCCAGCAGGGCACCTAGTGGTTAAGTGGAAGAAAGAGCTCCAAGCTGTAGTGTACAGTGTACATGGGAACAAACATGCTCTACCATTTTCAAAAGCTTTTTGAAAGGATCACATCATAACATTTGGAAGAGTTGTCAACAACCTGTCTAATAATAGGATCTGTGTCCCTAGATCTAACTAAGTGGGCAGGTTCAATTTTATAAAAACGGGTTACAATGATGAATGAAACAAAAGACAAAACCCTAGAAATTAAATTATTTATAGATACTGTGTGTGTGTGTATGTATGTGTATATATATATATATATATATATATATATATATATATAATTTGCACATGCACACTGTATACAAGCATTTTGAAGTTTTCAAACAAATAGAATACAATAGTTCCTTTCCCAAAGTTGAAAGGAATTTATCAAATTGTAAGAATATTACAATGTAGTACACAAGTATTATCTGCAACATGTTCTCAAAGTGTTGAAGTAAAAATACTTGCTCTGCAGAGCAATGGCCCCTTTGAGTTATACATACTCTATTGCCTTTCCACTTTTAAAGAGGTGATGTTGTGCTGTTTGTCTGCCTCTCCATGTTTAGAAGGTATGGAAACGGTATAGGGGGACATGCGCACACCCAAAACCACACACACACTAGGCGCCAACGCTGTTGTGTTAGATTTCCTGCCTCTTTTGCTTCCGGAATTCCGGCATGCTATTTAAAATCGCACAGTGGGACGGCAAAACCGGCGTATTAGCTGATCTTCTTTACGGCAGTATTGTGGAATCCCTCTGTTTAAGAGTCTAATGTGTTTTACTGTTGTAGCTAGTTGATGGGAAGAAGCTAATTGTAACTACTTCATATACACCATTGTATAGTTGTGTATTGCAAGTGTAAAACTCATATGCTTTGTATGTAAATTCTTAAAAATAAAGTCATTGGTAAACTGTCAGATAACTGTATTGAAGTAAAATACAATATTTCCCTTTGCAATGTAGTGGAAAGGTATAAAGTGGTATAAAATGGAAATACTCTAGTACTTAAGCAGAAGTCTCATTTGTTCCCTGTATTAAGGGTTAACCTTTAGTAGCGCTACTGGGAAAATCATTCAGCACATTTGTTAGACCTCAAAGATACACATAACGCATTTAAGTGAAAACACTGGATGTAAACATAACTTTTATCTATAAGAAAACTCCATAGGGCACCTTTAGTTACTTTTTACCATTACATTTTCCAATGTTTTCCAGAATCTAGCCCTGACAACAAACTATTAAAACATAGACAAAGTAATATTTTATTATTAATATTTGAATTTTTTTTTTAAAGGATAAATTATGAAGGCTTATCCATGGGAGAGAGGCTGTCCCTGATATATCCAAAATATCCTTTTTTTATCATTTTGCTCCATGTTTGCATTCCATTTGAACTCCCTCAAAAAGCTTTTTTTAATTTATGTTTGTTCATAAAAAAAAAAAATGGTACAAACAGTATGTTGCCTGGGTAGACAAGAAATCACATTAGTGTTTTTGATCCTCTTCTCTTTCATCACTACAACCATTAGTAGTCTTTTTTGTACAGGGCATCTCATTATAAGCATCCCCAGCCCTTTCAATCAAATGAGGGATGTAGAACTGTTGAAGTGCTGTAGTGGCGCCTCTCAACCCATAAATTATCTTCAAGTTGTTTGGCACCCATGTCTCAGGAGAAAAGGAACACTCATTGCTGCACCATATTTTTTATGATATTGATTAAAGTGTAAATGTGTTTATGATTTTTAGCTTCAGTAAAAGCCTTCTGACAGACCAAATGGTGATATAAATTAATAGTATTGATGTTCAGACATGAGTACTGTAAGCCTATGTGTGTCAGCCACTCAGCCAGCAGCCACACATCCACACAAACAACACTAATGTATCTCAGCCTTAACATTTAAAAGCTCACTTTTGCATTTTGACATTCTTCAACCGCTCCTGTCTGACACTCTGTTCTTTGGCATTTTGCCTTCATTAGATAGTTCTAAAAAGGTAGTAACAGAAAATGCAGAAAAAGAGGAGCCAGCATGATAAAAGTGGTGGACTGACAGCAGTTACATGGTACTGTTTACTCTTTAGCCCACCGAGTCACCGGTTCTAGAATAAAGTAAATTGTCACTTGTATTTTTTGGGGGATCGTTATGATCTACTTTAGTCCCCTAAAGGAATAATGTATAATATATTTTTCACCAAGAAACGATGAGGCATCTTACACAAAAAAGCCCTCGGTTCATAAAACATGTTACGGAACCACTTGAACATGGCAATCTTTTTCTATTGATTACCGGACAGCTTATTGACAACAATGCAATGTGGATTTTCTTCTGGAAGCCTTATCCTTACAGGGGGATAGAGTGGGTTGCAACCACATCAGTGTAATTGACCAACACTGATGTCAATCAAGCCTACTCACTTACAAATATAGCAAACCGCCCTTTATGCTTTCAGTCAAACTGGATTTTTCAAAAATGCTTTTGAAGTCTCTCTTCCTTTTACTGATTACAGACTAAAGTTAAAAACCATTTATTACATCTCAACCATTGTCATTTCTGATTGGTGTGAACTGTTAACCAAGGCTGTAGTCAAGTCCACCTTTGTCAAGTCCAAGACCAGGACTGGTCAAGACCAGGTCCAAAGAGGTTCAAGTCCAAGTCAAGACCAAGTCCCAATGAGACACAGTCAATCCCGAGACAGAACAATAAGAATCGTCTTCAAGACCACTCACTTACCTGTTCATAACTGATGTGATATGAGAGACCGTATATCTTCTATTTTAAGATAATTTTGCTTTATTATTTGTAAAATTTAAAAAAAAGATTTTTGCAAAAAGAACTGCAAAGTAACACACTATAGGATCAAATTATTGTTATTTACTTAAAATATAAAATGAAAATGTTCCCATTCTTGAAATAATTACTGGTCCTGACAAATTCATTCATACAAAGTGATGGCTGACATTGTAACTTTGGCCCAAATAAAACTAGGATACCTGATGATTGGGGTATGTGACGCAGCCAGGCGTGTACTAGGCAACCAATCTTAATGCCTGTAAACTTTTCTAGCATCATCAAATTCTGACTTTCCTGTGTCCAAATGCAAAGATCGATGGCTGTTCTGTTCCTATTTGCAAGTTAAATCAAATGGTAATTTACATTTGGCAAGCGAGCTAGCTTCAGTGACTTGTGTGAAACTATGAATTTAAACAATGTATCTTAGCTAAATGTCTCGGTTTGGTGTTGTTGAAGAAACATTCATTGTCATTCAGTTTACATTTACTAATAGTGCACACATTAAGCACTTGTGAATTACTTATTGTAATGATTGAAGTAAACTGACAGTGAAGGGGGCTTCATTTCTGTTAGTCACTGGGTTAAAACACAATGAGGACCCTAAGCAAAGAGCTGCTGCTGGTTCAGGTTGGCACTCAGACTTTAATCTCTCAAACAGGTTTCACCACATCATCTAACTTAGGTAGCTGGCTAAATAAGTTTAGTAAAACATCAATAAATCAAGCTCAGTGGCTAAGTGGAGCTGATGTGAGCTGTATACAAACTAAAGGGGTCTTTCCACAGTCTGCTGCTTACAGGTTTCTAGCTACAGTTTAAGAAGAACTGATTTATCTTTTTTTTCTTCTGTCCTCTGCAAGCATTAACAGTTTAATGTCTAGTAAATTCTAATGTGAGTCAGTCTCCTCATCAAACGTATCAGACCAGCAGCAGCCCATTGCTCTGGGCCCTCTTCCTCCCTTCATCCTTCCACCCAGACCTCACTTTGTTTCCTTGCCTGCTTTGACTTTGCTGAATACAGATGTATAAAAACTCCATCCACTTCTGTAGAAAACCTTTGTTTGCACGCCAAAATACAATGATTTCTGTTCAAACTGTAGATATTTGCAGGTTAAAGTCAGCGTTCAAAAACAACCCAAAGTGCCTTGTGTGTCATTTATTTTTAAACGTATTAATATTACACTGTAACATCTACCTGGTATGAAATCTACAAATCGTTGACAGTAAGTTACTGTGAATTCTTTTTATAGTAAAGGTACTGTACTTCTATTTACAGTATTTTATGTATTCACTGTAAAATACGAAACATTTGAACACAACATTAGATCACAACAACATAAGAAGTAAGAATACAGTAATTTAGTTTACTATTTGCAGTGCTATAGTGGTTATAATGTGATTTTTACAGTAATGCATTGTCAAAAATGATATACAGTAGTGTTAATGTGAAATCTAAAGTAAATAACTGTAGATTTCACAGCCTTTATTTACAGTGTAAATATAACTTCCAAAAGAACTTAACAAGCGTCTTTTTCTTTTGAAGTTGTATGTTCAGCCCGGGCTTTTCATAATTCTTGCACAGAACAAATAGCTCAAAGTCTTCTGTTTTTTTAATGTGGTTCCCTCACAAGTTGAATTCTGCAGTAGGTCAAAAAGTGAGTATGTGTGCCATATCACATTGGAAACCATGTGATAATTACGTGTAGTATTTCACTGTGGATCAAAGTGTTGTGCTAACCAACCAGATGGCATCGTCATTGCTAGAGCTTTGCCACAATAAATAATGAATAAATAAAAATGGTGATTGTTAAGTGTAATGCATGCACAAGCACAATTACCAACAAATGAAATACATTCTGGTGCATAGTCCTGCTAAATATATCGTCTGAATATATGTAATCACATAATAACGTGGGACTTGTGTGTTGTCTTTTAAAATGAACCTAAACTCCTGAGCATTCACGTTCCATGTATAAAGACTTGTTCTGTACTTCATATTTGTTTTCATACACTGTCATTACATGTACCAGATGATGTGCCAAAGGGAGCAATGCCTGAGACATAATATAGCTGTCGTCAACGTAGCTGCATGTCATAGCAGAAAGAAAAGAGCAGCCAATGTTTAATGAAATGATTAGTACGATCCATATTTTACCTTTTGTTGTAGGTTTAGGTGGAAGGAACCATTCAATTAAGTTATTTGTGCATTCATTTTACTGTTGTCTATGATTGTTTTGTGCAAAAGTTCTTCCTGCCAATAATTCACTTTGTTTAATTTAGAGGAAATTGCATGTGTCATTACAATCAAAAGAGTTTACTCTCTTAGAGACATAAATGTTCTCCATAATTTCCATGGCAATCTGCCATGCAATCTACAATTAGGTTATGAGAACTCATGCATGCAGAGTTGATAAATTTGCAAGGAAAATACATCACCAAAACATTTAGATTTATCCTTTGGGGACCATTATTATCCACAGCAAATTTAATGGAAGTGCAGTTGTTGTTTGTTTTTTGTTTTTTTTGGGGGGGGGTATATTAAGGCATGCACCCTGTCTGTCAAGTATTTATATTTTTTAATTTATAGTTTTTATTGATCCCCATTGGGGAAATTACAATGTAGTAATGCAACATGGAAGAACCGTTCTGTATACATTGTCAACAGGTGTGTTCCATACTGTGTGATATTGTCTCTTGTTAAATGAATAATGGAAACTTCATTCTTTTGTTATTCTAAAGATATGACTGTAAAATACTCAAGCATACTGAAAGCTGAAAAAGAAACACGTACTAGTATTTTGTATTGGCTTAAATTAAGAAGGATTAAATTAGAAATAAAAAAGCATTTCCGAGTCAACCTCATATGAGGTTTCCTGTCAGTCCTGTTAGTCACCTGGATGCGAGATGTCTGGTCATTAATCTAGCATAAATGGACGGCCGTTCCTTTTACAGTGTACTTGGAGAGAAGCTCAAAAATAAAGCTCCATTAAAACTGGTGTGATGATCAATGAACAACAGCCACCTATTTGTCAATACTTTATAAGTTGACTGCATTTATAGTTTAGTATTTTACATTTGACTTTAGTATTCTTTGAGGAGATGCCTGCATGTCTGACTTCAAACACGTGGAGTTCATTATAACTTTGGCTTTGAGAACACAGCTTTGACTCTAGCTTGGGTTTTCTCCTCAGCAGATTCCTTTTCCCAAGGGCTCTGAACAGATCCTCAAACGGATGGAATGGGCAAGAAATATCAATAAAAAACCTCTGAATTAATATTACATTTAATGTGCAAATGTGTACGCATATATGCCTTTTATTTTATTTGTGTGTAAGATATCTCTCCTTTATTTAAGAGCAGGACACTGAACTTACAGGAGAAGTAATGCAAGAGAGGGCATGTGGCATAGGCTATCAGCCAGACTTATCATTGATTGATAACAATTCCTCTAAATCCTGATTTCCAAGTAACAAAAAGGCTCGGGACAGCCCAAAGTCATGAATTATGTTGATCCTGAAGACTTTAGAACAGGCAATACATTCCATTCCAAATATGTGTCTGCAATCCTAATTTCTACAAAACAATAATGCTGGTATGGTCGAAGCAAACACTGTTCTCCAGAAGCACATCAGTGAAGAATGTGTTCATAAAATGTTGATGTTATGTTAAAGCCTGGGTTAAATTAGCTGGTGTTAAATATACAGTAAGTCTGACAAGCCAGGACACTATATCACTTTATCAAGAGCCCCTATAGGCAAAGTTATGATGTTGAATTGTCCTTGAAAGCGTTGAGGCACTGACAAAGATTAAATGGATTATGATCATAAATTCATGTAATGCATCCTCTCACATCCTTCATGTTCCATGCAAGTGCAGTCAGGACTGCAGCCACTAATTCGTCTATGAGTAGCCCTGCTGACATTTCACTTGGCATTAGTTTGAAAATATGACACATGCGGATCTTAAGTCTTTTATTAGCCCTGAAACGAGTCCATTTCAATTAGAATTTATATGATAAGCATAGTTAATCTTAATTCCCAAAGACAGTTTAGTGTAGATGCTGCAAAAGGAGCCTCACAGCATATGGATTTAAATGCAAATACTATTTCTGCTGTAATATGATAGTTGTTTCATTAAAAATAATAATAATATAAAGAGTGTAATACTTTTCTTAGCTGAGGCTGTTCGTTTTACTATAAAGAATAAAATACAGAGATAAAAGACAATGTTCGTCAATGGGGAGCAATAACACCGCAATTACTTAAGTAGCTTAATTTAAAACAGCTAATACCATGTCTTCTGACTTCTCCTTGCACACATAAGGAGAAAAAGAAAAACTCCTTACATACTGAACATCATAAAATGAGAACCAGTATTGCAGATATATTATATTTAGGACGCAATTATTCAAAAGCAACGTACGCACAGCTTCCAAGTTATATTTTGACCTCCCTCTTGATCATGCATGCTTATGGCCTTGACACAAAATGTTCACTTTTAAATGTAGTACTGGAGACCAGTATTTTCCAACATTGTGGTATGTCCCATGTAAACATTGCTAACCATTTCCCGTTTATCCAAAGAGAAACCAAACATGAGATTTTCTTCATCACATATTTACTGAATAGTCTACTGCCACCTTAAGCACACATTTGTATTCTCAGCTACATTCACAGGTGAAACCACATGGGAACCTGACTGAGATAGCCTCTTTTACTACTGATGTACTGATCAGCATGCTCCATAAATACGCAGAGCATTGCACAGTAAAGCACAGCATTATGAATTATTCAAACACTTGTGCACTTGTCTTGTCTTGGTTTCCAAGTTACACAAGGGGCCAAATCCTTTTACGTTTTCAGACCTGTTTACATCTTATTATAATAAAAAAAAACTGATTTTACTTATTTGAAAAGAAAGTATGTTGCAGCCTGCGGACTGTAATATTATGTAACATCTTCTGTAAGAGAGTGACCGAACGGTAGTAAATGTGTGTATGTGTGTTGCAGTATGTTTTGTCCGTATAATTAAATGATGTGGATTGCAGACACAGGATATCTAGGCACTTGGGGGTTGCAAGTAACACAATCACAATGATCTCTGTTGTCCTTGTAAGCATCAAACAGCTATTAATTTAGGTAAAGTATGCGCAGTGGGGCAAGGAAACATTTCATTATTACTTTCTAGGCAGACCGTGAGGCAGTGATTGGTGGGCGTTTTTACCTGATTACAGCTACAGCTGACCAAACTTTTTTGCTCCTTTTACAGAGCCCATACGTTATTGCTGTTGGGATGTAATTTTATATGTTTTTTATATTATATGGAGGTAATGTGTAAAAAAGAGCTTATTGGAAATAGTTGCCAACCCTGCTTTTAAGATGATATTGTGAACTATAACATGTGTTAATTTGCACTGCAAAAACATGGAGTAGTCTCGCTTTGCCAGGCCTTCCTCCACAGTTCTGGCTAGTCCACACAGCATTCCGGGATGGGAGAGTAACGTGCTCTGGTTTATTGACATTTCTTTAAACCAATCACAATCGTCATGGGTGGTGCTAAGTGGCGAGTGGAGCCATGGTGTTTATGTAAAATAGCCTCGGGGAGGGACTTGTTTTGGTGGAACTTGTGTATGTTCAAAAGTTGTTTTAGTCGTGCAACGGAAAACCACACAGATAGTCTATTTACCCTACGGAGATGTGAGGAGCAGTTAACCACAGTCCTCCAAATCCACCCGAGTTTTAAATTCAGAAACAATGAAAGCAGAATGTAACGTCGGGCCGAATGAAGGTCCTTTGGTGGAATTTCCGTAGGCAACAGAGCAATCATGGAAGTGGAACGTTGTGGATATAGACTCTCATTTGGAGTTGTGTTCTGGCCATTTGAGTCACCAACTTTGTCGGTTTTACCTTTGGTATCTGGCAGGTCTTGAACAGTATGTTCACAGCTTCTCCTTCTCCTTCTTATTTTTATTTTCTTACAGTCTAATGCATCTAGACAGACACGCACACTGCACCCGGAGCATTATTGCTATGAGGCACCACCCATGGATCACTATAGATTAAATCTGTTTGCACATTTCCTACCTGCATAAACTGAAAAAAATAATGTCTTGGATGTGTTAACCAAGTGTATTGTGTGAGCCCTGGGGATCCACCTCCTGACTCTTGGGCATGTGCGTCATTCCCCTCCCCCTCATCACCTCTCCCAATTGGAGCTCAACGTTCTGTCATGCAAACTACTTTTTGCCAAATCAAATTTGAATGGATTGGAGGGATGACAACCATACCCAGTGAATGGATTTGCAAGGGACTTAGTTCCTTCCTTTCTTGGCACACATCCCTGCTTCAAGAAGCAGCCACAAGACAGAGTGCCTATGCAGCTGCTGCCGCACATCTCGGCTATCACAGTTGGAATACCGGTATTTTATATTCCTGGAGTGTATTTCATGCATAACGTGATTGGATACATCTATTGGAGATCTGGCAGAGTTGGTTCTAATCTATTTACCACCAGATCTGGATTAAATGAACTGCTAGCCAAGTAGATGTAGGATGGTGCATTGTTTTACACATATTTCATTATCAAAGCAGAACCTTGTTCATCTGCCATCTGAGAAATGGAGGTTGTTTTCTCTGGTGAAATGACTGAATGAATACATTATTGCATTAGTCCTCACTCTGAACCTCAAAGGTAAAATGGTTTATCCTAGCATGTAATCGTAGAGCTGCATCGTGAGTTATTTAACTACTCCTCATCTCAAACTGGTTTGAGAAAGCGGACTGTGATTGCTGGTGAAGTCAGAAAGCCAGTACTGTCCAGTTGTGCACAGCTGGTACATTTAAGGTTTGAGCGAGCTGACAGCTTCACTACTGTTCTGCAGCACAACATGACAGCAATCTGTTAGCCCAGCCTAGCTGTCACATGTAACACGCGGCTGTCCCACAGCTTTCATCTTTTTTTCTGATTGTCCCTGCTGCATTCTTTGGATTCTTGTTAAATATAAATAAAACTTCAGATACATAACATGATACTTTGATGAAACATATTTTTACACTGTATCCATAGCATCCCTGAACAAACAACACTGTTGAAGGGGTACTAGGAGGGGCAGGAATACATTCATGATCAATTTTAAGTAAATGGACTGTTCTTATATGGCGATTTTCTAGTCTTAACAACTACTCAAAGCTCTTTTACATAGTACAGGAACCATTCACCATTCATACACTTTGGCCGAGGCTGCTGTACACACACATTTACACTCTGATGCACAACTAATATAACTGTTGGAGCCACCCTACAGATGGTTGGCTGGGGACATAATGATTTTTTGATGCCCTCTGCTGGTGCTTTGTAGTCGCTAATTGATGCTTGTTGCTAGTGCTATTAATAATAATGTGATTCAGAAGAATGTACACTGGAAAACTATGTCAACAAACAAACAGCGGGGGTAGAGCGCGTGCCCCCTGTACAAAGGTTATGTCCTTGCAGCCCTTTGCTACATGTCATTCCCCCTCTCTCCCCCCTTTACCATCATCATCTGTACTATATAACAAAGTTCTAAAATTCTCTATAAAAAAACACAAAACAGCAGAGTGACAAAAATCACCCAAGCATTTCAGTCACCAACACAAGATAACAGTGGTGTTTTCGAAGCCTTCCGCAATTGTTCATTTTATCCAAACCTCGAGACTGAGATGAGAGGCGTGCTGTTGCCATAGAGCTGCTGCCTCAGTAGAGTGGCATCATGAGGCTAATTAGGCCGTCAAAAGTCAATCTTCACTAATTACATACATATACAACACATCGGAGATAATTTTATACCCGATATAGGCTACAGTAGATGCATTGTCACCACAGTTACCTCCTCCACTCCTCTTCCTCCACTCTGACCGATATTCAAACCTGGATGCAAAAAAACTTCCTCCGATTCAAGTACAATACATCTGACACAATCATCACCAGCCCCAAATTCCTTGCAAAAAACACCCACAACTTCAGTCTCGCCGTTGACAACTCCAACCTGTCTACATCCCCGCACATCCGTGACCTCGGAGTTACTTTTAAAATCAACTTCACTTTTCAATATCAAATCAACCAAATCACCAGAACTGCCTTCTTCCCAGGGCTGGCTGCAGAATTCAATCCTTTTTTAAGCACAGACCAAATTTCCTCCTTAGTATCAAGTTTAAAAAAAATGCCTTGTCGTTCAATACTAAATTTCAGTACCTAACGAGGAATTCTCATCAGCGTCAGTGAGCCAACAAGCATCCAGCATGCTTCTACCAGGATCTCATAATGCTGCTGGCTGACTGTTTAACGTTAAGTGTTGTATCTACGTTAAGCACAGAGACAGGCCTCACATAGTAGGAGCTGAAAAATGAATAAAAAACATGTGGGCCGAAATGTGTAACATTGTAACTTCTTTTGGTTAAAATGGATTCTATAAATTTGGCATAAAAAAATTATTGTTTAAACGATACACAGCCCTACTTCTTCTACCTGCATCTTTGAGTACTTCGGAAAGCGCTATATAAATACAATTTGTTGTTATTATTGTTATTATGTAATTTCATGTCCATTTTGAGGTGAAAGTGCACATCCTGAAGATCATCTGTGCTATTAGATTTGATAACACCTTAAGTGATAACTGGAGGGAAAGGTTATTATCTGCTAACCCTTCTTTTCATCATTAGCCCTTAAGTGGGGACTGGAAGGGGACATTACATCCCTATTGTTGTTTTGGTAATGTAATGCAGTTACAGAGAGACAAGACATACTATAACAACAGCTGGGCAAGCAAAGCATACATCAGTATCCATGGTGATGGATGTTTTCTGTTTACAATGCCAAGCGCATCCCACAGCCAACCTTTCCATTTGTAAATTCTCCCCTATACGTAGTAGTGTTGGAACGAGGCGTCGATCAGTCAATCAGTTGACAGATAATTGACTGCGAACAATTTTCCTAATTAGTGAATTGTTTAAAGCTGCAAAAATCGATAATTTGATAATAAAAATGGAAAAGCTGTTACTCATAGTGAGGAACCCATGAGAATTGGTACTTGACCCGACAGTTCATCTCGGCTCTTTAGTTCTTTCAGCTAAGTGTTTTGCTTTTACGGTCTGCAACTTTACTGTTCTGGTTCACTCTCTCTCTGTCCTCATAAACCCAATTATAAAAAAAAAATAAAGCCAGCAGCAGGCAGTTATTTTCAGTGAAAAAAGCTCGGATGAACCCACTGTAAGCTACCTGTGCAGCACTAAACGAATGGCAAACAAAGGTAGCAGCTATAGCGAGTGGACATAGTGGAGCATTTAGCAGCTACAGAAACAGATATTTTCTGCCAATTTTGCTTCATTTCTGATGGATGTGTTACTAGGCAACTGTACAATTGCCAACTTTACAAGGTGTTGATTCATCCATGTTGTGGTAAAAAGTAAGTTAAATAGATGCTGCTCTTGTTCAATTAACAATCAAAATAGCTGCTGGTTTGTGAAGATGTACGGCTTTTCTCTGTTTTATTAGAAATTGAAGTATACGACTAATGTAGCTCAGGATAAATCCTCTCAGAAAGACCTAACTCTTAATCAGTGCTCTCTTCCTAAATCCAATCAGCTAGTGGAGGCGTTCACCATCCTGCTAAACCAATCAGAATCATACACAAATTTCAAGGGCCAATCACAGAGTCACAACCGTGCTTTAAATAATCGTTTCTCCCTTTGCTATTCAGCTATCGTCGCTGGCAAAGAGTGCACCCCCCCCCCTTTTCACCTCCAGTCCTCTACTCCAGCTGACCGGTCTTCGGGCTCCTTCGCCACCACCGGTGTCTAGAGTCCATCGGGGGGAAAGGATGGTTCTCTATCCCTGTGAACAAACTATTAGTATGGCGATGGAGTCTAATCTCCAAAGACTTTGTACATTTTATTGAGTAGTAAAATAAACCTTTTTGCATGTCTGCAAACATGTCTTTCATGATTGAAATGACAGCTTAATTAATAAAGAAGGTAATCGGTCCTTGCAGCCTTATTATGGACCTTCCTCAGTAGACATACGGCCTTATTGTAAACAACATCACATAGTGAAGGGTTAATCGAGATGGACTGGTTTAGGAGGGGGGACATCACATGCATTTAGCAAGAATTGAAAACATAATCATCGGCTTTGAGCAACAGCAGCTACTATACTCAAATATGTTAAATCAAATGTTTGAATGTGTCAGCTGGTAAACCTCTCTGAGTTCAGTGGCAAGGAGAAAAGGGGTGGATGCTCTCAAGACGATCAGACCAAAGCAACTAGTCATTTCAACTACAAACTGAAATTATTAATGAATATAGATAAACCTCATGCTTGCCTCAAAACCTTTTAAAAAAGAAAAATGTGTGCTATGAGATAACAGAGACATTTCAGTACTGCACCTTTGTAGTTAATGGAAATGCTAAAGTTACAAGTTCACAATAGAGATGAAGAAGACTGTCAGGCAGAGCAGAGGTCCATTACAAAGGAGTGGGGGGGGGGAGTGACATCTCAGTAATACACCTTTAAC
>NC_048407.1:8565698-8568309 GCF_013103735.1 Etheostoma cragini
TATTCGATAATGTTTAAATAGAGCTTTTTTTCTCATTCTTATCGGGTCTTCAGCCTTGAAAACGGTTTGTTAGTTGGTATGTGTACAGAAACCATAACAAAGCATAGAGCTGATCATAAGCCTGCGGTAAAACCCTGATTGAGACGCATATTCCGAATGCGCTCTGTATACATGTTCATAGAATACCTCTAAAACCCAAATAATACCGGGATATCCCACTTCTTAATTGGGAAATGCTATAAAAGGCATTCAAAATATCCAAACAGAATAAGCTGTTTACATGATAATATTCGGAATAATAGTGGAATATTGGAGTGCATGTAAATCTACTGACTGTCACACACAGATTATGGCTTATGTTTGCAGTTTGGCAATGTGATTCAAGATTGTTTGTAGCTTGCAAAACCCCAAATGTGCCACGGGACTGCAAAGTAGCTGCACTTGCTATAACAATGACTTCTTGTTGCTGTTTCATTTGCAAATGTATGCAAATCCTCTTGACACTTTATATTTGTGTAATTTCTGCTCAAAAGAAAATGTCCACTTTGTTGCATTGTTTGCCCTACTTTCCTCCACACCAACTTGGCATGCTGAAGCACTCAGCACTAGCCCACGGTGTCTGGCAGAGACATGTGTCTAGTGCACCTTCCTGTAAGCCTCCCTGCCAGTTATGCTTTCTAGGGCCACAGTCAAACACAGGGGGACGGGGCCCTCCCTATCCAAGCTCACAGCAAGATCTGGAGTGTGTTCTGCTCACTGACTGCATGTTTTTTTAACTCTTGAATTAATGCGTATGCAGCAGGATTCGTCATTAGGGCTTGTTTGTGTCAAGTATTTTATAATAGCACTGATAGCTTGAGACCAGCTGCTCCAGGAATATGTAGACACACTTGAAAAGTTCATACGTTTCACATATTCCAGCTTCACATACTAGGTCTATACTGCTATGCAACTTGGCAAGTAGTCGTTGAATCATGAAATGTGCAGGCAAACATATTCTACACCAGTCAGAGTGGGAATAAAAATAGATAACTGTCAGATCTAAGGTTTCATTGCACCTTTCTGGTGGAAAGAAAGCTGTGGAAAGCATCTGGCTTCCTGATGATGGGAATGATAAATTCTGCATTGACGTTTGGATAACATCACTCCTAGATATTATGCATTACTATCAGAATCAGAAATACTTTATCACCACACCCTCTAGAAAGCAGCAGGCACTTCTTACGTTAAACAGCAAGAGGTATGCTGATGGTAATCTTACAACCCACAGAAGATGAATAATAAAAAACAAAGTTGTGAGCTCAGAAAACTCAAAGGTCTGCAGCCTTGCTGGAATAACACAAGAGGGGCTGAGTGCCACAAATGCCTGTGAAGCTGAGGTAATAATTTAGATGTGCCGCCAGAAGACAGATCTTACTGAGCTCTTAGGAAACCATGACGCCACCTCATCCGTCATCTGTCATCCTCCCTTCAGCCCATCTCCTGGGCCCGGCTGGAGAGCATCCTCCGTCTCTCCTTGCCCACATAGACAGACACGTACACCCTCAAATATGATGGATGAGTGGGGGTGTGCACACACGCCTTACTCTTTCATCTGAGCATGACTCCATTTACACCTACAGCATTACCAGTGGACACTGTCTGGCTGGTGATCCCAGTGCTGTCCTTATCCTCTCCGGCTTTATGAACTAATGCAGACAGATGTAGGGCACTCTTGGCTCCATTTTTACTCTTGTTCTGTGACTCCAATCCAAAAGCTGCTGTTAAAGTAGATGCAACCGTTGGAATGAGCTGGTGCCATTAAGAAGGAAAACATGTATTAGCATATTTAAATATTCCTTCTGGCAGAGAATAAAAAAGTTAAAAATAGTGATCCGCAGTGAGATGTGTATCACGGTAATTTGACTGTAATCTGTCATGAAATCATGTTTGAATTTGTATAGCCTAGACTCAGTACACTTTGGTGTAATTCAGTTGAGTTGAGGCCAATGAATGTCAGAAATGTTTTAGATATTTTGTCTTTAACTGGGATGAGTCAGTCTGTGTTTTGGTATTTATAGTTTTTACACCTTATTTTATTACTTTAATGTCCTAAGCACTGTTAAACTCAGACAGATCTTTATGAGAGAATATGTCATGACTCTCTAATATTTAAATAACCTTCATTGTTCAATAAAGCTGACACCTGTTATGATTTCTGTTTCTTAAGAAGTTGAGAGACAGAAATCATTTAACCAGTTGCAATTAATCACCTTGGTCGGATTTGCTCTTAGGGAAATTACAAAGTTATTTACAGTTTCTAAAATGACACACCTGTCGAAGCCCGTTTCATATTTAATATGTATTGCATCACTCTTCATGTTTCTGTAACCAACCAATTTCACGGGCAAGTCTTCATGTAAAAGATGATTCCAACACTGTGATGTTTGATTACTGTACATGTGTATAAATATGATAGAGTTACCTCTTAAATACAAGTAATAAAGATGAGTTTTAGATTAAATAAAGACATAATTTAACCCTTTCACATTAAAAATCACCATAGAGGTTGGTATGTAGTTAATCTATTTCCAAAACCTTCCTTTGTGTTGGATTTCTAAAGTGGATTTCT
>NC_048407.1:8568409-8576434 GCF_013103735.1 Etheostoma cragini
TAGGAGCCCGTGGCAGAAAGAAAGAACCCGCTTTATTTGGAACACCGGATGATGATGCTGCTGCCACACCAGCCGGATCGGACACAGTCTCCCCGACAAGCGGAATTATTACTAATAGCTTCGCTTATGTAATCAATACACCGAATTGCTTTTGGGGGGTGGGTGGGGGGGAAACAGCATCCCGTGGATCCTTCCCATTCTATTTCATAGAAAATATCCTACTGTATGCCATATGCTCTGCGATTTTTAGAGCAGCCTATGGCAAACCCATTTGTCCTGATGCGACGCGTGTGATGGTTGCAGTGGGACGGATATCCTTAATTTGATCCAATAGGCGTTCTCAGGATTTGTTGTAGGACGCTTCTGCACCCCTATCTGCGCTGACCCTAACAATGCTTTAAATAGGTAGTTAATAGTCATATATGTCCATGGTTTTGTTAATTTTGAGTGAATGACACTCGCAAAAAAAAAAAAAGATTGACTAGTAAATCCAAGTGAATTAGTCCACCTCGGTTGTATATGTACAGTATATTTTTTATTTTTTTGTGAAATTTGATTTAGCGATCTTTCACGGGAGGAAACCACCAGTGGGAGTACATTTTGGACTGTGACTGGTTTGGGGGAGAGAAGGGCCTATACAGACTTGATCCCCCCCCCATTAAAAACTCTGCAGGATTGCATCCTCTTCAGTCCGGAGGAATATCTTCAAGTCCAGGGGGTTGCTGCTCCTCTGAGGGCTTTCATCGGCGCTCATTGCATCCGAGGGAATGGTGGCCGCACCGCAGATCCACGCAACTCTTTCTCAATGTTTCGCAGGCAAGCATCTTGACTTGTGATCGAGAGAGACGCGGACTGCAGCAGCCTCCAATCCCTTTCACATGGAGATTTGTGCCTCGCTCGTACAAATCTTGAAAACGGGGACCGTGGCCCTGCTGGTTTTTCCTTTACTGTTCTCAACGTCGATTTCATTTATTCGAGAAAATGCGTAAGTATTCCATTTAATTCTATCCAGTTGGAGCCTATTCAATGTGATGTGCTGTTGTACATCCTCATTTAGACCGATCCATCGCCATTTCACCCGTGATTTGTGGTTGCCTCACAGACTTCAATTTAAAGAAAGATACTTTTGTTTTTTGAGATGCCCTTTTTCATCTCTATAGGTAGGTTATGATAGCTGTCGCATCCTCTTTTGTGCGTGAGTGTGCGTGTTTCCGAATGTGTGTGTGTGTGTGTGTGTGTGTGTGTGTGTGTGCCTATGTGTATGTGTGTGTTATAGGCTAGAGAGATATACAGATGAGAGATAAAGATGAATAGTGACAGAAAGAAGGTTGAGAAGGTGTGTGTGTGTGGGTGGGAGGGGGGGGCTGGTGCAACAATTTGTGTGTTTGAGCGCTTGCTTGAGACTGTATGGATCTGTGGTAGTCCCTGTTGCCAGCAGGACACTACTGCTAGAAAAAGGCCTACGTCATATGGTAATTCAAATTCAGTTCAGGTATTCTCAGCATACACGTTTGCAGCAAAGAGCGCGCCGGATAGGCCAGGTGGGCAGGCTGGCCCTCAGGAAGGCTGCTTTGAGTGGGAATGTGGCAAAGCAAAAGCTTCAGGTCAAGCTTGATTTTACAGAATGTGCTCACTGCATACAGCTTTCACACAATTTCCTATCTCTCCTATTTGTTGTTTGGCCTGTTGACTGATTATGTCTGCAAAAAAACCATCAAAGCCACCCATGGGTGATACTCAGAAATGAGGTTGTCATTTTTCCCTTCCACAGCCTGAGCAGGAAGTAAAGGGAGCGTTTTTAAAAGGTAAACTATCAAGTCCTAGAGTTGTTTCTTTGGCAATATAGGCCTTCTTTTTCTTTTTCTTTTTGAAATAAATAGGCGCTGTCCATCAGTGGGAGGTGCTGAAAATGCCCTGATGCTGAAAATAGTTGTGTGTGTTGGCTGAAATGGGTAGAGCGAGCTGCATTAGAAGCAGACAGCACATCTGATACTGCTAGTGCTGCTGCATCCAACGGCATTCCACTTAAACCTGAACCGGTTCATCCTCAAGTGTACACTTCTATAACGTGCACATCTGGCGATTTTACAACCAGTCTGTAAAATGAAGGACACAGTCAAAGTGTTGAAGCATGGGGCTGCCATTTAGGGGAGGTTAACACAATATTTGCATGTATATACAAGCCTACCCTACCCATTGGATATTTGACCTGGAGTCTGCTTGATGGGGTTGGGAGTATGATGAGTGAATGGCAAATTGAAACATCTTAAATTTTGCATGTTTCAGCAAAGGTTTCGGAAATAGTAAGAAGAATAGTGCTTGTTTCACATCACATCATTTATTCCTTAGTCTCAGTGGGTTCTTAAAATGTCTAAAAATCTAGAGTAAAATGATCATTTAAATTATTAGTTGTGTTCTCACCAACATATATGCAGAAACAAAAGGATTATTCCTTATTCAACGGTCTTTTAACATTGAGATTTACAGTTACATTTCAAATTGGTGTTACATCCGGTTCTAGGTCTGGATTATTTCAGTGCACAATAAAAGGCTGGTAACCATTCAAATTAAGGCCACCAACCAATACGAGTCTCAATAGGTCATTAGGTCAGAATGAGCCACCTGAGCTGCTACACTGAGCTTTATGATTTTGAAAAAACTTAGAGCGAATGCAACTAGAGAAATGCAAGATTTATTTTACAAGAAATTCCCTTAAGCAATCATTCTCATGAGAATAAGTGTAGCGTTAGGGTTGGTTGAGAACTGGTGACCATTACTGCCAGCATGGTAAACATGATGTCCGTGCTTAACTCAGGGAGCCGTCATGGCCTGTGGATTTGGGTTTCTCCTCTTGTAATATCGCTCAGTCCTCAAGACAGAAACAGACAGAAAAAAGGTGATCACCCTGGCAGGTCTTGCTAGTTTTTTGGCATTCACCTGCCTGCTAATGGACCAAATAGATGTAGACCATGCCAGGACCACTCACCAGAACAGCTTAGACAGAAGCCTTCACTGTGGGAAATAAGCACTTGGGCGAAAAGATTTTTTTTCATGCGTGACACACATGTAGTCAACCACTGGTTCAGAACAGGGTGAGTGGTGACTCATCAAACCATATGAGTTTTTTACCCTCAGTAAACCACCACTTTGGTTCTTTTGCAACCTGCTTTGTAGAAAAGCAAATTTATATAATATATAGTAAAATAAGGGCTTCATGCGATGCAGTTCCACCACTATATTACTTCCTAAATTTCTTGTGACACCTCAGACAGACATTTGCAGTGAGTTGATTCATGGTGCCTTGTCTTTTTTCTCGTTCATCTGGCATATTGCTCAGATTTCACAGTTGATGGCTATGGGCGTCTGTACTTCCCAGGTGGTTATATCGTTTCAACATATTTTCACGTCACCATTACCTTAGCCACACTTTCCAATTGTGAAACATCATTAACACAAGATCCAGCAAAATATATTTCAACAGTAAGCCCTCTAGAAAAGTCATGGATTTCTTCTTTGAGCCACAGGAGACAAAATAACGAGCAAAATCCCTAATCTTATCTGATTCCAACTTCTCTTTTATTTAGTGAATGACTTCTCATTATGATGGTGTATTTTTTAGTAGGCAATTGCCCATATTGAAAACCTTGGGTTTTATCTGTCAACATCAGAGATGCTGATGCATTTTCAAATTACTATCTACTTTATTGCACTTTTACTTTTGGCGATTAAAGAGGTAACTTAGTGTTTTTAAGAATATGCGTTTACTATATGGGGGCACAGTTTTTTTGTTTCATCAATTTATATTGTCGTCTTAGCCTTGTGCATACTTCTGTGTGATATGAGGATTGGCGTTGGGAGTGGCGTCTGTATAGAGTGAAAAAAAACAGGCGTGTGCTTTTTATCTAAACTAAACCAGTGTGCATTTCTGTATGTATGTATGTCGCTGTGTGACACAAATAAGTGAGTGGGATACAGTTTGAGATTAGGCAGTTCCAGTCGGCTCCATTTTGATAGATAGCACTCTGTATCTTTCCAGTGGTACCTCCACAAAACATGTGTTTGTGTCGAGTGAAGAGACAGGCCAATCTGAACAACTTGAACCGCTCGGGTGTGAAAGAGTCCAACGCATGCCAGGCTGGAGAGAGACTTAGTATTCAGTGTAGCAGCTTAAGTTATGCTTTTGTGCACCAGAAAGGGGATTATTCAGCGCATCCTGCTCTGTGTCATTCACAAGTCTGCCATTCTAAATCAACAAATATTAATGTGGGGATGTATGAAGAGGCTGTCTCTGCTTGTGTGTGCCTGTAGTACCACTACGGTTTATTACTACTGAGAGTATCTTATGTAGAGTGACAGTGTTGATGTCTGCAAAAAAATCACAACTTGTGGCATAAATGTCATTATGAGACATTCACTGTTTTGACTGCAGCCGTTGGTGCCTTATTTCACCATCTGTGTTGTGTTCTATGTGTCTGTTGTGGCCTGCAGCAGCAACCAGCCATCAACTCCAGTGAGAGCCTCTGATAGAAAGAGTATGCTCAGGCTACGGGTACCATGTTTCTGCCTTCTCAGCAACTAGCTACTTCCTGCAAATGCCATAATGCTCTTTATAGATTCCTCTACATACTCCCAACAACCTACACATGTACAGTTTAGCAATACTGCTGCAGTAGACACTATTTCCTGTGATTATATGTAAGGCGTTGCTGTGATGTGAGGCACATCTGAGAACCACCCACTGCTGTAGAATGTATAATCACAGTAAACAATGTCCAAAAGGCAATTATGGCTTATTCTTTTTTTCCTTTTCTCAAGTTTTCATCAGAGTGTAGTAACGTGAAAAAAATCAGGACATATAACAATGGTAGCTAAAGCTTGGAAGGACACATAGAAAGCTGTGCAGCATGGGAATTGTTCCTGGAAATGGGTATGGTTTGATAGCTCATTATGGATCTGATCCCAAGTTGATAACATTCTCTGATTAGTCAAGTCAAAAAAATCTCACACTGAATACTGTATGTCCTCCCTATTTTATTAGCAACAACACTGAAAACATTCAGAGACAGTAATCATGAATTCAGTTCCTCATTTAGCTAAATGGAGAAATATTCCAGTAAGCATGGCATTGATTTGCAGGTCAAAAGATGTTAATCCAAGTTAAAACTGGGGGGAACGTACCACCCTGATATTTCCTCAGCTGTTGTTTAAGAGCATTTTAATGGCCACAGTATATTTCAATAAAAAGCAGAGTAGCGTTTGTGTCCGTTCGGCCAGACCAATCAGCGCCCTCATATTTCTTCATTGAAAGAAGAGCAAAGAACAGCAAAATGTTTTTCTTGATGGTAAAAATAGTTTTGTCCTCCTCCTGGTTGGCTCTTCAAGAGTTTAAGAGACAGATGGTTTCATCCAGTGGCGTAGGCAGAAATAGTATTTTGGGCGGGCCAGTCCAAAAGTGAGTGGGCCGTTCTCAAAAAGACGCAGAAGTAGCAAAAACCACAAACTGAAAAGAAAACAGCAACAGTTTTACCTTCCACCATATACTGCATTAGAACTACAATAGCAGTACTGTCTACAACATGCTCAACTAACAATGCTCAGTCTAAAAGTTTTAAGGCTAAAATATATTTGCTATATAATATATTTATTGCACAAAGTGGCAACTAAACATGAGCCAAACAGAAGAAAGTGTTTACTTCCTGCAGACTAGCCCACATCAGACAGAAATCACACATGTAACATATCTTTTTGCATTCATAACAGCATTGTTTTTTCAGGACTACGGTTAGATCATGGGCAGCAAATGGCCTACCAGCCGTAAAAGAAAATCAAAGAATTAAAACGTCTAGCCAAGCATTGTTTGAATTATGAAATATATAATGAAAAGTGGCCAGCAAAGTGACACATCTTACTTTATCAAGGCCACGGCAGTGACAGGATCAAAGAAAACAATGTCACTCACAGATCAGTCATCTTCTTCTTTATTGTGGGCAAAAACCTAACGTGTTTCAGCTAGAAGTTATCATCAGTGATCACCATTTCTTACTAAATAGAAAGGTAACTGCTAGGTTACAAGAAGCATGAAACCCTTTGTACTTACTGTTACCTCTGTGAGGCCTCCTCTGCCGCTGAAGGGCTGTCAGCTCCGCTGGGGAAATGTCAGCACACGCTGCAGAAAAGCTCGTCCTTATTTACACGGTATTCCAGCCAAGAAAACTGTCCATGCCACTTTAAGGAGAAGCCATTGTTCCCACGGTAACTTTTAACAGTACATTGCTTAACACATCCATGGTACATTGTGTAAAAAGCCAGCTAGCTAATGTTAGCTGCTAAAGGCAGCCCCGAGAGTCTGCCTGTTGTTACCATAGTAACCCCCTATGTTCCGAAAGCTTTCTAATTGTTTGGTCCTTATTCTTTGCTTTAAACTGTTTCATTTTAATCAGAAGACAAAACACATTAAAACACACACAACTATTTCTGTTACTATTTCTTTTTTTTTTTTACATTTTAATATTTTTCACAACAAAACGTATTTTGATCAGACCTGGCTGGACAGGCCAGTGCAGCCCTGGCTCATTACTGACTACGCGCCTGGTGTCATCATATATTTTTTTTTGCCTGCCCTTTTCCAAACAGTTAAGGGCAACTTCTCAGAAGGTTCTGTGTTAACAAACATCTGACGCATCAGGTAAGGTGCCAACCATCAGTTCAGATATAGTCACTTTAATGCTGTGAAAACAATGGCTGTGGGACCCAGACAATCAATAACAATTTGGTTCAGTTTTAGTATCTAGGCGTCTTTTGACCCGCAACAACAAATCAACACTTACCGAGAATGTAATGGGTTTTAATTGTTGTAATGGTAGCCTTTTGATTTTTATTTAATGTATTCTCTTATGGGTTTATAATGAAGAATTCTATTACTAAAACATGTTAACTGTTAAACCCAAAAAAGGGTTTAAACAGGATTCAGATTTTATAATGAGATTCAATACTTCATTCCAAAATGCTTTTAAACCCCAATCTGAGGAATGTGCAATTTACTGAGCCTGACGCTGCCAAATGCACGACATGCAATGGTCACAGAACATGTTAATGAGGCTGACATGTCTATGTATGGCTCTTCAAAGGCCAGTTACTAGCTACGACAATCGGAAAACTGACAGATTAAGTTAGACACAATCTAATCTATGACAGAATTAAATTTTAAACAATGTTTTGACTATCAAACAGTCTCCCAAAGTAGGCTTGGAAGGTAGCTCTTTTCCCTTCATGGAGGAAAGCAGCATGGATTAACAGCTCAATGAAATATAAAAATAAAAAAGACTCACAGAGGGAAATAAGTAACAAAGTGTCTTTAGAAACTTACAAATTCTTGCAGCATAATCTGTTTCTCCTCTGTCCATCTGTATGGTCAGTATGTTCCAAACTGTCAATTTGTTTTGCCAAAATATGAAGCTAGCGAGAGTCTGGAACATGCTGAGAATATGGATGGACAGTGAAGAGAAGAATATTATGCTGCAGGATGGACTTCAAAAGTTCCGGTGTACAATTTGATACTTTGTTGTAACCATCACCTTAGTTAGCTGTTGGAATCCATGTTGGAACTGCCACAAATCAGAGCTATCGTCCTCTGCAAAGCAGCACACTACATACACTTAAGCTTACTTTGAGCCCTACAGGGAAATAGTGTTTGGTAGTCAAAATATTTTTAAATATTGGAAAAGTATCCCATCACTTCCTCTGGTCTGTGGTATGACATGAACCGAAAAATAAACACATTTTTCACACAAGATATTTATGTTCTGATAATAAGTGCACTGATACATTGTAAATGTATTTTGAACACTAAGAAGATTGAAGGTATATTGCCATCCTAGCAGTTCTTTGAGGCTGTACTTACAGGCCCAGTGGTGCTCACAATGCCATGCTGATGCCATGTCATTCTCAGTTAACACTAGAACTGCCATGACGGTCATTTTGACCGTTTTGAAATTTACATATGTAATAACTTTGCCGGATAAAAAA
>NC_048407.1:8576534-8580592 GCF_013103735.1 Etheostoma cragini
ATTAAGTTTTACTATGCCAATATGAATAATTGAAACACCTGGGCAACTCAAGTATATAATTAAACTCGTTAAATTGTAGCCTACATTTTGGTGTTATTTCGTTTTTCTAAAGGTATCCTAACACAATACCTGCATTAATATTGCAATTAGGTATTTATCATGACAGATTATAGTATTTGGAATCTGGCGGTCAAAATGACCGCTCACGGCAGTTCTAGTAGTTATGGAATCCCGGCACTTCTAGTGTTAAGCATGTTAGCATGCTAATATTAGCTAACTCAACTTTTTGTGGATTAGAGACCCAACAGAGGGTAAAAGAAAACAATTTAACTTCTAAATACAGCAAAGTCTACAGGCAGCTTATATGTGCAACACAATGCATCTATATTGTAAGCCACCCACCTGCTTATGTCGCTTTAAAACACAACTACAGAGTCCGACATCCACCAAAGAGAGCTATATTAGAGTATTCTGCCATTTGATGTGTCAAGTTCAAACCTAGAGTAGGTGAAAGCAAGCTCTTGGAAGGGCTTTGCTTCAAAGCGTGGGCAAATCTCATTGTCTGCTTATCAGCCTCAAATTTACTCCGCCTTACTAAGATATTCCCTTAGAGAATTAGGGATAATAGCTGACGTGATGACTGTCATGATGAGTCTCTATCTCTCTCATGTTCAATGCCCCCCCGCCTCTTTCTGTCTGCCTCTCTCTAACCTTCCCTTATTTATCTAACTTTCCCCATATATTAATATACATGTTATCTCCTGCCAGTTCATTTAGCAGATGTCTTTGATGAGAATATCTCAGCTTGACGTAAGAGTCATGCATGCATGGACTTTCATGTTGCAACTCATTATGAGCAGAGAGTGATTCATGGTAGATTGACAGAAGTGAACAAATCAATGTAAGAATGAAATGGATATCTAGTTCATTAATATGTTGGCAAACCGTTCAGATTCTAGTTGCGTAAATACATTTGATTGGCTTAATTGGCAAAGATGAAACCCCAGTAACTGGCGCCAAGTCAAACACTACTAAACCGAGAAGAGAATCTTGTAAGTCTGACAAGATTGCCTCTTTAGTGTGTGGCTCAGAGTCGCCTCAACTACATTTCTCCCGTTTTATGACAACGCTGTTCCTCAACCACCGTGTTTTCTTGGCTTGAACAAGGCTGTTCTAACATCTTGTTCCCTTGTTGCCATGTACTAATACATTATTGGCGAACCTCATTGTTTGCAACAAGAGCATTTTGTCCTTCAAATTCAAAGGCAAAGAAAGAGAAAAGCTCTTACGATGCCAGTCTTTGTCTTGTATCCTCAATAATAACACAAAGTCCCTTTTGTGCAAAGCATTAAGCTTTCGCCAAGTATCCAATGCAGCTGAGGTACTTAAAGGACAGTTACAACACAATTTGATCTTCTCCTTGTTTTCTTTTGCATCTTGTAACCATTTTACATCATCGGAGATGAGGGGTGTCCCAATCACATTTGTATGCAGTCAATTCCAGTCCTCCTATTGAGTCTATACCGATACAATCTGTTATTCATTACAGTGACTAAATCTTTAAAACATGTTTGAATCAGCTGACCCGCAGGTTAGGACCGTAAAAGACGAGACACAATTTTGTTATTCAATATAACTTCCATTAAAACATTTTTTTTTTTAAATACTAAAATGCTGTCTCAATAACCGAATGAAGAAGGCGCATTACAGGACGGACATATGCCATAAATTAGACAAAAAGATGCTATTAGTTTCAGAATAACAATATCGTACATCTGTAGGTTACCAGACAAGTGGACAATTCCTTCTGGAAGGAAACATTGTTACTGAGGTTTTGTTTCTAATCTGATTTGTTTAATGCTTCGAAAACTACAAAGGAGATTCAATTAGTCTCAAACTAGGTGGCTGCAAAAATCTCCGACACAGACATCTCCAAAACTTAGCACATAATGTATATCTAAACATATGTGCATGGCTCAATAACGCTTGGGTTTAAGGTATGTAAAATTTCCACATTCAAGTGTCTAACAATGATTAGACATACCTTATATATTTTGTTAAGTTGTGAACTCATTCTCACTCCCAACTCATCAAATACCGACACTTGGTCAGTGGCTCTTAGCATCAGATACCGACCCAAAAATCCCCCTTTAGCGTCTGTTTGGGCCTCAACCGCGGCGCTGTAAGATGACACAGTATTAGTAGCGAATAGTGTGAAAGTTCAAAAATCTGCATGAAGAGGCAGGTTGGGTTGGTGGATGGGTCAAACAACACAGGACTTTCACCCAGGAGATTGGGGTTCATGTCCCATACTTATCCCCTGTTACTGAAACGTAAATGTTGTAACCTCACCTATGATGTTTTTCGTTCTTGTCTTGCATGTCAGTTAAACCTACATTTTTTAACCCCGCCCACCATCTTTCCCTATCTAATTTGCATGACAGAGTGTGTGACAATGATGTGATGCTTGCGGTTGAGATGCCAGGTTATGGTAAGTTAGCAAGTTAACCACACATTAGTTGCCCCTGGCAACGGTAATAAACACGACTAAGCATGACACGAATAAAACACATTAACTTATCCGTGACCATTATTTCTGCCTGAGTCACGTCAAATAGATTTTCATTAACAATGGTGGTTGTTTAACAATGAAGAATACAACCCCCGATCCCACACTACTGCACGGCGTAACAGACTCTTCCTTTGATTGTTGTTGTGATTGAGAGAACCAAAGGGGCAGAAACTGCATACGGTGCATTTACACAAAAACACGTGTGGAAATATTTGAAAAAATGTGCATCCAAACTACCAAAACTGTTTGCTTTTCAAATATGTTAACATCATCAAGGGGCGGCTGTGGCTCAGTGGTAGAGCGGTTTCCTGCCAATAGGAAGGTTGGTGGTTCGATCCCCGCCCCTGCAGTCGTTGTTGAAGTGTCCTTGGGCAAGACACTGAGCCCTGAGTTGCCCCCGGTGCTGCGCATCGGAGTGTGAATGTGTGTGAGTGTGTATCTGATGAGCAGGTGGCACCTTGTACGGCAGCCCCAGCCGCATTGTGTGAATGGTGAGTGTTTCCTGTAGATGTAAAAGTGCTTTGAGCAGTTGTTAAGACTGGAAAAGCGCTATATAAATACAGCACATTTACGTCATTGTAATGTAAATACATACAGTATATGTTTAAGACATCACCTTTTTGGGGTAATTACTAGAATTGTTGGGGCTTTGTAAATTACAGAGTGTGGTCTATACCTAATCTATCTGTAAAGTGTCTTGAGATAACTTCTGTTATGATTTGATGCTATAAATAAATAAAACAAATTGAATTGAAATTGAATCTTTCACTATTTTCTCTTATTAAACAGAGACATGGATTATTAATTAGGGCAGTAATCAGGAGATTAACCAATAAGGTAAATAATCATTAGTCACCTCCCTCATTCTTTAGCTCTTCATACATCAAAAGTGGCAAAACTTCTCGCCTCATTATTTGCCACACCTGTAGCTCAGTAATAAGCGTGATTTGTTTCCGTGTAATGTCTTTGAGAATACACAGCTGAAGTTACATTTTGCAAGCTTTGCTAACTAGCACCTGCTGCTTGGACTTTAATTATCCAGACGGGGAATACGGAAACAAACTGAGGGGGATCCCCTGGTCTTTATCTCATCCACACATTGGTAATGAAAATGACTAACATTAAGGGCCAGTTAATAAAATTAGAGTCTGCGGCACTGCTTGACTAACCCACCTACCACTTGTGGTGCAAGGTTTTTAATTAACAGATCCTGTCATCTGATTGGATAAGGATGCATCACTGGATACAGAAATACACACATTGTTTCTGTGTCCAGTCAGGCTTCAGACTCTTCATTCTTTTTTATTCACCCTTCTTTCCTCCCCGAAAGAGTATTAACAAGGGTGCAAGACAGGTCTGATATTATGAATTATATATATGTATATAATACTTGATATTAAGATAAAATCTGATTCTACTTTTTCTGTGAAAACATTGTAGTCACTGAAAAAGAAAGAGCCTTGTCTTGACGGCCATGTAATGTTGT
>NC_048407.1:8580692-8634389 GCF_013103735.1 Etheostoma cragini
CAGCTCCGTGAGATTGTACACACAAGCATAGTGGTGTCATGTGCTAATTGGCACTAAACAGCCCGATGGGATGTCATAAGAGTAGCAGGTATTTGGTCATAAAATCCAGTATTGGACAAATCAACATTTTCCTGCTATATGGAAACCTTAAGGATAAACAGAGTTACTCTAATTCATCCTGAGGGGAACATGAATGTCTGTATTTCTTTGCAATTCATCCAATAGTTGCTAAGACATTTTACTCAAAACCCCAAATGTCAATCTCATGATGGCGCTAAAGGAAAAGCAGATGATCACCAATGCCTCTAGCATGGCTACCAATTGTACAACTACCTACACCTTTTTGTTGTTTGACTCATAGTGCTATTTAGACACCCCCAGTGGGCAGGGAAAGGAGTATCAAATATTTACACGGCAAAGACAACAGGCAACTCATATGTGCAACACGATGAATCTATAGTCTAAGCCATTTACCAACAACTGCACAGCTCCAGCTTATGTTGCTTCAAAACACAACTACACAGCAGAGCCCAACCTACAACAAAGAGAGCCAAATGCGTAGTCTGCCATTTGATGTGTCAAGTTTAAACCTTGCGTAGGCCTTGCCTTGGTAGCTCTGTTTTCAGCTTGACAGTGAGGGATTGTGCTAGTACACTGGGTTTGAACATGCTTTTAAAAGGGAAATCCCAACCCAAAGAGGAGCTTGTGCCTTCTCAAATGAACATGGAAATCTTCTATGTTAAAGTAGCATGATGTTTTCACAATGCATTCTCAATAGATCGTATCTCAACAAGGATCACAACTGACTGTAACCTTCATTATCAATTCATTTGTAGATCAATTCATTATTTAGTCACCTTTTTCAAAGCCCAATAAGAGATCTTTATAGTCGTGTCCAAATTACCAGTCCACATTGCTAAAAAGATATACAGTTTACTTAACTTTAGTTTAGTTAATTATAAGACAAATAAAACCATCAAATCCTCTCATTTAAGAATGAAACCATAAGATGTGAGAATTACCCAGTGATTGATTACAAAAAGGTTGCTGATTTAATTCCTGTCAATCAAGTTGTTTCTTATAGTTTTAATCAAAAAAATTACTCAAGACAATTGACAACACTTTTGAAATAATTATACATTGCAGACTTTTTTTCCAGGAGAAATGCAATGATTGTAAATGTTTGAGTCACATTTTTATCACAAAAACAATCAAAAGACCAATTTCTAATGGCAGGAATGCAGCCCCAGATATTAACGTTGTGCAACTGGGCATCTTGTTTTACTAAAGCTATGACTTGAGCCAAACAAGACACCATAAATCTTTTCACTAGATTGTCCACCAGTATCCTCCAGTCGTGTTTTCTCATTCTTGGGTAGTGATGATATGTAGTCTCTGTATCATGAGTCATTCAATACAGCGTGGAGCAGCTAAGCTAAGGGGCATATGGCCATGTTGGAGGAGAGCCATGCGGCTTCAGGCGGGGTAAACGAATGGGCAGAGATTGTTGGTGCATTAGCTGTTCGGCTCTGCATCATGTTTCACTGTCGTTTCTACAGTGAGCACACCATTTATCCAACAGCAGTAAATAAATCATTGCAATCATATTGTTTGCTGCATGTTTGAGAAAGTTGGTGGTCCAGGGAATTAGGGCTGTCACACTCTAAATACCGTTTGACTGTGCATGAAGATGAGAGAGAGAGAGAGAGAGAGAGAGAGAGAGAGAGAGAGAGAAAGAGAGACAGAAGGAGAACGGTTGTGTTCCACTAAAATATCCTTGGCGACTAAAGACGCTGTATTCACACATTATTCACAGACAGTTTGTACCAACACCAACAATCTGCTAAGGCTATGATCGGCTGCTATTGGCTAAATGCACTAGAGGAAATGCTGCTGCAGAGCCACAGAGCTGACGGCGGACTGTGTGCGTCGACTGTTGATTATAGGGAGAGCCTGTGGTTCCACCTATTTCATATTCATGAGCCAAATGGTTCATGTTGTATTATTCATGAACAAATTAGACGTTCAAAACACCAGTGTGAGCGAGGCCGTATGCAGAATGCATAGGGACTCATAAACCAAACTTTCACTTCACTCTCCCACATTCTCCTTGCCTGATGCCCACATTTAAATTGTCCCTTCTTTTCATCCCTGATCCTGATGCTGTGTTAAAATGAGCTACCAAGGCTTAATATATCCCACAATCTTCTGGTTTCGTATTCATTCTGGGCTGCTGTCCTTAAAGCCGTTTCCACTATCTACAAGCAGTGGTGAATCAAAGACTGTCTTTTATGACAAAAAAAAGAATATACAGTACTGTATGTATACAGTTTACTGTACAAGAGGTTGAGAGCTGACCTGCTTGTAAGAGACCAGCTTTGTTCTGCCTCTCTGAGCTGCTGGCTTGCCTGCAGTCGGGGACGGAGCAACAGAAGTGTGTCCAATCAAGCTGAGCCCTGTTTTAAAAGGCCCTGCAGTCGTTGGGCAGAGGCTGCGTTTACGACCCAAAATCGAGGAGACGAGCCTGGCACTATTCCAAGCCCTCAAGCTCGTATATTCTGTCTGAGCATATCCAGAATGAAGTGCAGCACTGCAAGGAGGCCCCACGAGACACCTGAACATATGTTACTGACTGTATGTGTGTGTGTGTGTGTTTGTGTGTGTGTGTTAACAGTGTTTAGGATGAAAAAAATCTTGTTAACCTTCAAACCTTCTATATTTTTTCAAGTGGAGACATGGATGGAAACATAGCAATACCAATGAAATTGTATTTATGCACAAATGTAAATAATATCACAGCTGAAGAAATACTCTAGAAGGTCAAAGAAAACAAAACTCCTGCACATCCCATTTACTCCCAAAAGCGACCAACAGAATAAAGTCCCTCAGCCATTATGCATCAAATCTGCTCAGTGTTGCTAAAATATATTTTTGACTTCAGTTAACAAATATAAAAAGCGCTTCATTTACATTAGCCAAATGGGATGGTACAGTCATTTTTGTGATTACAATGCGGTTGGTCAATTACTGTAATTGTGTGGACTTATGGCACATTAGGTGATCTGCGTTTTACACCACAGTAGGTATTATCTATTCCAGAGCTAATCCTAAAACTGAAGGTCACAATAACAATCCAATGCCTTTGTGAGCCTGAAATCAATTTGAACAGACCAGATGTGGTTAGGGACCAAAATATGAAATTCTTGTTGATTATCATGACTATATCTTCACTATTTTATTATCTTTTTTATTCTTATCGTTGGTTTTGTTCTGTACTCTTACCTGAAGCTCCTCTTTTGTTTCATTCCCGTTGCTGTTGCTGCCATAACACCTAAGTTTCCCTCTGGAGATTAATAAAGGTTTTTCAAATTGTATCTCAATATTTGCTAATGGCCTTTAGAAATGATACGGTGAAGGTAATCAGTTGAATTGCATACTAAATTTTTTTGAGAAAGGGTTTTACATCCCAAAAGGAATCGTCCATCTTTATAATTTGTCAAGAATCTCCTTTTCAAACAAGCTCTGTGGCAGTAACGGTACTGTCACAGCAGGAAGGTTAGCTTGGATGCAGACATCGAGTCAGCCACCTCGACTGTTTGCGCTGTGTTTGTGTAATGATTTGTTTTCCTCAGAGTGGAGCCATGCCGGCATGGCTCACAATTTTGCCTTGCTCATAATGATCAATAGGCATTAGCTTGGGACAAGAAGTTTTCAAGTAGCTTGTTCAGTGAATGATTGGCAGCTCTCTGCATCACCCAGACATGAGCATGAAAGCTTCCTACACCTGACTGAGCCAACACACTTCTCAACCTGAATGAATGGATCTGCCACTCACTGGGCTCTTATTGCTGCAAAATACATAGTGCAACTATTTTGGAGCTCTGACATTATCCATCAAAAATTGTTTCTGGATCATTATGAGGTGGACAAAAAGCATTGCTGTCACCTCACAGTAAGTTTGCAGGTTGCCATGGCGTTCACCCGGGGTCCGCCCAAACCAAAAGTCATGTTTCGAATACCTGTGCTGTTTACTTGTGCCCTGCAGTGCCCTGCTATGACATGAACCACTATGATTGCTATTTCTAGTCACTGATCCATTACCTTTATTGTGACTGTTTTTGCCACTGTGCATAACCCCCCTAACCGGCATTGTTAGACTCCGCCTACCAAGAGCCTGGGTCTGACCGGGGTTTCTTCCTAAAAGGGAGTTTTGCCTCACCACTGTTGCACTGTTGTTTGCTCTGGAGGGAACTACTAGAACTGTTCGGGCTTTGTAAATTATAGAGTGGTAGACCTACTCTATCTGTAAATTGTCTCGAGATAACCTTTGATAGGATGTGATACAATTAAATAAAATTGAATTGAATTGAATTGAACCAAGGCCCTAAACTCTGAACTGCAGGTTGCCCCATGGCACTGATTCCTGTCTGGCCACTGCTCTCAAACAGAGGAGGAAAGTAACAAAATACATTCACTCAAGTTACTGTATTGAGTAGTTTTGTTGTAAATTTTGTTTTTTGTAAGTAGTTTTTAAAATCAGTATTTCAAAATGTACTAGATTACGTTTTGAGTGAAATATTGAATTTCGCTACATTACACATTCTATCCGTTACTGAGAAGAAAAACAACTTTGACTAACATAAAAAAATTGCTCCCAGAACAGCTACAGCAGACTTGGGCATTCTTTTCTTCTGAGAACACATGCAGCTTCTTCTCTGGTTGCAAGTTGCAATTATAAAGAAGTAGAAGAAGAATTGCAATGTGGCGGACCCCTGTGTCTGCGAGCCGCGAACTTAGCGAGAGACGTGAATGAGATGTTATCCCTCAAAAATGTCAGCTCATGGGAAAGATGGAGAAAAGTCGATACAGAGCGCCGAGTTTCTAACCAAACAGACTTCTAAGTATTTATTTACTGAAGTCAAAGGTAAAGCCGTGTGCTTAGTTTGTGGAGAACAGATCTCTGTGTTAAAGGATTATAATTTAAATCACTACTACTATACTAAACACACAGAGAAATACAAGTTGACTGATGCAGAGCGGGAACGGACATCTGAAGCTTTGCTAGTTAAGCTGCAAACACAACAAGGCTTTTTTACCAAGTGTCAAGACCAGCTTTGTGATATCCCAGAATATCGTCCAAAACAGTAAGCCATTTCCTGAAGGGGACTTTATTTGGAGTGTTTGGTGGACTCTGCTGCGCTAATATGCCCAGAGAAAAAATAGACGTAAAATTAATATTGAGCATAATTGAGTTTTGCGCTCCACAAGAATCCCTGTTTCTCATGTGGCCCCTTGGGAAAATGAATTGCACACCTCTGCTGTAGGACGTATGTAGGATACTGGCCATGTTAATTCACATACATCTAATTAGCTCATACAGGCTACGAGCTAGTCTGAGCTGTGCACATTAGGGTCCAACCTGGGAAACCGGGCTCTGACTATCAACTGCAACTGGTCTTCTCATTCTGCAATGTGGCTGTCAGAAATATTACCAAGGGCTGCTTAATCTGCCACCTACTGGCACATGTAATGCATTTTGAATACAAATAATTAAATTTCTAAGTATAGTATTAGTAGGGAAAAACAATGTTATCAAAAAAAGAAATTTTGTAGAAAATATAAATGTTTTTACAGGTGTCACACCATTTCCAATTTGTTTTTCAACATCTGCTCAGTCTTAACGGTGCTTTAGGTAGAATTGTGAAGATCCAGGATTTAGCAAAAAAATTTGAACATCGAAACCTTCTCATTCCCATCCCCCCTTTCTGCTAAAGCCCAAAACGGTCTCCTAAGCCCCTCCCCCCACATGGGAGAGTGAATGCGTGTCCATGAGCAGTGATTTACACACAGTTAAACACCCCCCAAGGCCCTGATTGGAGGATCTGAACAGGGAGCTGTGGATTTTTGCAAATCACACTACAGGCTGTAGGTGGTACCAGCGGCAGAGCCAGATTTTTTTTTTTAAACGACCTGCTTCTTGAAGTTCCAGTCAAACATAGGGTCGGTTTCAGCAAATATGACAGAAAGTTAGTTTCATAAGGCTTACCTACTGCACCTTTAAATCAAGTCAATTGTTACAAGTTCCACAGATGTAATCAGAGAAAGTTGCCTTTGCCTTCATAGTAATATAATGGATAAACAATCACTTAGCATGTCAAATGTATTAAATTATAAAGTAGGTGCAAATACAGGTGCAGCTCTCTGTCTAAATGGTGAGGTAGGATACAATGAATGTTCATTTGCATAACAAAGACCCGATCTATCAGTGACTGGGGAGGCAGATAATGTGGCAGTGGACTTTGAGATGTGCAACAGGAGGGATAATTTCATTATTGAAAATCGTGTGGGCTCCTTCCTTTCCTGTCCCCCACGGTGTTCAAGGTTAATTATCGTAAGTTCAGGACAATCTACCACCAAGTCATGGGGGGACCAAAGGAGAGATGCCACACATAATTCAAATGTATTAAGATGATTGTGCATTCAAGCAACACATACCATTACTTATACATTCTTCAGTGGGAGAATACCGTCAGGCAGCTTCAAAGATATCAAATGCTCTATGTTGCTGCTTGTCCCCTCTTCTCACTGACATCATTGGAAATAAACTGGAGAACTAAGTGTAAGTACAAGATAATATGAAACGTCTTCTGAACCGTATCCTAAACTGAGGCCTTTTGCTGAGAGATTAACAAAAGGTGTTTGGCTTTGCGTAGGCGCTGGAGATAGATGCAGGCCATTCCAGACAGCAGCATGTTAGCGTGTCTCAGCCGTTTAGAGGATTGCTTGTGTAATGCCATCTGTATTCAAGGGATGAACACCCACTTTTACACCAGGGCAGAGAGAGAGGAGCAACAGTGACTTCAGCCAACATCTGTCGCTTTACCTCGATCTTCCATTCACTCATCCGCCAGGCGCTTTCATCCACTCAAATTGTGACACAAGACCGGATATGTTAATCGAAGAAACAATTCACCCTGAGACTATGAAGAATAAAAGCGTTTGTGAAAATGTAACACGGACTGCTACAAAGCGGAACAATGATCTGCTTTTGATATAAAGCCATCAATAAATAATTTGTTCCTCCTCATTTATGGATTGAGCTGTGTCACATACAAAAAGGAATCAAGTACACACAATTTACACATGCAATGTTCCATCTAGGAATAAAGGTTTAAATCTAAAACTGGAACTCTTTTTACTGACAAGAAGATGCAAACTAACTGCACTTACTATTTTGATAATGAAATAAGCATAAAAGACTCCAAACATATCATTTTTACACCCACTTAAATGGAAGATTGCTTTTTTTTGTCTTATGATCCTAAGCTGAACATCAGGTTTTGGAGAGTTGCTCAGACAAAACAACTGTTTTTGCAGACAACAATTTCTGACATTTTATAGACCAAATTGATCAATCAAATCAATAAATTAAAATAATCGTTAGTTGCAGCCTTATCCACCATGTTCCACTTCCAGGATTGCTCCGATGCTCCAAAATTCGTCCGAATGTCACTTATTTCAGCCGGATGTCCGTTACCTTCCACTTCCTTTGTGTGGGTATTCAACAGGAACTCTAAAATCATCAGAAGCAAGGAATAATGAATGTGTCCGCTATCCAGCACATTATACACACATACAGTATGTAGCTCCTAAATGCACATAGTGAAGAAGCAGTCTAATTAGCCATCTCCTGTGTCATAGGGCTTAGGGTCTAAAATCACACAAAAATACTAGTAAAAAAAGTCGGCAAATCCTCCTAATTGCATTGGATTGTATGATTATATTCTATAATTTGTTTGAAAGTGTCAAAGCAGTTGTTGTCCATGCTCTCATGCAGCAATATTAGGAACTTGGTTGGTCGGGTTGTCAGCAGAATAGTGGGACTTATTGAGAATTTAAACAAGAATTACATGTAGGGCAATGGCAGAGCAATGAACAGCAGTGACATTGTTGATTTATTTTATAGACAACTCATAAAAATGGGTGGGGGCGATAAGGTTGGACCTGGCAGTTAGACAAGATTTGACACTGAGATCCCTGTAGGAGGAAAGAATACAGTGCTACATGCTGCTGCCATGAACAAACTGTCAGTGGTTCCTATGGATTTGGTGATGGGAATTGTTTGTGCGTAATGTCTGTTATTGGTGCTAAATAGGCAGAAGTGGCAGAAGATGTAATGCTGCTGTGAAACACACCTTTCTGTTGACAGATCAAGTGCCACTCGCTGTTGTGTAGAAAACACTTCCTCTGTCTTAATGTGTTGAGATTTTTTTCCTATTTTTTAGTTTGGCGACATTTGAATGAGCATTGCTTTGTCCAAAAAAAGCTACAATTCTGTTTTGTTCAACATTGTCCCCTTTTATTCTTAAGTGCTTTTCATCTTTGGAAGGTAATGCCAAATTTCACTAGGAATTCAATTAATGTCTCCTATTCCATACGTTTTGGTTTTGTTAACTGTCTTCTCAGGGACAACATACACAGAGTAGATGGATGTGTACAATGACACATCCATCTAATATTTTTCATGCTGAAAAAGCATGTCCTGCCATCCCCGAGCTTCTATTTTTCAAAATAAAAGCTTGCATCTGGAAAAAAATAAGCTTGTGTCAACTTTCATGCTAATGAATAAAATACTTAAAAAAATACGTCCATCTATATAATTCATGTAGATTATAGACGAACTAAAAAATGTATACTGCCATCAAAATAAAATACTTTAAAAAATCTCTCTTACTTTTACTTTTCAAAGTAAAATCTTGCGTCAACTATCATGCTAATGAATAAAATACTTGAAATATTTGGTGTTTTTTAACTAAACAGTATGTGTCCTTTTATAAAAATAAATGCAGATTATAGGCAAACAGTTTGCATCTGGTATAAAATACTCAGTTTTGCAGCTGTAAAGCCTGAAAACAACAGCCTACATTGATTAATTTGAAGTCTCATAGAGAATCATGAACAAATTTCTTTAAAAATATTACAATCCAAGGGCATAACGCTTTTTCTTAGATTTTGTGTAGTTTGATTCTAAGTAGGTGACATTCTTTTTTCTGTCTATTTTATCACGTGGCTGTACGCATGCCAACTGTCTTTCTTTGTTTATTCCAAAAAAGCTGCTGTGGCTTCTCCAAGAACAGCAGAAGCATCATTTTCTGTGCTGAACAAGAGATTTTTGTTCTATAACTATAAGACCTACGAGACACTGAGTGCTTGCACAGCAAATGTTAAAGTTTTCATGACCTGGATATATGTTGAATCGCTACTCTATGGTATGAATTGTTAATAGAGAACAATTCGTGTTGGTAATTAAGTGTCTCTTTAGGTTTTGATGCGTTTTAAATTGGTAATCAGAGACTTAAGTTGACTTTATTGTAGACCATGTGTTAAAAGGATTAATGTAGATTTGGAGATTTTAGAATAATTATGGGGCTTGTTGCACATCTGGATTCATGTAGGATTCTGGATTGACACACACACACACACACACACACACACACACACACACACACACACACAACCTAGATAATGGTATTTAACTGTAGTCAAGGGATAATGAAAAAGCTGAATATCCATTGATCTAAACCACCAATCAGAGGGACAATTAGTTGGTTTGAATGAACAGGCACATCACAAACACACACACATACACACACACACACACACACACAGTAAGATTATTTTGAATCCAACCTTTATCACTGTTGTCAGAACAAGTCTAAAACAAACAGCTTTGTTGTTCAAATATAGCTCAAACGCCAATCCCCGCCCCCCCACCACACACACACACACACCTAGATGATCAGCTCGCCCTATTTTAACATTATTTTGCCCGCGTAGTGTTTTTAGGAACAAATAACACACCTGTTTGATTTTCTTAACATGACATATATGTTTTCATTGTAAAGTGTGTATGCACATACTGTCTGTATTTATAAATCCAATTAGATAAAACAAATTAAAATTCTTCCTGAAAAAATAGGTAAATATGCAAGAGTTGCATGTGCTTTGATCAGATTAAATTATTAAATCTTTATCTTGAAACTTTTGTTTGTAATAAGCAATTTCCTCACATGCACTGTATAACAAATAGGTCATGGTTTGTTTGTTATTTATAGGTCATGTTGCACATTTGCATATTTATATCTTGGATTCATTCTCATGTCAGAAAATGTCACCCTACATACTGGGTGAAGCACTAGAAGTGTCCTGACAGCAAGTTGCATCCAGGTAAACATAATTTATAAATCCCTGGAGCATGACTACTGAAAAACAGCCCTATTAAATATTGTACATAGAAAACCAGTCTATCATAGCTCTTTTCATTTTGGAGCAGGCCCTGATTTTAATTACTATACATGGTGAATTAGCTAATGAATAATGAATGGATTCCTCACACTAAGTGCTCTGACTGCTAATGCACTTGCAATTCACTCTCTCTACTCCCTCACACACTGCCAATGTTTCTTCTGTCTTTTTTAATTTTTTTTTTTTTGCCCCCCTCTCCAAGTCTAAATCACACACTTCCCACCTCTGCTTTTGCTCACTCTCACTCCGATTTGATTAGATTTTCTTCTGTAAGGAATTATTTAGTGATGAGAGTGTAGAATGAGACGGAGTAAGAGAAAGGCTCCAGGATAGAGGGAGACAGATAGTGGTTCTCACGGGAGTGAGGGAGAAGGAGATAGGTGCTTTGAGGAAAGAGAGTGAAAAAGCTGGAGGATTAAGGTGCAGAGGAGCTGCAGACATGTAGAGAGAGAGAGAGAGAGAGCGAGAGAGAGAGAGAGAGAGACAGTGAAAGACAATGTGCTCTGTGTGCTCAGTGTGCTTCAAAACCAATGAAATGGAGATCTACACACGTGCATCCAGAAATAAGGCTGCAACTATTGGTTATTTTCATTGAAGATGAATCTGTCAATTATTTTCTTGATTACCTAAACAGTTGTTTGATCTATAAAATGTCAGAAAAGTCTTCATCAGTGTTTTCTAAAGCCCAAGATGGCGTCCTGAAATGTCTCGGTTTGTCCCCAACTCTAAGAAATTCTGTTTAAGGTCACAGAGGAGTGAAGAAACTAGAAAAGATTCACATTTAGGAAGCTGGATCAGAGAAGTTTTACTTTTTTCATAAAAAAATGACTCAAACCGAATGATCAATGATCAAAAATAGTTGGTGAGGAATTTAATAGTTGACAACCAATCAATCTTTGCAGCACTATTTAGAAATATAGGACAATATATGTGATACATGCAATGGGGAGCTGGTGAGAACATTCTAGAATTCCAGCGACATAGGTACTCTGGACTGGAATGTGTACTTCAGTTTCCTCCCAGTCCACAGGGTTAGGTGAAGAGACTCTAAAGTGCTTGTAGGTGTGAATGTGTGTATCTGTCTATATGTGTTAGCACTATGAAGACTGGCAACCTGTCCATGGTAGTTCTCACCCAGTGCATGATGGGATAGACTGCTGCCCCCTATGGCGCTGAACACTAGTGATATAGAAAATGGATGGATTTGCAAGCAGTAAAACTGTAAATAATTTTGAAGTATTTTCATTTATTTAAAGCTGCCGTAACCTTAATCTTAAAATACCATAATCTTTTTTTAATATTAACAATTTCTTATTATTTTTTTATTTCAGTTATCTATGGAGCATTTCAGAATATTTCAGCTCATTGTTTTGGTTTTCTATTTTTTTTTAACCCCAGCCTGTAGCTGTTATCAAAGTTGCTCCAAAAACCCACAGCACACCAGCTGCCAAGCACCTAACAGCAGTCACAGTTAAGACTAGCTGGTGAACATGGAGGAGAACTCAGCAGCTAGAGAGCCAGATATCTTCTCCGGTGTCGGTAGAGATAAAAAAAAGCTAAAGGGAGAGTAGAAAAGGGAGTTACGTATAGTATATTGATCGGGTGTCCAGTAACACAACTCCAAATGAATGCTAAGGTTGCTCCATATCTGCTGGATGATAAATTATAAATACACAGTGGTTTTCTAACAAAATCAATGCATCAACTCACTTGTTCTGCAGAGATGTGCTTCAGGTATTAATGAAAAAATCCAACTGTGGTGATTTTTTAGATAGATTGAAAGACTACATGTCCCTTTTTATGGTATCAGTTTTAAATGGCATAATCCATAAACCAACAGGGAATTTACAAAACACGCGATGAGGTGTGTCATACTACAGTATGTATGGGAACTAGCCTCAGCCTAAAAAGAAGTATCCCTTTTCTAAAATTATGAATAATTGAGAGTAAAACATTCACATGTGGGAACAAGTAAGTGGCCTGGGGTCGTGCAAGCTACGTGCTTGACACAAACAACCAAAGCAGAGAAAAACAAGCTACCTCAGATAAACAATAATCAGCACCACAGCAGCTGGACAGCTTCGCCTCAGGCTAACCAGGATTAAACACAAACAATGTCAGACGTGAAAAGATAACCCAGGGTAATGTTAAATCGAGATTAAAGCCCAGGGTTAACAGGTTAAAAGACACATGTACTGTAATGGATGTTTGGACCGTAGGGCATTGGAAGAATGCTGATTAACAACTGCAGCATGATTCATAAAGGTAAAATAAATTAAAGGAAAATTTAAATAATGTGTCTTTTTTTCACATACCATCACCATCAGCTTCATCACCATGCTGAGAAACAGAGTTATGTATGTTAAAATATAAAAAAAAATCAAAAATAGGACGATATCAGACATCACCAAATTAAAGTAGCAAAGGCATGCACAATTTAGACTCTAAGTGGCTGAGGCAGTCGTCTCCCATAAAAGGACACTGTGTTGTGCAATAATTAGCATTTGATTGACATCAGTCTTTATAAAGGATCAATAATGAAGAGAAATTAAAACATGTATTAGGATTTCAAAGAATGGAAGTGGCACCAGAACACCAAGGACAAACGAGGACACACCAACAGGGAAAACATTTTTGGGGGGGATGCACATTTTGGCACAACACCAATCCTTAACAGCTTATTAGCATGCCAGCTGAGAATTCTCCCCATGAGCAAGTAATGAAGGAAAAACAAGATGGACTACCTAGCGTATGCTGTCAACACTGGCTACATGCAATCAATCAGCCATCAGCAGTGAGGAAACTAACACAATGCCTTGCCTAGTCACAGCCACAGCTAGTCTGCTCAGCTGCAGGTTTGCTAGATAAGAAAACATATTAACGCTGGGTAATGATCGTCATCACCATCGTCAGTGCACAATCCAAAGTAAGAAAGGCACAACATGTTTGGGTTGAAACTATACAACCAATCCCAGGCCTACCAAATGACCCTGCACAAGCAGAGCGATAACACGGCTCTTTGTGATGATCTGTGATCCTGTCGGTAGATTGAACCTTTATGAGAGACTATTTGTACAGTGTACATTCATCTTTAAAAAAAAAAAGTTGACTGCCACTTGAATAATTGCATCTTCCTTGCTTTGATTTCGGACTGACTTTAAGGCGGTCTCCTACCATGCGTCACGCATTCGCCGCTGAATTATCAAAGCAGATTAAAAGATGGAAGAGAAAAGAGGGAGGAGAAGTGGGGGAGGGATCCAAATCACACCACGGAGAACATGTCTGCTCTACAGCATTTATTTATTAGGTCCAAATATATTTGATGGAGGTTATTTTTAAACAAACCTTAATCCTCTGTTCACCCTTCACCGTGAGGTAGATAATAATAGTCATCGGGTCGAAGGGAATTTCATTTCCAAGCTGTGAATCCTTGCAGTGGAATAGACTAGTTGCTTTATAAAGGGAATTTATAGTGTCTTGCAAATTAGGCAGTTTGACGACAACACACATTCAACTTTGCTGACGATCAACTTTCAAATTAGCACTAGTGGCACCAGATCCCCATACAATACAACATGGCGCATGGCAGGGATATACTTTAAGAAGAAAAGCTGAGAAGGACCCATTGTTCCTTTTTGTTCTACATAGAAGACTAGGTGAATAGATTGCCTTCGAAGTAGGACAACCTATTGGTGCTCTCTTAATATTCGCTTCAAATAGCAATCTATCCTATTCCTATTCTACAAGCTTTGTGTCTTATGTTGGGAACTTCTTTTTAAGATATTCTAAGTAGGAGAGATTTAAGATCTTCCTTTTGTAGCCATGCAGGAAAGAGCTTGTAATGTACACATCACTCTTGTCCTGCCCTTGAGCAAGTCAGCGATTCCCCATTGACTCGCTGCCAGCTCCAGGGGCGCGCTTTGTGAAGATGACCCAACACTCTGACCTCCCTGGAGGAAGCCAAGTGAAAAGAGAGTTTCACTGCGGGGATCAATAGAAGTATCACACCCTTATCACTTTATTCATGCAATTTGGGACGGAGGGGTTTAGCTTGCATTTAATCCTTGACCAAGATTTGAAGGCTTCTACTGTACTGTATTGATGTATAATTCTAACACAGTGCATGTGTTTGTGTGTGCGAAGCTGTTGCGGGATGAAATGTGACCATGCAGGGAATTTATGTGTTCACTGTTGATGAATGTTAATTTGTGTATTTGTAGTTGCAAATTATCAAAGAATCCACCTCCTTATGCACAACGATAAAGCCTAATGGCAAAATCATTTTTCTTACTGCATTTGAGTTTTTCAGTGCAATGTTTAATGCTTTTTGTTGATGTTTGTATAAAAGGTAATTATGCACAGCCTACTTCTAGTCCCACAAGTCAGACATTGGAGTATGCTCGCCATGGATGCAGGATGATGAGATGCTGTGTGCTTTTTAGACTATATAGGCCAATTTATGTGATAAAAACCCATTAACTATACAGAAACTATGTTTCCTCACAGCTTTCATCTTCTTTTTTTTAAACTCCAAACATGATTATGAGTGCTGGAGCCTGGCTTCAGAGTGGATACAGATCTGAACTCGACTAGACGTCTCAGCCCTTTTAATCCATCACCGTTGCATCAGAACAGTAACATCTACTTTTGAATTTCTCAAAGTAGTTCTGCTCACTATTACGTGTTAATGCCTACTGTGAGGAGTAGTCTACTGTGTCAGCTAAGGCAAGTCAGGAGAAACACCTTATCCGTTTCTGTGATTTCTACATTTTTCTCTCCAAAATGAAGCTATTATAAGTTAACACTGCTTGGTGTGCGGCATTTGGTCAAGTCAAGTAGAAACCCAGTCAAGCCATCGGACAAAGCAAAGCTAAATGCAACCACCAGCTAGTTTCAAATGAGTCATATGGCCGGCATGGCTAAAAACTGGCATTTATAGCTTTCACGTTTTTTATTTGATTTTTTATTTTGGATTGGGAAAAAAGCAGGCATAGCATAGAATATCTTCAGCCTTCATCTTTTTGGTCTTGCTACACCTGTTTGGGAGTATTGATTTGATGTGTGTGGGTGTGCATACTTTTGTTTGTTTTATAAACTGAAAGTAAGGCCTCTTTATAGTTAAAAAAGTGACTATTGCTAGAATTGAATCTTTTTTTAATCTATATTAAAGCCAAAGAAATATCTTTACAAATATACACAGTGCCTTAATGCTACACCAAGCTAGAGCTGTTTACATCACCTACCTTTTTTACAAGACAAACACAATGTTATCCTACTATAATTATACATCATACATGTAGCCTGCATAATATTCAGATTCACACATCTAACCTGTGTTTCAGAAATTGTGTGACCTTTTTCTGTGACTGTCAACACCAATTTTTAAATGTTTGTCAGCATGGGGATATGCAACTGCATACATAGTCTCAGCATTGCACTTATTAGAGACGTGTGAATGAATTCTCACGTACTCATAGCTATACGGCAGAATCCAAAAAAAAGGATTTCCATTGAGACATTGTGGCACGCTGGTGGGCAGCAATCTTAAACAAAAGAACAAAAGACTGCACCACGTATGGTGCCATCTGTTGTCAGTATCCTGTCACCTCAATGTGGACACAAAAGCTCCACAGAGAACTGCCTCCAACTTCTTCTATTCAGTCAATTTGCAAACGAGAAAGGCCGGAATTCATTGGCAAATAGCTGTGACTGAACAGGGGACACTCCAGTGAACTAATCCCTTCGAGCACTCTGCATTTTGCAGGGAGCGGCAACCTGCCAAGATGGCCATTGAAGCTACATTGCTATTGTGTCATTTTTAATGCAACACTGTTGTCTTTCTCAACACTAACAACAGCTGACAGTATTTTGGCCTTTTTGGAAGTATTTCCACTGCACCAGTGATACAGTAGGCCACAGCAAGAGAGCAATCTAAATGCTTCCTACAAATTGCAAACTAAAATTATATCCCTGGCCATGGACATTTGAAATGCACATGTTATATGACGAAAACACAACTCCCTGGCCAACTTCCCACAGCTTCTGAACCTGAAAGAAATCACACGTAATATGCTATTAACACATTTGGAAAGTGCCAAGTTCCACTGATGAAGCATAACATGTTACAATGTGGAACCTTTTGAATTAAATATTTAATAATCTTTCCAACAAAATGAGTGTCACAAGTTCAGTCAGAATTATTTTGCAGGCGGTACAAAATTGGCCCTAGGCTGCATGCTCCCTTCACCAATCACACTAATTCTGTGCTAAAACAGCGATCTGTTTAACTACTGTAAGAGGGCAGCTTATGGGGTCTGTTCAGCTCATTATTCTGCCACTCTGTGTACTCACTTACCTAAACCCAAGCGGACACCTGCTTTTTAGCACTGCATTTGTTTCCAAAATTGTTGTTTGGCAGTGAAAGCAATAGTCCATATCTGTGTAACCAATTCCTGAGATTGTCCCCACTCGCCATGAGTCATGCTAACATACTCTACTGTGCCATGTTTTCATTTAGTCCAATCCAGCTTGATAGCCATGATGCTATTCCACCTATAATTGGCAGATCTTGCAGATCTTCCTTTTTTAGCAACTCCGTCATGGGAGCAGATTGGTGGGCTCGACAAGTGACACGAATACTAACAGCGCCCTCGCATTCAGTCAGTCTGCCACCCAGGGCATCCTGTCTTAATCCCTTTGCAGAGACCATACAGAGACTTGGCAGAGTGCATTTGAACATGGAGGTCCCTGCAGATTATTTAGCCCATGCAATTATTATAATGGAGGTAGCATAAGGTAACACGTGAATGGGAATTGAATTATCACTTGAAAGGTGTCTCTTTACCCGTTGGCTCTCCCTCTATCCAGTATTGGCACAAGTGGCAACTTTTTTCTAATAGCTAGTAATCAAAGCACATGAAATAACATACAGGGCCTCAAAATGTTCTATAATGTGAACAGCAACAACTCCAAGGGTTACACAAGGGCAATTCCCTGAAAAAAAACGGCACCCAGGTATACAGTGGGGCTCGAAAGTTTGGGAACCCTAGGTCACGTGAAACTTTGTATTAATGTGCATAAAGAAGCCAAGGAAAGATGGAAAAATCTCCAAAAGGCATCAAATGACAGATTAGACTTTCGTATAATTTGTCACAAAAAGTTAGATTTTATTTCCTTTGGAAAGCTGAGAACTGACAGCGTCATGGATTGTTCTGAATCATCGTCTGGAAAGACCAGGTTTTAAATGCCCCGACTCATATGACCTTGGCCCAACAATCAACACCATGGCTTCTTCTAAGCAGTTGTCTAGAAAACCTAAAAATAGTTAATGCTCACAAAGCTGGAGAAGGCTGTAAGAAGATAGCAAAGTGATTTCAGATGCCAATATCCTCTGTTTGGAATGTAATTAAGAAATGACAGTTATCAGGCACATCGGAAGTTAAAGCAACATCTGGAAGTCCAAACCCACGTTTGACTGTACGATCCATCCAGAAAGACCCGGCAGACACTAGAGTTGTGGTACACCATTCCACTATAAAGAGATACTCGTATAGATATGATCTTCATGGAAGAGTCATCAGAAGAAAACCTCTTCTACGTCCTCACCACAAAAATCAGCATTTGAAGTTTGCAAATGAACATATACATATAGACAAGCCTGATGCGTTGTGTGAACACGTTATTTTTGGCCGGAATGAGCAAAGGTTCGTTTGGAGAAGAAAAGGCACAGAATTTAATGAAAAGGTATTGCAACTTACAAACAAACTTTTGCAGACGCCATTTCTTTTGTTTTCTGTTATTTTGAAAGTGTAAATGATGGAAATAAAATCTAACTTTTTGTGACATTACACAAATGTCTAATCTGTCACTTGATGCATTTTGGAGATTTTTCCATCTTTTTTTTGCTTCTTTATGCATATTAATACAAATTTTTACCTGGGGTGCCCAACTTTAGAGCCCCACTGTACATGCTGGACACTAGCTTTACCTACTCTTACTTAATATACTGTACTATACTATACTATAATATAATGTCTCAATTGTACTCACTCTTACCCCTGGGTTTCAATTTCAATTTTATAGTATCAATTGAGTTGCATTGTTTTTAAGGAAGTCATCTCTTCTACTTACATCATTACCAAACCTTTTACACAGTAGTTTGATACTTCTAAACTTCTCTTTAAACCTCCCCTATGTCAGACCAGAAGATTTTTAACAGTTCTATAAAAATGCTGCAGAGTTCTCTACTCACTACTTGGCTTGTCTCACTCTTCTCCAAAGTTTGTAATATGTGTCAGGCCCGTTTTTGAGCCATTTAATAAACAAAAGCAATCCATATACAGCTGTCAGAATGCAATAGCCAAGATTGCATTCAGTCTATGGAGAAAAGTGGCTGGACGGCCAATAATACAGTAAGATTACATTTATCAGAAAGAAGTAATTGATTATTATGTCTTTTGTACCATTTTCAGACATAATACCATAAAGTATTGCCTGATAGCAAATTAAAATGTGTCTATGGATTTTTTTTTTCTCAAAGTTATTGTCTGTCTGACCATAATTCCAGATGGCAGTTTGATTGCTCTCAATTTTGCCTTTCTTTTAATTCAATCTCATTCCATCACAGACGGGAGAAACGAGCCTGGTCATCTAAAATTGTGATTATTTTCAATAATGCGATTGTGCCATCTGGAAGCGCTGCTGTCCTGCGGGGATGGTGGAGGTTAAGCTCAGGTCAGAGGGTCAACTGCACCACATTTTCCCCCTTTATAGTTCATGATGAAGAGACCTAGATTACAGGCTGCTCTCTTTTGTTGGTCAGAGAAAACAAAGATTTTCTGGAAAGTTAAAGACCCTTTTTTACCTCACATTCAGCTAAACAATTTGTAATAAATAAGCAAGAACATTTTTAGTATATAGTGAGCTGTATATATATATATATATATATATACTACCGTTCAAAAGTTTGGGGTCACTTACAAATTTCCATTTCACTCCCATATAGACAGGATACCAGCTGATCTGGGTGGGTGGCTGATCTTTAATGCAATATCTACATTTCCCATTATCAGCAACCATTCATCCAATGTTCCAAATGCTCATTTTGTTTACTTATCTGATATTATTTAAAAAAACTAACTAAGAAAACATTAAACAACCCTTTTTCAATTATGTAAGCACATAATGTAATCTGGAAACTGCTGCCCTGGTTAAAAAAACAAGGCAACTGATCTCAGCTGGGATTCTGTCTATAATGGAGTCCAATGGAAATTTGTGAGTGACCCCAAACTTTTGACCGGTAGTGTACTGTACAGGCCAAAAGTTTAGACACACCTTCTAATTCAATGTGTTTCCTTTATTTTGATGACTATTTACGTTGTAGATCACTGAAGGCATCAAAACTATGAATGAACACATGTGGAATTATGTACTTAACAAAAAAGTGTGAAATAACTAAAAACATCTTGTACATGTCTTATATTCTAGTTTCTTTAAAGTAGCCACCCTTTGCTCTGATTACTTCTTTGAACACTCTTGGCATTCTCTTGATAAGCTTCAAGAGATAGTCACCTGAAATGGTTTCCCAACTGTCTTGAAGGAGTTCCCGGAATGCTCAGCACTTGTTGGCCCTTTTGGCTTCTCTCTACGGTCCTGCTGACCCCAAACCATCTCAATTGGGTTCAGGTCCGGTGACTGTGGAGGCGCACCACTCCATCACTCTCCTTCTTGATCAGCCTGGAGGTGTGTTTGGGGTCATTGTCCTGTTGAAAATAAATGATGGTCCAACTCGCTGCAGGATGCTGTGGTAGCCATGCTGGTTGAGTATGCCTTCAATTTTGAATAAATCCCCAACAGTGTCACCAGCATAGCACCCCCACACCATCAGACCTCCTCCTCCATGCTTCCCGGTGGGAACCAGTCATGTAGAATACATCCGGTCACCTTTTCTCCGTCGCACAAGACACGGCGGTTGGAACCAAAGATCTCAAACTTGGACTCATCAGGCCAAAGCCCAGATTTAGACCAGTGTAATGTCCGTTCCTTGTGTTTCTTAGCCCAAACACATCTCTTCTGCTTGTTGCCTCTCCTTAGCAGTGGTTTCAAAGCTGCTATCTGACCATGAAAGCCTTATTTGCGCAGTCTGCTCTTAACAAATGTTCCAGAGATGTGTCTGCTGCTAGAACTCTGTGTGGTATTCATCTGGTCTTTAACTAACCTGCTGTCAATTTGGGATTTCTTCAGCTGGTGATTCAGATGAACTTGTCCTCAGCAGCAGAGGTGACTCTTGGTCTTCCTCTCCTGGGGCGGTCCTCATGTGAGCCAGTTTTGCAGCACTTGATGTTTTTTGTGACTGTACTTGGGGACACATTCAAAGTTTTCGCAATTTTCCTGACCAACCGACCTTCATTTCTTAAAGTAATGATGGTCACTCGTTTCTCTTTACTTAACTGATTGTTTCTCTTCCTAATATGAATTCTAACAGTTGTCCAATAGGGCTGTCGGCTGTGTATCAACCTGACTTTGTCACACCACAACTGATGGTCCCAACCTCATTAATATGTCAATAAATTCCACTAATTAACCCTGACAAGGCCCACCTGTGAAGTGAAAACCATTTCAGCTGACTACCTCATGAAGCTTATTGAGAACACCAAGGATTTGCAGCGCTATCAAAAAAGCAAAGGGTGGCTACTTTGATGAATCTAAAATACTGTATAAGAGTTATTTCACACTTTTTTGTTAAGTACATAATGCCATATGTGTTCATTCATAGTTTTGATGCCTTCAGTGAGAATCTACAATGTAAATAGTCATGAAAATAAAGGCAACACACTGAATGAGATGGTGTGTCCAAACCTTCGGCCTGTATATACTGTATATATGAAAGAGGTATGCACGAAATGAAAGAGGGTGCTCATAGTGTCGAAAGCAGTGTAGTAGTGTAGTAGTAGTGTCTGCCAACCTTGGAGTCCTGTGAACCTTTTTTGCTTCTTCTGGCTCATTGTTAAGAATTGTATGGCCTGAAAACATGAATTGATGTAGGTTTGAGTCAATGTATCAGAAAGCTTGTTTTCGTGTTTCTGTGCCCCCTAGTGACCAATAATCGTTTAATGCAGCTTTAAAATGAAAGGAGCCAATGGAGTGTGCATGTGAAAGCATTTAGAAAATCCAATATCATTGTTCTATTGAACTGTCCAAAATGACTTTACTTTACTAAAGAATTACTTCAAACTGAAAGATTGAAACACAGTCCGGCACTGTGGGCAACTGAATAAACACTTTTGGTTTGGTCAGCTTTGTTAAATCTGGAGTGTCCCTGCAGTCGTGACAGCATCCTACACCCTGCACCCTATAGCTTAGAGTCCCGCTCCAGCTTTCACTGACCCCCTTGGGAGCTATCCATTCATGAAGCACTTTATCGCCACACAGATGACAGAAAACACTTCAACGTAACCCACTAGTATGACCTGGCCTGTATGTCTTATTTTTCCATTTCATGTCTGCAGTCGTCTTTGAACAAGACGTTATAGAATGTGCATGGATTGTATCTCCCGTGCAATCAGAATGATGTTACCTTGAATCCACTGTAAATTACATATTGTGGCTCCAGATAGTTTTACTTCAGTAGTTTTTCCAGATTACAGTGCACTGCACAGCACTCTGAAGCCAAGGTGGGGGACAGGAATTCACTTTTTTTTCAGCTGGAGAAGAGGCGGAGAATGGAGCACTCAGTCTGAATGTCAGAATGAAACAGCAGCAGTGGTGGCTGCTCATCGTGATGGGCCCCAGTAAAAGATTTTCAAACTGCCACCCCCCAATGGCAGACATAAAGCTGCACACAGATTTTGAACCCCAGCACACATTGTTTGGAAGCTAATAGCAATGCTGCTTTTAGATAATATTGAACTGGTTATTACTGGATTTCCTTAAACTTCATCTCTAATTGGATAAACTTGCCTGTAAAAACTGTCCAACCATTATACTGGGCCACCTTCAGCTATTTTCAAAATGTAAGATTTAAATAAAAAATTAAACAATGTCTACTTGTTAGTTTAATCTGCTCCAGCTGATCTTTTTAAGGCTGTTAATATTCATTATCTTATATTCTGCAATTTTTTCTCACTTATTTACCCATAATCACTTCGTCTATAAGATAACATTAAATGGCCATTTTTAAGCCCAACTTAATGTGATTAAAATTGTGTCTTTTATCTGACCAGAACTCCAGATCCCAAATATATTCATTTTACCATCTCAAGTGACAGAAGAAAAGAAAACTCTCACTTTTTAAAAGCTGGAACCACAGAATGTTCAGACATTTCTGCTTGAAAAACTGCTCAAATAATGCCAATTAAATGTGTGTTGATTAACAAATCAATTCATTGACTAATCATTTAAGCTCTTTTGGGATTTTCTCTAAACCATTTAAATGTTAATGCTGGCGCTATTCTATATTGTTCCTGTTCTTCTTTTTCTCAACAAATCCCAATGAAGTAATGCTACTAACAAGTATTTTCTGTGTAGCCAAAGTGTGTTTCTTGGCCCTCTCTGCTCCACTATTATCAAAAAGCAACAAAAAAACACAAATGAGTTGCAGTGTTGCTTCATTACAACAAACATGGGTAATTTATTTTGAGTCAATTCTACTTACCCACTAGTGCACCAAATGTGTATTATTCTGCAGCCAAAAATACTCACCAACAAATGCATTATTTACTCCTGTGTGAGATAACGACAGCGCCCAGCTTTTTTAGGATTGTGTTGAGCCTGTGTAACAAAATGAAACTATGCATCTGTGACGTGTTTTTAAAGATTTTTGTGTTCAGTAGTAACAAAAGGGACTTTGGGCTGAATGATGCTGATCTGGTGGGAACGTCTTTAAGTATTGGCAGATGGACTAGTAACTCAGCGTTGGTTTTAGTCTTTTCCTTGGACGTGTTGATAACAAAAATGTAGCCGTATCCTTCAAAGGTCCAATGGCATGGAAATTTCCCTTTATGAGGTTTTTTACCATTAATGTGCATTCCCCCAGCCTCCACCTTGCCCCACCTCTCTCCTCCTCAAAAGCTATGGAGTCAGAAATGGCACATACTGGGGAAAGCTCATTGTGGCTCTAGTTGCTGAAATTCTTCACCAAGGCTGAATTTTGGGAAAGAGACTTCAGAAACAGTATTAGGGGATCACTAAGGTCTATATAAAAGAGACTTCAGATACAGTACTAGGGGACCACTAAGGTCTATATAAAAGAGACTTCAGATACAGTATTAGGGGACCACTAAGGTCTATATAAAAGAGACTTCAGATACAGTACTAGGGGACCACTACGGTCTATATAAAAGAGACTTCAGATACAGTATTAGGGGACCACTAAGGTCTTTATAAAAGAAACTTCAGATACAGTATTAGGGGACAACTAAGGTCCATATAAAAGAGACTTCAGATACAGTATTAGGGGACAACTAAGGCCTATATAAAAGAGACTTCAGCGACAGTATTAGGGGGCCACTAAGGTCTTTATAAAAGAGACTTCAGATCCAGTTTAGGGGACCACTAAGGTCTATATAAAAGCATCCTAAGAGCACCATGTTGTAGGACCTTTAACAATCTCCCTTGTGTTGTGTTGTTGCTTAGCTCCTTATTTATTGTATGTACTATATGCTAAAATAAAAATTACTCATTTGTACCTGGTATAGGCACATTGTATGCCAGTCTTGTAAAACCCAGATGGCCTGTGAGGTTACAACATCAGCACAAACGAGGTAAAAACAAGACAAACTTATGCAAGTGTAATGAATCAGTAATGTGTTGAATGAATTAGCAAGATGACATTCAGTTCAACAGACAGCCCTCTAAGTGGCCACAGGCTTCTTTCTCCATCATGATGAGACTTGCCACATTTCATATCGCTTCATATTTTACCCACTCTATCAGTTTCACACTCACTGGGCCAACTGCAAATGACTAATCACTAATAAACAATGTGTTATTGTTTAATAAGCGATGTGAATTAATATTACAAATGATTATGAAATAAATCAATAAAAAATGTAATGTTCTTTCTAGTAATTTAGACATTATAGTATATTATTTCATTTAATGTAGGAAAATGCAAAATGTCCTTTTTACAGGGATGTGGGGTGGGGTTGGGGGTTGTGATTCCCAAGCGAGTGCAGTTTTGCCAGGATGTAGAGTGTCAATAACACTGGGTATTAATTGTGATAATATCAGTATATAATATAATCTCGTGCTACACATAAGATTAGCATGCTAACTGCTGAACATGTGACTTTTTTATCTGATAGTAACACTGCAAATTGAGATGTCTGCCATCTTGTCACTTGGTTGGAATAATCACATTGTACATAAAACAGTGCAAATCTCCTCTTACAACTCTGAGGGGAAATGTTTAATGTGCCAACAAGCTAAGACAAACATGAAAATATAATTGTGACTGCAAAGCAAGTTGTTCAATAATGCAACATTTCTTGTTACATTTCACCATCAAAGATGTCTTATCTTCCTCTATTCGACTTGTGTGGAACAGTGTTTACATATTTATTCTCATCATCATACCACAATACTATGAAACAGAGAGTTTTTTTTTTAGGTGTTTCCTATCTTCTTGAGTGGTAGATACTCTGCAATTTGCACCACTGACTGCCAAGCTTGCTTCCCTGGTGTGTGGGAATGTCCAATCTAACATGATTTGGCTAGTTGGAGTGAAACACTTACACAACTCTAATCATCTGACATTGTAGTTTAAGTGCCCTGAATAATCTGCTTTATATTACAGTGTCCTTGCTATGTGTACCCAGATTGAGACCTACAGTATGTAGCACATTCCCAACAATCTCATTAGACCAAATACATTTGGCAATCGCAGTGGTGTCAGTTATAATGCCGGTGGCTGCTGGTGCAGGAGCAAAAAAAGTAAGGGTGTGTGTCTTTTTATGTTGCTGGAAGGATTTTAGATGTAAGCAGTAGCTATGAATACAGTTTGAGCGTGCCTAGATGAAATTAATCCATGCAGTATTGCACCAACAAAGGGAGGAAGTATGTTTGTAGCTAGTTTTTTTTCTTCTTCTTCTGCAATCCCTTCATGTAATGAGGCATTCTATGCTGATAAAATGTATTCAGATAAATACAAATTATGAAGAAGGCATGTGGCCAACGCTATAATTACTCTATGAGTGGTAGAGCAGCATGCTCATTGCGGAATTTACTGTTTTTCCTAAAGCATTCCAGAGGAAATGCAAACGGAGATGTTTTTTTGACAGCTGATATTCAATCATTGGGTTTGTCATCTCTGGCTGGTTCTTCTCTTAGGTGGCAGCATAGGGTTGTTGTAATTCCAGCCAGATAAAATGATCGTCTGCCAGTGGGAGGCTTAATTCTACTTGATTCCCCAGCAGAGGCTCGTCTCTCCGCAGCCTCCCTAAACCATGGCTGGCGTGGCACCCTTGCTGGTGCAAAAACTAGCCACATGTCGGCTCATTTCTACTGATTAAGCCAGCCATTCAACCTCACCGAAGAACATTTCCCCCTCAGTTCACAATTTTTACAGTTAAAAAAACACCTGTCATAATATACTGGCTTTTTGCTCGTGGGTTGATGGAAAGAGATGATTAACAGATAACTTGAGTTGGAAGAGTTGAAAAGAGACAAGGAGAATACTTAAATGAAAAGGACCCAGTAGGCAAGGTTAATGTTTCTTGCACAAGGCAAGAGTGCTTTTGCTCTTGGCAAAGGCATTAATAACTGCACTGAAAAATGGTGTCTGCATTACTTAATAGCACAGTCTGACACAATGCTGTCACATTTTATAATTTCACAGCATATGTAATATGTTTGGAACACAGTATGTATTGATTTATTTGTAAGGTACCATCTCTGTGGGCAGGAGATAATAAGGAGTGATAGCAACAAATCAACACTGCTGTGTGGCAGTAGGAGGTACAGGCTTTACTGGATGTGTCCGAATGTCTTGGTCTATTTTTATCTTGAGCACACTCAGGCATATTCTTTTACACTTTGGCAGAATGGACTAATCTTATCTAATTTAATCTAATCTAAGATAACGGAGGAACGAGTTTCTTGTTAGTCACTTGATTTGGGAGATAGTACATTCTGGGAAATATCAGGCCTCTTCACACACTTGAATCACAGTATTTGTGAGGGATTTTGCTGTGACAATAAATTGGATCATAATGAAACGTAAACAGCACTGCAGTACTGCTTTGGATAAAAACATATTAATCATGAATCAATGAAAAATGCTGTTTTTGAAACCCCAGAAAATGAATCCCAGATAAATAATTCCAAAGGCAATAAAAAGGCTATAGAATATTTGACTAGAAAGTCGAGAGAGTGAAATATAACCTTCATTGTTTTGTCACTGGATAACATTCATCAATGAGTTTGTTAATATATTGTTGTGTTTAACATATAAGCCATAGCACAATATCAGGCAAGAATCACTCAACTTCCTCTTTTTTCCAGTCTACAGTATGAACGCATTTCTCAGTTTGCATTGCTTTTTAACATGGACATACAGTACATTTTGTACACATTTTTCAATGGCACTGAGACTGGGAGTTGTTTGTGTGGCCAGGTTGGTTCATTGGTAGTTCAGGCGCACATGTACTGAGAGGTTTATGCCTCATAGCAGAGGTCCAGGGTTAGAATCCGACCTGTGATGATTTCCTGCATGTCTCCCCCCCTCTCTCTCCGCTGCGCTGTCAAAAATGAAAGGCGGCATAGCCCCAAAAAATAATCTTAGAAAAGAAATAAGACTATGATTTGTTTGTGACAGTGCACGGCCACATTCATTGAGTGTGATGGTAAACTTGTAAATTATTCAGGACTAAGGCTTTGTGTAGTAAATAGTTCCAGGCTTAGGATTCCAATAAGTAAGGGGCTCACAAGAAATTAATCAGAATGCTAAATTCTCCTTTTCATTTTTGGTCTCCGGTGTAGATGCATCAGCTTTTGTGAAGTCTAGAAATATATTATGGATTTCTTGAGTCAATTTTCTGTCAATTCAGCACTAAAAACTATATTGTATTGATAGCTTGAACTCACTACAGCAACATCCATTATGTTCTCCCTGCTAATTAATGTGGTTCCTGAATATTTTTCTCTCTGTTTTTTATCTTTTTGCAGAGAACACGAACAGCAGATGAACTATGAATGCTGAACACAATGATTTCTTCCCTCCAGCGCCAGACAATGAGAGGTCATAGGCTGAAGGGGGCGCTGTCCAACCCCCTCTTTGTGCTGCTTTTGGCCCTCCAGATCCTGGTGGTGGCTGGACTGGTTCGCGCTCAGACCTGTCCTTCTGTCTGCTCATGCAGCAACCAGTTTAGCAAAGTAATATGCACCCGACGCAGTCTGCGGGACGTCCCAGATGGCATTTCCACCAACACTCGCTACCTGAACCTCCAGGACAACCTCATCCAGGTCATCAAGGTGGACAGTTTCAAACATCTGCGCCATCTGGAAATCCTGCAGCTGAGCAAGAACCACATCCGCAGCATTGAAATTGGCGCCTTTAATGGACTGGCCAGTCTCAACACCTTGGAGCTCTTTGATAATCGGCTCACAACAATCCCCAATGGAGCATTTGAGTACTTGTCTAAGCTGAAGGAATTGTGGCTACGGAACAACCCCATCGAAAGTATACCATCTTATGCCTTCAACCGGGTCCCCTCGCTTCGAAGGCTGGATCTAGGTGAGCTCAAACGTCTCTCCTACATTTCGGATGGAGCCTTCAAGGACTTGAGCAATCTGCGCTACCTGAACCTGGGTATGTGCAACCTCAAGGAGATCCCCAACATCTTACCTTTGGTCAGACTTGAAGAGCTAGAAATGTCAGGAAACCAGCTCTCGGTTGTCAAGCCCAGCTCCTTTTTAGGTTTAGTGAACCTCCAAAAGCTGTGGATGATGCATGCCCAGATCCAAACAATTGAGAGGAATTCCTTTGATGATCTTCAGTCACTGGTTGAGCTCAACCTGGCTCACAACAACCTTACCTTTTTACCACATGACCTCTTCACACCATTGCATCGCCTGGAGCGGGTCCACCTCCATCACAACCCTTGGAACTGTAACTGTGATATCTTGTGGCTCAGCTGGTGGCTGAAGGAGGCAGTACCCGCCAACACTAGCTGCTGTGCCCGTTGCCATTCTCCTGCAGTCTTTAAAGGTCGCTACATTGGGGAATTGGACCACAGCTACTTCCAGTGTGATGTTCCTGTCATTGTGGAGCCACCCAGTGACTTGAATGTGACAGAAGGCATGGGTGCAGAGCTTAAATGTCGTACCAGCTCGCTGACATCCATCAGCTGGCTTACACCAAATGGTTCTTTGGTGACACATGGGGCTTACAAGGTGCGTTTGTCTGTACTTAATGATGGGACACTGAACTTCACTAGCGTCACAATGCAGGACACTGGGACTTACACCTGTATGGTAAGCAATACAGCAGGCAACATTTCTGCCTCTGCTGTGCTTAATGTCACTTCTGTGGAAAACAGTGGAGTGACCTATTTTACCACAGTCACCGTGGAGACCATTGAGACTCCGGGGGATGATAGCCAAACGCCGCTTCCCCCATTTGGCTGGGTCTCATCCTCTACAACAAAAGGGACTCCTGTTTCAACCCGGACCACAGAGCGGACTTATACAATTCCAGTTCTTGATCTGGATGGAGAGGGAGCCCTCAATGGCCTAGATGAGGTTATGAAAACCACCAAGATTATCATAGGCTGCTTTGTGGCCATCACACTTATGGCTGCTGTTCTGCTGGTTATTTTCTACAAGATGAGGAAGCAGCATAACCAGCAGGATCCTGATGGCCCTGCCTCCTCCATGGAGGTCATTACAGTTGAAGAAGAGCTTGCAGGTGTCGCTGCCATGGAGAGACACCTAACCCTGCCCCCTCTGGAGCACTACAACCACTACAACACCTACAAGAACACTTACCACCATGCTCCTATGCTCAGTACCATACACAGCTCAACCACACAGGAACCTTTACTGATTCAAGCCTGCTCAAAAGACAATGTACAAGAGACCCAAATCTGATCTCGAATTTAAATAAACATACAGTATCAACGTTTCATACGTGGCATTCAATGGACCAAAACGTGAAGATAAAAGAAGTCAAAATGACACTGACTTGACAGAGTTGACGTCGATAAATCAGCATTTGGCAAATGGACAACATATGATACTTTAACAAGTGTCTTTACAAAAACAAAGATTATTTATTAAAAGTATGTCTAGTGGCTAAATGATGAAAAACAATTTGTGATAGCTTTCTAGCTCGGTTTATTTCTCTGTCTCTCTCTCTCTCTCTGTGTAACACTGCACAAAGGGAAAGAATGGTTTTCTTGAAGTGAATGTGTAAGGTATAACATGCAGTTCATTGGAAACCACTGACATTGGCCTTAAACTAAACTTAATGCAATGCCAATTACTTTAATATTTGGATTTTACCTGATAATAATGTGTTTTGTTGAGGGGCATTGCTTTAGTATTTATACACATTTATTTACTAGTTGTTCAGCATACCATGTCTAATTTAGAGGAGCTTTATGAAGACAAAAGAAAAAATGGGTTTATTTTCATTGCCATCATATTCTAACTGTCACTCATCACAAAATGAGATCTCTTAATAACACAGCTCTGGGCGATATCACAGTGAAGCCAGCATGCCTGAGGAGCAAAGCAGTCAAAAAGAGCAGCTGTGCATTTCCCCTGTGGCTCCTAAACAACAGCCATACATCCTTCACTTTAATTAAGATTAAGTTCTTGCTCCCACTCCTCCTCCTACCTTTTCTTCACACTTCAACCTTTACTACTTTTCTCCTACCCCTCCTCTCCTCTTCTTCCATGTCTGAGTTCTCCATCTTCCCTGTCAATCCTCTCTCTGCTCTCTCCCCACTATCATTTCCTCCATGTCCTTTTGCTTCTTTGATTGTCTCTCTGTCACTTATCTCAGGCACGTTTCTCACCCCTCTCCATGTCTCATTTGTCACGCTTTATCTGCCGGCATGTGCTGCACGACGGCAGAATATTGCTTGGGAAAATGAAGGGGAGCATAAGGATGCTGTCTGTAGCATCCCTGTTAACCCAGTAATGATCTACGTCCACTCAGTGTCCCGTTACCTTGCCATCACCCCAGGGTCACACGAGCTCAGGCGCTGATAGTCCATCTGTTATACACATAAAGAGGCAAATGAGGCTGCTTTGTAATGTAGTGTGACCCTGTCAGACGAACGCAGACGGGACTAACATAGTCAGTGAAGCAGCTAGGAACCTGCAACAAAATAAGGGGGAGATGGGTTAGATCTCATTAATCTGTATCAGCAATTCATTTGGAGACTAACAGAGGAAAGCTGATAACAAAACAGCGTGAGACTTTTCCACTATCGGTGTGCCAAACATCTAAAACAGGGTGGAGGCCTTTGATATTGAAGCGACCCCTGCTCGTTCTCATTTTTGTCACGGAAAAACACACACACTTTGATGTTGCATCATTTATAGGCCATCAAAACACTGTCTCTCCTCTAGTCTGTTTACGCTTTGATTTTTCATTTAGTCTTTCAAAGAGGAAGGCTTAAGGAAGAGGGAGGTAGGGATGAAAAGTGAAGAACAGTTGGTGGGGAGGCGGGAGCCAGAGCCACAACAGTCACGAGGGGTCTTCAAACAGATATATTTCAGATATGAAGGGAGTGGAGTGAAAAAATATAAGGACTAAGGAGGCAAAACTAGCCATCACACTGTCGCCATGGAAACAGTGACCTTGTGCAGAAAGTAAGAAGAGGTAGATATGGTTGTTGCTTTGGTCCCTGTGCAACAAGCATATTTTAATTTCCCACAGGCGATTTCACAAATGCACCAGATTATCGACCAATTTGGCAAAAGGGAGTCTGTATTTACAAATGGTTTGGATGGGATTTGGACCTGCACATGACAATTTCCGTTATTTTTAATGAAATATCACTGCATGATGTGAAAATTTCAACATAATTTTCCAGTAGCTCTACTCGCCTTATCAATTTTCCTCTCAGTCAAGACAGCTTCCACAGCTTATAGCCGAGTAAAGCACTGTCAATCAAACCAATGCATATGCTTCTTATCAGTCAGTCTCCTAAATGTATTCTTTTATCCAATACAATAATGGTGGAATGGTGGCATCAAAACATACATTTAAAGACCGGTCGTGTCTGTTGAGGTGGTAGAGACATTTTAAATTGTAAGTGGAGAAGGAACAATTGAAAGCTATTCATGCCTTTCATTGAGTGTGAATGACGAGAATAGTACCGTAAATGGTGACGTCATAGAGTGAACCATTCTTTCCCTTTCCACTCTTTTCTTTTTCAATGCTCAATTCCTTTTCAACGCTTTTGGTGGCTTAATGATTCAATGTTGATGCTGGCTACAGTAAAAAAAATTAAAAAAAGTTTGAGTTTTTTTAATATATATACAGTATATATGTGGATGAGGGTTGTGAGTTATCCAGAATGAATGGAATATCTCTGTATTGGTATTTCCCTGAACAGGACGGCTTTAGGTGGAGAGATATTTGAATGCCAGAGTGAAATTACAGTAAGGCTGACCTGCAGAATGTTGGACTTGAAATACCAGCAGAGTGAGCTTGACTTTTGTGCAAAACCCCAAGCCAAGGTGATCATATTCGTGTGTGTTATTCTGCCAACTGTCTATGTATAGGGAGGGTTACTGTATGTGTGAATATTCTCTCTCATTTTTGGAGAGAATAATCATCAAATGGTTAAATTTCTACAAAAAAAAATATTTTCAAAAACACAACGCAAAGAAAAGATCTTCTGATCATAATTTTACATGTGCTTCAATTGTTCAAAAAAATCTAAAAAGCAAAACAAAAACAAGAAAAAAAAACAAGAGACTGTGCTTGTAAGGAGTCCAACTAATTTCTCTGAGGATGATGTTCAATTATTGATACCTGAGATTGTAGTTCATACTGTACATGAATACAAATAAAAATCGAAATTCTTTTTTTCCAAGAGATTTCATAGTATGTATTATTCACAGATAAGTTGTCACCACTTTCCCTTCTTTGTCCCATTTGCACATGAACACGTGTACAGAAATATTCAAAGAAAAAGGATTACTAAGCAGCTCCAAGAACGCTGAACTGTGAAGAATGTGCTTTGAAGAAATGTGCTGTAGCTTATTTTATGAGGTCAGAGGAGGGAAGTGGATCTCTCTCAAAAGAAAAGGAAGTAATCTTTCTGTATTATAAATGGGAATTCCGATTCTTTTAAATAATTTGAATAACTCCATCTATCTGACAGAATCATTTGATTCATACGGGCAAACCTGAGAATTTCATGACCAATAGCACAATTCCTGCTCTGTACGCTGAATCAATACTATGAACAAAGAACCTCACAAAAACTTGGATCCACTGCCTCAGTCCTAAAAATACAAGCCTATGCTACTGCGGCGTCAGGATTATATCTCATATCTCGCGAGCGTGATAAACATATCCACGAGCAAATTACAAAATTTAACATGCACAGATCTTGCTCTTTGTGCACCACTTCAACAAAGGAGAGTTGTACAGGCAGCTGCGAACGTGAAACAAAACAGAGGGAAAGGGAAAGAATGCACCTGCGCGTATAAAACATGAGCAGCACGGAGCTGCCACGCGCAGACTAGTGTCTGCTGTGCAGAGTTGTACCGAAGCAAGGTTTTTCTGTCTTTATCAACAATGTAGCTCAAGAAAGCACAGTAAATAAGGAATGTATGAGTGTCTCGATGACAGTGAAGTTTAGGCAACAAAGTCTGAGAACAAGATTGTGCTTTGGATTTAAAAAAATCCCCGGAAAGTGTTTCCTCGGTTTGTTTTCGCCGAGAAATGAACTCCACTCCCCGGTTTGAATGCACCATTTTTCATGTTGTGCTATTTCATTCTGAAGTTATTTTTTTATTGAATATTGAAGTGCATAAATGAAGTGTTTTGGCATGGCTGGGCGAGTGGCACTATATCCATGGTTTTTAAAGAGGGATTTAATTCTTGCATGTTTTGTTTTGTTGTGCCCCCCCCCTTTTCTTTCTTCTTCTACAAATCACACCCTGGCTGTGAGCCTGGCCAGCCAGTCCAACTATTACAGGAACAGAATAAATGATTCATGACGGGTGTATGATGTACCGTTAACATTCCTGTGTGATCACGTTCTACTAACAACTTAAACATACCAAATCTAAATATAATTTGATAAACTCTAAATTTATGTCATGGATTAATCAGACTGGCTGGCCAGGCAAAACATTAGCCATTAGAGAAAAGGGTATGGTACATTGCGTACGTCTGCAAGGATTTACAGACATTACAGCGCCACATATATCCCAACAGCAGAACAGAGGGGAGACTTACATTCCTTTATTTACAGTGCTGCCCAGTGCTACATCTGTAATGAAAGACAGAAAGCCTGTCTTTGCTTTTTTTTTTAAAGTAGTAAGTAAAATAATGATTAAGCTCGTGTTTAAAATCAAAGCTCTTCTCCCTTTAAACCTACAGCAAAAAAATTGAATTTTAGCAACTTATGAACTCAGAAGTCTCAAATAAATCCAACAATAAAACCAATTAACATTCCAAGTCACTTTCAGCAGGAAAACACAAATGAAAAACTGCTCACTCTCCTTTTTGAGGAAATTATGAGCCCAAACCCGGGTCATTAGACCTGATGTTTTAAAGGACTCGTGAGATATCTGAAACAATCTGGCCTGGTTGCACAATTATTAAAGACTGTGGTACAAATGGGGGAGACATGCTCAGGTCAATGCAGGACATAATGGCCCAGTCCCAAAGTGAGCCCTGAGGACAAAATTCTAAAGACTCAGAGACTTAATTGATCCCCGGTGTAAAGTGAGTGAATGTGTGAGGCCACATGGGCTCTGATAGGTATAATTGGTATTGGGACAGCACTTCCCGAGATCACATGTTACCTTTGCGACGTTTAATAACAAAGTTCTTGCTGACAGTTGTCGGTTTGGGAATTTTCCTTTTAAGTTGGTTAATTTCCACACGGCCAAGGCCCACTAGACGGCTGCCTGATTTCAAATGTTATCAAACTCTTTGTTTCCATGTGGACAACAGGTCCGATCCGTTCTGTTGCCGTTACGCTTTGAACTGTGGGTAATTCCCTTCGATTAAGTCTGCGTCGATGCAGACTCACAGAAAGGGCTTGGTAAGTGTGTACGCTAACCCTCACGCCCTTTGAAATTCGACAATGGGACAACGCGAAGGCCTTAGGATTTTCACGAGAACGAGCACCAAATCTCGTGAGTCCGGACTTTGGGACTGGGCCACTGTACACCCGTGAGCTACGGGAGAAGCTGGAGAATCATAGTTGAGCAGAACTCACAGGGTTTTGCTGCTGTTATTCTGACTCAGGGATCATTTTACAAAGTCTACAGACTACCATGTTGTTCTTGGCTTTAAAGGAGAAGTCCGCTCAATTTCATCATGTAGCTCTGTTTTTTCTTAAATGTGTATTGCTGTCAGTAGCAAGACAAATGAAACCAATCGGTGCTGTCTACACCCGGTTATCCTTTTGCTAGAGTTAGCACCCAACATGCTTAAACAGGGCACACTCTAAACATGTTTTTAGCCTCTACACATCCTCTAAATGTCATTACCAGTGTCTACTGCACATCTGTTTATTTCCTGTTTTACGACAAAGTCCACACTTGTCGATTGACACAACTTTTATGCCTTTTCTGTCACATCTACTGCACTTGGAAGGAATAACTGCACATGGCTAGGCACTGTTAAAAACACATTTAAAACGTATCCTGTTTAAGCCTGTTGGGTGCTAGCAGGAAGATAACAGGGTGTAGGTAGCCCCAATTGGTTTCATTTGTCTCACTACTGACAGTACTACACATTTAAAAAAAACAGAGCTACATGTTGAAATTGACCAGAATTCTCCTTTAAGAGGACAATACTCACACACCTTAGAAGATCGAGTGCGAGCCTTTTTCTCAACATGTTGTTGCGAGGAATCCATACTTGCGCTGTTGCTGTAGGCAGCCATGTCATTTTTAGACACAAATTATTTGTGTCAATGCATTTACATAATCGATGATGTCAACTATGTCGACAACTGAAGATAATCCCTGCCAGGTCCAGATTTGTTGCAGAACGGCTGCGGCCATGACTGACAGCTGAAGTCACAAGGACCCATGAGATCTCGCGAATTCATGTAGAATAGAACCACAAAAACATCAGTATGTTTCCATCCAGAGGAGTAGAGAGGAAACAACTCTGTGCTTTTTTTTTTAAGGTGTAGCGTAAGGAAATATTATCTGCCTTCAGAACGCTCTATTTAATTTTTGAAAGTTAACCGGATGTTTTATCTTGTTTCTGTGCTGTCCTGCACTATCTGCTGTGTGCTGAATTGTTGCGGAGCTCTACGGCGTCCAACTTGGCGAGCAGATTTTACCTGCGAGGGTGTGTATGCTATCTCGCAGACACTCATGAGCGCGTGCTGGCTGCTCTGTGCGTGTGGTTAGTTCTATACGCGCAGGTGCCCTTTATTCCCTGTCCTTATGTTTTGTTTTACGCTCGCATTTGCTTGTACAACTCTCCATCGTGCATGTGTGAAATAATAAATTAAATAATTTGCTTGTGAGGATGTTGTATTGGGCTCCTGAAACGTGACAAAATCCTGACACAATACACTACCCACACTTCAGTGAAGAGACTGCTATTTATTATGACATCCTCACTACCCAAATAGCACAAAATGGCTCCCAGTCACAATTGCCTTTGGGATTGCTCCATTTTATCCACAAAGTACTTGATGGCTGCCCAGCAAAATATTGGGAGGCAATAGGTGGCGGCTTTACTCAGACACTTAATGGTAGGTGTGTTCAGTCTGAAATGCTAGAATGTCTATTCCAACAAAAGGATCATTAGTTCATTCTGATTACAATTTACTCAGGAGATGACACACTCGGCCTTAATGAAATCAGGCCGGATCCAATTCAGCAAAAATGAACAGTAATGTCATTAATTTACAGGCAGTCATTGTATATCTACTGTATTAGGGAAATGGAAGTATTTTCACAAGCAGTGAATCGTTTATTTTTTATGTTTAGAATTGAATGGGAACATTTTTCCACACTCAGTACTTATTTCAGTGTTAATGCGTCATACTTGGATCCAGCTCTGCCTCCAGAAAAGGCAAGTCCCAGTACTTGTGAGTGTAATCTGACAAGGAGTAGAAAAGAAGAAAATAAAGAGGCCAGGCTGTTCCTCTGTGGCTGGGAGGCTGTGTGTGATGCATCCGGTAGCTGGTGTGAAGCACTGGTCATCCTAAACTGAACAATCAGCTGCACAGACTGCACTGAGAAAAAAAGAGAATCTGGGAAACAAACAGTATGGCCATTTGTTTCAATGACATTCTGAGATCTGAGATCCCCCCCCCCATAAAAGACTGTTGTTTATCAGCAGATAGTCACGTCTTACGTGTTGGAGGTTCTTGGGACACATTCATGCACAAGTGCCAGCAAAGCACAGAGCAGCCTGTAGTTGATGTTTTCAACCAAAACAGGGACATCCAGACAAAGATTCACACAAAGCTAAACCACACAAGTGGCTGCATCAGTACAAGTAAACAAATTATTTTAAAATATGAGAAAAGTCCACTTAAGGCTCATTAAATACCAAGGACCTGCAAGGTGGTTTACAAAAAGCCAGAAAAAACCCTGAGCTATCAGCAACTTTAGAAGAAGTTCATTGAAAGGAAGCCTGCTTTTCCATTGCAGAGTTGGTGTTAAAGACGCCTGACCCTGTGTGCACATTGTCACCCATTAACAGTTAAAACAAGTTATAATATCCGTGACTATGGAGGAGGAAGCAACTTCAAAACAGAACATTTCAATTTTTTTTAGATAGAAGCAATAACTACTAACAATTATTTTCTGCAGCAACAATTTGACTACTGGTTAATACTGGCTTTTTTAACACTGAAAGTTATTTGGTTCTTACCAAGATTTACAAAAAACATTTAGAATTAGAAGTGTTAGATAATTTATCTTGTTTTAAGAGTTAATTTCTTATTTTAAGTGTAACTTAAACTATAATCTAATATCAGGCAAGCTTGTCAAGTGAAATTATCTTGCTGCATGGACAGTTAATTTCACTTGTTTTGAGCACCTTTTCCCTCAGATTTAGGGTTTTTATCTTGATTTTAGAAACCCTTTTTTTGCAGTGAGGGGTTATCCATCATGACAAAGGCCAGTTTCTAATTACTTCCAAACTGTTTGAACAACTGTTAGCAAAGAAGTTTAATTTTGTTTTTCCTGATGCAATTGCTTGAAGCATAACGCTCGCCAAAGTGCAACTTAGGATCTGTTCGTGAATGTACCCGAGTCAAACTTAGTTTAAAAGCATATTTAGGACAGGGGCGCCAATTTTATAAGATTTGTCCATATTCCTGGTTTTCAGTCAAATGGCCTTTTGAATGGGAGAGCTAGGGGCACTTTTACGCTAGTCTCAAAACAGTTATTTATAAGACTCTAAGAAGGCTCGACACAACATGAAACTTTGCTGAAAATATCACCAGGGGCTCTACACATTAACTCAGTATTGACATTGTGTTCACAGGGTGAACAACTCACTAAGCAGCTGTTGGCGCTATCCACCATTTTCCCAGTTAAAAATAGGCAATCGCCCCAATAAGAATAAACGGATTACATAGGACCATCTTTTTTAATAAACTCTGTATACACAAACAATGTTCTCAATGCTCGTACTTCATGCGTAGAGCCCCTGGTGATACTTTGAACCGGTTACCTCCAGGATTTGTACTTAGGTAGGCTAGCGGTGGGTGGGTGTTACAAAGTTATGACGGGCATGGTTAGGAGAAGGGTATGCTGGACTTATCTAACTGTGGGAGATACGGTAAATAAGCTAAAGTACCAAAAACTTGGCCTGTTCCTTTACATCTGGTACTCTGTGCTTTGTCAGGTTATCAAGCCCCATTAGCAGAAAACACAGGCGTGTTGTAAGAAAGGGGGAAATTTGTCATTTTATATATCTAGGAGTGCTTTACACAAGCCAAAATATATACATGTTAATTTTTGCTGCTGCTTACTCTTTTGTTAAAATATATTTTATTAAAACCAATATGATACCCCCACCAGTTTAGTGCAAATGTCCTCTTTAAGAAAAGCTTCTGGTTCTAAGAGGACAGGTTAAATGGACCACCACCAGCACGCTGTGAAACAGATGGTATCCCACTTGACTGCTGTTGTCTATAATCAAGAGTCTAATAACACCTGTTATACATAACACAGGCAGAGAGAGAGAGAAAAAAGGGTTTGCCAACCAGTAGCATGCACAAACTGAAAAGGTGCAGGGTAGAAAAATCCTGTTGATAGTTTAGTAATGGAGTATTCTACAGATTTAATTGATAAATCAAATAATACTTTTGCTTTATAATAAAACAGTAAATATACAAAAGGTTTCCTTTTTTATTGCCTAAATTGCAAACAATACCAGGGACAGATGTGTTGGTTCAGTTCTGACCCAGAGCATAGAGATTAACACACAGGACTGGAAATTCAGTTTTAAAGGAATCTTAAATGAACAGATAGAAGGGATGAGTACCAATGATGGAAGAGTCAGGGCAGGGAAGCTCCGGGGCTGCTCCGAGGCTCAAGCTGGGCCGACAGTGAAGAATCCAGGCTGGACGGGGGACACATGGCAAGCAAACAGAGGTGAGTACACTTAAGCACATACAGAGGAATCCCACAAGCAACAACGAAACAGGATGGTGTGCACTGGAAGCACAGCAGAGAAGGCAGCCGGTCTAGAGCGGAATATAGATGGAGAACACAAGGTAAGTAGGAGTGCCAAGTACACAGGACACTCCAGAATGACAAGGACACTGAGCCAAGTTACCACATGGATCGTTGTAACAAACTGGCGCTGAAGAGACGACAGCCTGGGTATTAGTACTGCTGAGGTGAATCATGGAATGTGCTGCAGCTGTGCATGTATCAGAGCAGGGATGAATGGTCCCGCCCCTTGACCTAGTTCCTCTAAACACGCCCCTTGATACTTCCAGGTGGAGACAGAAACAGCACAGACAGAAACACAGGGGAAAAGGGGAGAGAACACATAAACCGGGCGGGGAAGAACAGCTCACCCATAACAGCATTGGCCACAAAGTCCCTTATACTGTAAGCAATAGTACATTTTTGGAGGCCCAAATATTCATCTTTCTCTCCCCCTTCCCCTTCTTGCCTCTGGCTCTTTACACTGGATATGCAAACAAGCCTTTCACTAAGCCCAGGTAAATGGGACTGTACAGAGTTCACAGCAGGGCTATTCAACTACACTGTTCAAGGGGGACACATTTTAAGGAGGCTAATACTGACTGAGGAGAAAGCATAAAGAAATTGACATTTTCACAACCTTACTTCCACTAGTTTTACAATACTTTTTGGAATTCATAGTCAATAACCTGTATATATATAGTATGTGTATATATACATATAAACGTATACGTAATTTAAGTTAAAAAAGCAGAAATTATGAATTATTTTGTCTAATAGTTAAGATCAGTGGAATGACCAGATGAGTTTAGTCGGGAATGAAAGTGATCAATTGTATTTGCAAAGAGCGTTGTATGGATCCGATCCATTTTCTGTGGTGATTTGGTTAAAAAGAAACCCATATTTAGGAAACAGACATTATTTTAAAGGGAATAAATTTGACACAAGGACAACAGGAGGGTTAATTCAATTCAATTGTATTTATAGTATCAATTCATAACAAGAGTTATCTCAAGACACTTTATAGATAGAGAAGGTCTGGACCACACTCCAGAATTTACAACGACCCAACAGTAAATTAAGGTTAAGTAGCCATGAGGTTAGTGCTCCAGCGGGGAGGGGCTTGTTTGTCTCCAGCAGCAGCTACGTTTGCAAAAATGTGTCCAAATTTCAAGATAAGTAGCACACAGCAAAACAGTTTGACTACGAACTGACAGCTTTTGTTTTAGCTTGTCTGGCAGAGTAGCGTGCTCTAGTTGTGTAAAACAGCACGGTGGAGGGAGCAGCAGAGGTTAGTTACCTTGTGTCGGGTTCTTTCTGTGGAATGCAGGAGTTTACTGGATGTTTTCTGCTGAAGTGATGTAGCATTACCTTATGGTAAGCTAGTTCGATTTTACAATAAACACACAGTACAGAGTTGTCGTTTTCTCTTGACTGTCTCTTCTCTTAGCCCCTCATTATTTTTGCTGTCTTCCTTCATTTTGTTATTTGTCAGTCTTATCCAGCGTCAGCCCAGCACTAAACCTGTTCTAGGTGTGATTCACTCGGATCTTTAACTAAAGACTTAAAATGTACTCGCAAATTGCGAGACTCTGGTGTCATTAACCTGGATCAGTTGAGTCCTACTACAAATCAATCTAAAATGATTACAGCACCACACACAAGCCTCTAGCAACATTAGCTACTACTAGTCCTAGCCATCTCAGTTGCAAAAAGCTTTATAACTTACAATTTCGTAGGCAACAACAACTCCACAATTCAACTTGAACGACTTAGTAAGCAAAGAGACAGTACAACCCGCAGACTCAGAGCCGGAAGCTTGGAGACCATGGAATTCACTTGAGAACTCACAAGCCCTCGATGCTCGAGTCAGTCAATCCCACGAATCAGCCGGTGGATCTGATTCAGACAAGCGAGTGAAGTCTCTCCTTGAGGTCTAGCTAAAGCAAACCAAAAACAAAAGCCATTCTTTCACTTCTGAAATGACATACAATGTTCTGCACGTAGCCTAGCCAAAGCAATTAGCTTGAACAGACAGTCCAAAACATCGCAAGCTCCTCAATGACTTGTGAGCCCGGGCATGAGTAAGTCAATTGCGCAAATTAGCCGGCTATGAGTAGGAGACGAGTGCATGAGCGAGCTCAGAGTAAAGCAAATCAACAACAAAAGCCATTCTTTCACTTCTGAAATAACATACAGTGTTCTGCTTGTAGGCTAGCTAGGCCTGCTGTAGGTTTGGTGTATAAATGTAATATGTTAAAATTTAATTAGGCCAAGCACACAGTCGATTAAAAAATTAAATAAAACGTTCTTTTTTATTCCTAGCAATACTGACTCAAGTGATTCAAGTGACTTGTACAACGCAGTTCAGTCTAGTGAGTGACTCAGAGTAACCTGAATCCTTTAAAGGAACTGGGGGCGTTTCTCAATCTGTGTTCTTCTATGGACTTGTGTCCTTGTGTTCTTGTGAAACGTCATGTTTGGTGGGCAGAGTACTGACCCAATACACAAGTTAGCATTTCGCCAAGAACAGTTCAAATCCCCGGATGTGATCTAGACACGCCCATTTTACCGAGGAAACATCGGATGGTAACTTGTGTGAACTTTGTCCGGGCCGGTATCCCAGCATTCAATTCGGGTGTAAAGCCCGTATGGTTTCCGGTACACATATTTTCACAATTTACGTCTATTATTAAATCAATAAATTCATTTTTAAGATGTTTTAAGGCGAGAAATCAGCTGTGGAGATTTTGAATATAGGCAGTTCAAAAAAAAATTATGTGGAATTACAAAAGCATTCAGAGTTGGACAGCTCCACATTCCCCGGCAGGCATAGCAAGCTCGCCAGCCGGGAATGACTCTTGCGAGTCGGTCAGTCAGTCAGCTCACAGACCCCTCTGGCCCCACTTAATGAAGGGCCAGAGGGGCCCCACTAAATGTGTTCATCATTGCGCGGAGTTCATCTATAATTTTAAAACCTATTTTAACGTTTCTTTTCTGCTTTCAATTAAAAGTGAATCCCAAACAATGTTACAAGGATTTTTCATCGCCATATTGTTGTTATTTCTACAGTTATTGGCCCGTGATACTTAATAGCACTTTAAATGAAAACGTAACAAAGCAACAAGGCGGTGTGAAAGGTGACCGTCCATGCTTTATTATGAATACACACATCAAAGCTAACTATAAAGTGGCAAGCGCCCTCTATGCTGGGGGTGTTGCGCAATAAAAGGAAGAACGCTTCGTCTCAAAACTGTCAACAGCGTTTTGTGTGCTTCTGAACTTACGAGTTCATTCTTCAAGGTACAGCCAGCAAGTCCGGTCTCCCAAAGAACACAAGTCCGTTCTTTGCTTACTTGGTTTCTCAGGCTTAGTGCGTACCAGTAAAAACCATCCATGCGGAAACATATGTAACATTTGTTACATTGATTAAACAAAGCTTTGAGGCAAAAACAATTGCATCAAGGATTTTTAGTAATCAAATTATTCGAGTTACTCAAGGAATGGATTCAGCTATAGTTGTATCCCTTTGCTCTTTTCACAAAGACAAATGTCAACAAGTGAAAGCTCATAGCCATAGTATTTATTTCAAACAATATGTTTGAAATAAATACCATGGCTATGAGCTTTCATTGGGATTAATATATTATCCTATTACAAAAATGCAAAAAGAAGTAGCAAAAACTAGCTTTGTATTTAGTAACTGAAGATGCTCCTATTCTATCAGTTAAAGTCAATGGGGAAAAGATGTAGGCCAAGACCCTAAAATTATGTTTCTAGGAACTGATCTCAATATAATTTGGCATCTCTCACAATTTTGGCAGCTTTTATGCCCAAAGTAGCTACAGACATTTGTGTGCACAGACTGGATAAACCAGAATTATGATTTTATGGAGAAGAGGAAAACATTCCTGTGTCCTCAATGCCCACTCTGTATGTGTATGATGTGTTAATTGTCTGTGTTTTTTTTTTTTAATTGATTGGTTTGATTAATATGGTAGTTAATGGATAATTCATTTCAAAATCTGACAGACGCAAAGAGTTGAAAAACTGTGCAAAACACAATTCCAAATTGAAAGGCTTATGTCACGGCACTAATTTTGAGTTGTACAGTTCTTATGCTATAGTTTAAAGGTTTGGTTCCATTACAGATGAAGAGGAGCTAGATGTTTTCATCACAGATACTGCTGAGTGAAAACCACTTAAAGACTTCAATATTGGAACATATTCGTTCTATAGTGGCAGAGAAACCGGATAATAGCAGTGGTCCTTATGGAACTGCAATTAGGAGGCAAAGGAAAGGCTGCATGTTGCCTTGACAGCAGCCAATCCCAGTTCCACCTACTACAAGACATCCTGGTTATTCAAAAAATTATCTAAAAGTAGATTCGAGTAAACTGGCAGCAGCAGCAGCAGCAGCATGTGGTTGCTGCCTGAAAGGGATATACGCTCAACATGCCCGTTCGACTTACGTAGGCTGAAAATCTGAAATATCTGTCCCTCCTTGAAAAAGAGAGCTTAAAAACGACATGCAGCTGGTGCCCTTTGGCATAGAAGACATCTGCTTTTCTTAATCTGTAACAGTCTGTGTGGTTGTTAAAAAAACAAAAAAAACATTAACAGGCGAAATCTGACAAGCTGAGTTTCATGTGATGAAAAAAATCATCATTACATTTATTTGGGATTTTTCAAGGGATACAAAAAGTGAATTCCAAAGAAAGAGAAAGAAAGATAACGGGATATACAGACTAGTATTCCAATTTTTCAAATAAAGATACTGTGCTACACTTGTTTACGCCATATCCAAGCTGCTCCTCGGGCTTTTACCCAAATCAGAATTGCTTTATTTGACCGTGTGAAAGGGAGCAGAAGGAATGTGACCCGGCTAATTGGTGCAGACAAAGACAAGATTGACACATTTTTTTGCAACAGGACCTCACATGTTGTGCAGGCAAGTCAGACTGTCAAATAGAAGATTAAACACAAACACACCAACAACCATGTACATTTAAGACTGAATTAAATCTCAGTGTGCTGGTGTTGCAGCTCTGGCATGCTTTCAAGCACTGCTGACATAGTCATAAAACTGCACTGAGCATCTAGGTTGACATGTAGGAAAAGCTGCAGAGGAGGAGAGAACTATAAACAAACATGGCAATTGTATATGTAGGTGTAGTGCTGATTAACTGTTACCCTTATCAGCCAAAAACAGAAAAGTGAAAATATCCCCTGGTTCCAGCTTTCTACATGTAGATTTTCAGCCTTCCTTCGTATTAAATCAGTGTACACTGGAGTCATTTTGAAGATAATAATTGTTATTTGCAGCCTAAGGAGTTTATTTGGGACAAGGGACTGCATGGTTGTGGTTTTAAGAGTCATATCAATCAATTTTATTATTTTATTATTTTATTTTTCACATGAAATTGTACAAGGTACTAAATTTAAATTTAAATTTCACAATTCTGGTGAAATGAACTCCCATCAGCTCCTTCAGTGTGTGTGTGTGTGTGTGTGTGTGTGTGTGTGTTTGTGTGTGTAGCCTGGTGCATCCGTACCTTCTGCCCAACCTCAACAGGGAGAAAAGTACATACAATACATAGTTAGTAGGGGGTGTGGCTGCTGCTGTGGAGGCTGCTGTGAGCTCAGACGCATCAATGTTTTTTGCCAAACATGTTCTTACCTGCGTTGGCAGACAAGGTTGGCAGTGACAGTGATATTTTCTGCCCTTTTGCGTGCTTTGATGAGCTGGCAGCGACTACCTGACTATTCAGCCGTTCAAATGACAGGCTGCTGCTTCGCTCTGACACCTCTAATGTAAGTGCCCTAATCTAGCAGCAAGGACCACCACATCCGTTGGATTTTCAATGCCGTTATGCCGACAAAGCCAAAATGAATCATCGATCAGCATTCCTGCTCATACATACCCAATAAATGCCAGACTAATGGTTCAGTAAACTGTAAACCAATGGGTCACATGTTGGGTTAGGAACCGAATGATAGAAACACTGACTTACAGTCCTCCCTGACCAAAGACAAGGTCTGTACGTAGACTGATCTCACAAAATGGCATACTGTATGTAGGATACACCAATTTGTATGCCTATATTGGCGTGTTATGAAGACGCATACTCGCTTTTTAGCGTGTTTATCAACACCGTTTGGCCTCCATTGACTTACATTACCTTGCGATAGTGCTTGAATTTACGCCATGTCGAGCAGTGTGAAAGGGCTAAAATCCACATAGGGATGCTGGTCGGAGGGGTAGATGGGTAAAACACAGGACTTTCACCCAGGTGACTGGGGACCGGGTCCGACGTGTCACATTTCCTAAACTCAACTGTTACTTTCTTCTCGCGATTACAAGTGCAAGTGGTGATAACACGGCACGTACTGTATGTTTACGCCCGCTGTATACAGCATAGACATCCACGCAAATAACGCAAAATGCGTACAGATAACACGCCACTTAGCTTAAGAAAGTCAGCATGTATGTTTATGCGAAGTCATGATGTCATGTTGGTTTACGGCTGGGGTCCACTTACTACTCAATGTTAATATTACTTGTATGGTCAAAGTATTAGTGGTCATGGATGGCATAATAACATGAAAGATCCACAGGACACAACACAAAATCGACTAAGACAAATTAAATTACCATATAAAATTGTTTAATATGCAAAATAGCAAAAAACAAAACACTTCAGGAAATAAAAGGATAAAAATAAATTCTCTAAAGCATATCTTTTCAATGTGACATATTTGAAGTTTTTTTTTTGCAGCTCCTCTGGAGTGACATTCCCTAGTGGTGTGGCTCTGAGGGCAAAGGCCCAATTACCTGTACAATATATGGCATAATGCCAGGAAATATGTCCAGGAGGACCCTGCTTGAGAATCTCAGAACCTGGTCTATCTTTTAAGGAATTAAAAAAATTGGAGAAATGTTCCAGTCTTGTCAAGGCTTCTGTAGAATCTAAAAACAAAATTGATTAAAAACCTGACAGGCAGCTGGAGTTCAGGTGTGGGATAGTAGTAATATGGTGCTGTGATGTGCATGCAGCACAATGTACTACAATGCTACAGCAGGTGGGGTGGAGAACATAGGATTACACAAGCTAAGATAAGATGGAATAAAGCCTCATGGATGTTGAACATTGCAAAGTTGAAAAAAACAAATCTTTGCAAGTGATCCTGGGTTGTTAAAAGAAACAGCAGGTTAATCTGGCTTAGCATAATACCCTTCACACTGGTGTTTAACTTAGTTTTGAGTACTTCATTCAACCTAGAGGCAACTTGTTTTTTCATTATTTTTTCAGAAGAAAAATTTGTGATTTAGGGGTATTCTCACCCCTTTAGCTGTGTATATTTCATTATTTCCATGAACAAGACAGTTAAACTCTGAAAACCAAGTACTAGTTATCAATTGTCTATGACTAGTATTCAAAGTAACAGTAACACAAAACAGCACGGTGGCTCAGTGGTTAGCAGTGCCTCACAGCAAGATGGCACTGCAGATCCCCAGTCTGGCAGGGGCAGGGGCTGTCTGTCTGTGTGGAGTTGGTATGTTCTCCCGGTGTTTGCGTGGGTTTCCTCCCACCATAAAGACATGCATGCTGGGTAACTAGGACTACAGTTGAAAATTAGCTGAGTGGCGCAGTCACAGAAATGTTGTTTAAGGTGCATTGTCCCAATCAAGTAAATAAAAAATACATTACCAACAAATCTGTAATCACACTACACTCCTTGGTAACAGCAATGTAAAACATTACTGTTCAAGTTGTTAAGAAAGGAGAGGAGGACTCAAACGCACGGCTCAGGGAAAAGGATTTATTGGAAGGAGCATGGGAAAGGGGATTGGCAGGGTGGACGCCAGGGACCGGGAAGCCAGGAACCAGAGGTCGGGGAGAACACTGGAGAGATGGCTGACAGGAGACTGGGAACCAAGGAGAAGACACAGGAAGGGACGGAGACTGGAAGCCGGGGAAGAGACACGGATAGAACAGGTGGGAACACCGGGAGCAGGAGCCGAGGAGGAGATACAGACACAGGGAGCGGAGCAGGAGGCTGTAGGTAGCAGGGTGCCGTGGGAGGAGGACCGGAAGCAGGAACAGGGGTGGCGATGACACTGCGAAGGGAGGAAACAAAAGGAGGTAAGTACATGAAAAACATAGGGAGACAAAAAGTTTCATGAAGCCTTGTTTTAGCAAAGTTCACCAGTGTGAAGGTAGCAACGATCAAGCAAAGGGTGGATGGAGAGCCGGGGTAGATAGACCGTTGGTGATGGTGGATGACAGGCAGGTGTGAGCAGCGGGAGCGGTTGATTGTTGATGATTGTCAGGTGGCCGTAGTCAGCTGGCTTTGGCAGGAGAATGGGAGAAACCAAACAGCAGAGAAAAAAACACAGGGTAGGACAACAGAAAAGTCAGAAAAAATAGTAAACAGACAAAACTCACGGCCAGCTGGACCCCAACCATAACACAAGTTTTGGTAATGACATCACAGTTGCTGAACTAGGGGGAATGTCATTGAAATTCAACTGAATTACTCCATGACGCAACTTCTATCCAATTGCCTGTACACTGACTATTGAATATTGTTTTAAGGTTAATATTAATATTCTAATGCAGCCATGACCTGTTGCCTAGCAACAGCTGCTGTAAGTGGAAGAAGACAGACAAATGTTTGGAGGACATGAATTTTTTGAAAGTAGTGGAGGGGTACATAGAATATCAAATAAAGAGTGCAGTTTTTATTGAGCATATTTTGCGTAGGAAGACAAACTGGGGGTAAAAACCCAAAAGAAGTTATTAGTGTGGAAACTCAGCATGACAAAAAATGACAAAAATGGCAAATATACATGGGCCATTTTGACCTCCTTTACAAAGTCTTGGGGTAGTGAGATAAATATGAGCATTGGAAAGGGACTTAGTGGAATACATAGTACATAAAAGGAATACATCACAATGTTTTTGTCTTAATTACATGTTGATACAAAAACACACATGAACAATCTCACTCACAACTAGGCATGGGTTAACACATCAAGAGCTTGCAATTTCTTTGTATTTCCTTAGACTCAAGTCAAACTCAATTAGTAGTTTAATAAATGTTTAACTTGAGTGAGTTTTTTAAATGAGAAAAATAATTCCATTATAATTTAGAGTGAATAATTCCTAATTAACTTGGTTTTCAGGGACTCCTGTGCAAACACTGTCTCAGATGACATTGAAAACACTCATCTTTTATAGAACTGGGTTATCTAGCTGGATGTGTCTTCCTCTGACCGCCCCAAGCTTTTAAAATGTTTTGACACAGTCTATGTGATAGATGTGGCTCTTATCGAGGAGGAATGCATCATTGGGGAAATGGGTTGAGGATTTGTAGTGATTTGACTTTAACTGAATGGTATAATAACATACTAGTTTAACATACACCACCACAGCCCACAAATATCCTTGGGAAGTCTGCTTGGGCAATAAATAAAAATGGAACATCTCACTCAGGGTATACTTTACACTGCTACTATAAATCCATATGTACTGATACCAAAATAATCCTTTCAATGCCAGAGCATGAAAGAGGGAGAGTGACTCATCGTTCACCTCCAGAACTTGGAGTAAGCACTTTTTTGGTGTTGGAGTCTGGAGTGGTGCCAAGTTCTAACCAAAGACCTCATCACCTCTTGAAAGGATTACATGCCTTGACATTTTGACATTTGTATACATACAAATTACATCTCCCTTTCTTTCTTAGTGTTTTCTTAGTCCTGCCAAGTGCACAATGCAGAGATCAGCTTCAGTGGGATCACCTTGAGAAAAGCTGCACAGCAATGTCCCTGGAAACTAAACAAATATCATGTGTACCTTCTTCATTAGGGTCCATAGGGTCTTCATTAGGGTTTAGCTGGTGTATGGAGGACACAGCTAGATTTGTAACAGATTTGGTGTGCTTCTTTTTATAGCCACGGGCAGGTAAAAAATGTCTTCAGTTGCATTTTGAGATTTTTTTATTTGTCAATACTGGAAGTTGAGAATAACAGCAAATCATCAGCCTATATTTGTACATTTGTAATACTGGGCATGGGTAAGTTTATCATGAATATACAAATATGGTACTCTTGTTTATCCCCGTATACAGTGTTATGACATTCGTCAGACTTTGAGTCTTTGAAAATTCCCCTCCTCCCTTCCCCCACCCTGGATGGCACATGGGTAAAACAACCCAAAATCAAGACATATACATACACACACACATATATATATATATATATATATATATACAGTATATATATATACAGTATATATATATATATATATATTTCTGTAACAGATTTTTATGAGGGGCCGTATAAGACATTATCTATTCTTGTACTCTCACATTCATACATTCTCCTTACACATATATACATTCTCGTTTTACATGCATGTATTTTCACTATAGATCTATATTAGTAGATCTATTTTATTATAATGTATTTTTCTGATTCAGGTAAAACAATATGTACATGAAAATTTATTAAAAAAAAGATTCAACTCATCAAATGTAAGGTACATGTAATGACAAAAGAGGACATATACACCATGATCAGACAGGGGACACAGATCAGAGCACTGACGGAAAGTTATCAGGTGAGTGGTCCTTCAGTTAATTTTTGTCCTTAATTGAGTCATGAGTAAGTGTGTGTGTGTGTGTGTGTGAGTGAGTGAGTGAGAGAGTGAGTATGTGTGTATGTGGTTGGGTGGAGGGTGGGGGGTGAGAAGCATCACTAAAAGGTGTGCCTTGTTCATCTTCACTGGTCCAAACACACAAGAATTGTAATTTTTGGGACTGCTGCTCTGCGCCGTGTGCTTGCACTTGTTTGTATGTGTGTTCCTTGTTACATGTTTAATGGATAGAGCTGGACCATGATAAATAGTTTCCATTAGTAAATTATTGCAAAACTGTTAAACAAAGCTGAGACTGGGTCTATGTGGTCCATTGTCCTATAATTGCAGATGGACTCACACACACTCTCACACACACACACACACACACACACACACACAAATGCACATACCAGGACAGGATCAAGTGCACGAGAGAGTCAGTTGTTAAAGATTTAAGAGTATTAGGATTACCGGTTTGAAACAAGAACATATTTAACTATTTTTTGTCACTGTATGAGTTGTGTGGTGTTAATGATGCTACTGTATGTTGTCTGAGAACATGTTGCATATTCATCCATCACTCTTCATCCGCTTAAACGGGTTTGGGTCGCGGGAGCAGCAGCAGGGAGCAGCTTCCCTGAGGCCCCCTCCCAGCTGGATGTGCCTGGAACACCTCCTTAGGGAGGCGCCCAGGAGGCATCCTTACTAGATGCCCAAACCACCTCAATCTCTCCCTATCTCTAAGGGAGATGCCAGCCCCCCTCCTGAGGATACCCATTTTAGCCGCTTGAACCCTGAATCTTGTTCTTTTGGTCATGACCCAGCCTTCATTACCATAGGTGAGGGTAGGAACAAAAACTGACCGGTAGATTGAGAGCTTTGCCTTCTGGCTCAGCTCTTTTTTTGTAACAACGGTGCGATAAATGAAATGTAATACCGCACCCCGTGCTCTGAATCGCCGACCAATCCTCCGCTCCATGGTCCCCTCACTTGTGAACAAGATCCTGAGTCAACCAAACTGCAACCTCTCCCCACCCTGACTGTCCCTCAATATCCTGTCCAAATACTACAAACAGGATTGGTGACAAAGCACAGCCCTGGCGGAGGCCAACCCTCACCTGGAACAAGTCCAACCTACTGCTGGGAACCCGGACAGCTCTCACTTTGGTCATACAGAGATTGAAAGGCCCTGAGAAGGGACCCCCTCACCCTGTAGTTCCGCAGCATCTCCCACTGTACCTCCCGGGGGACCCAGGCATACATCTTCTCCAGATCCACAAAACACATGTAAACCGGTTGGGAATATTCCCAGGCTCAACTATCGGCCAAACCCTCCTTTCCAGCACCTTGGAGTAGACTTCACCAGGGAGGCTGAGAAGTGTGATACCCTGTAATTGGCACACACCCTCTGGTCCCCATTTTTGAAGAGGGGAACCACCACCCCGGTTTGCAACTCCTTAGGCACTGTCCCAGACTTCCACGCAATGTGAAAGAGGCGTGTCAACCAAGACAGCCCCTCCACACCCAGAGCTTTCAGCATTTGTGGATGGATCTTATCGGAGCTGCTTATGAACTGGATAATCTTAATAGACAAGCACAATCGAAGACATATTACTGTTGTACAGTAGGGTGAGTCCCCGGTTCTGGTGACCTCTCCCAGGCTGGATCTGTCCCCGGAAATGTCCCCGGTTTTTACTGTGAATGACAGACCCAATATTGGATTGAAAGAAAGACAACACTGACCAAACATAGGCGATAGTCGCACAACCTCCACCTGAAGGCTCAAGACATCCAGAGCCAGCGCTGCTCAAAGATGTTTCAGAAAGCCTTATTTTACAATACTAAAATTACTGATTATTTACATGGAGTCTGGTGGGTTTAGCGAACGCACTTTCGCTGACTTTTGTTTTAAAAAATTATCTTAATCTTTAACAGAAAGGTTGACCTCCTTAGAAGTCCTTTCCATAATATTGTCAGACACTTAGAATATTAATCTGAGTCTGTCAGTAGCAAAACGAGCACTTTTATGAACGTAAAAACAAGCTGGACAATTATCCCATTAACTTCCATTGTAGATTTTTTCTCTGCTGCCGACTGCAGCGATCCTGTTTAATTCAATGTCAAAGGAAAATATTTCCTCAATAGTTTTTATTGTATCCGATACTTAATAAGCTGTTACAGTAACAGGCCTGAAGCAATACAACAAAAGCTTTCAGATAAATGTAGCTCAGTATACATTACAACATTATGAAATATTATGACTTTTTATCTTGAAATATCAGGATTTTTTAACTTGAAATATTAGGATTCTTAATCTTAAAATATTAGGAAATGTTTTGAAATATTAGGACTTTTTATCTTGAAACATTCCCCTCTGAGATGTAGTGGAGTTGAGTATGAAGTGCAGCAGGGGCGAGTCTAGGATCAGACCTTTAGGGGTGGGGGGCTCAGCCCCTAATGAGAACAGCTCTAGGTCTAGTGTCCCCGTTTTAAGTTTTCCAAAAATAAAAGCGTGACGTGTTTTGGAGGTAAATACGCTTCTGACCTGAAAATGTCCCCGGATTTTGTCTGAGAAATGTGGTCACCCTATTGTACAGGCCTTTATTTCTAATTCCATTGTTTGATAAGTGTAATTTTTTTAAATAAAATGTTTAAATGAAAAGCCATAGTGTTCCAGTAGACAGACAGCATACATTTTTCAAGAAACATTTGCAAAAATATCACCATGTGCAACATCAGCCAGCAGGGCGACAGAGCAATTTGGGTCAGAAATACTCAAACACCACAACTGTGTCCATTTGAACCCTGTAAATGTACCTGGTATTTATTTAAAATTTGTCTAGGTACTACGGTACTGTTGGTAGATTACAATAAGTGCATACGGTAGTTACACCAGGATCTCATTAACGTTACAGACGGAAGATAGCTAGCTTTGTTTCTAGCTCCAGGCTAACTCTTTTCCTCCCACCTCCAGCTAGCTAGTTGTACTCTACTCCTGTCGGCTAATCCTGTCATCTCATTCTTCTGTTTCTTACAGTTTCAGATACTCCTGGGGTCAATGTTGAAATGTTTCGCAGCTTTTTTACGCAAGTTTTCCTCCGCATACTTTAAACAGAGTCTAATCTTTTTTTCCGTCATTCTCTGCTGTCACTAAATGAGACCCATGTCAAAGCCACTGTAGCTACTGCCATCCAGTGGCACCTGGTGGCCACCGTACTGACTAAAATACCGGTAGGAAAATAATACTCTACATGAGTACCATAACCCAGAAAAAAAGCATGAATATATTTTTGAATCTGGTAAATTAAATTGGTAGAAATGCACATTATTATAAACTTGAATGCACATTATATGAAAGGCACTTAGGAGATTATGTACATTTTTTTTCTCCCTTTATTTGTCCATGTTTACTACGCCCCCCGGCCACTATCAGAGGCCCGGCTTTAGATTAACTACCGGTCTTTATTTGGAGAATGTAATATATTTAATAAAGCTAACTGTTCACACACTACAGTAACGTGAGCCATTTAAATGAACTGTATGCATGGGTAAAATGTAAGTTGCACTTTGTCCATTGCAATCCTCTCAATTCTGTCCCAAAACGTCCCAGTTAGAGAGTAAATGCGGTAAATATATTCTTTGTAAATCTTTACAATCATTTTACTGATACACTTGGTAGCTCAAAGTTTGTTGTTGTTTCACGTAGTGAAGGTATTTTTAGAAAGGCAACACACAGAAAGTGAAAGGTGAGGGTCGAAGACTGACCCCTGCACTTCTGTTGATCTAGACCACAGTTTGGGTTACACAGGTTTCTGCAGTGAAAACTGACTTTATATACACTCACCGGCCACTTTATTAGGTACCCCATGCTAGTAACGGGTTGGACCCCCTTTTGCCTTCAGAACTG
>NC_048407.1:8634489-8637351 GCF_013103735.1 Etheostoma cragini
GATTGGCTGCTTAGAAATTAAGTGTTAACGAGCAGTTGGACAGGTGTACCTAATAAAGTGGCCGGTGAGTGTATAATTCCTTGATGGCTGGAAAGGTTAGTTGTTGCTGTCCTCATAGAGCTCTTATCCATGTCTGTGTCAGAGATGGAAAGTTATATCCTACGGCTTTTTTTTCACAGTGCTTTGCCCACCCCCCTAATTTTCCTAAAGAGATGGTGGAGATCCTAGGGTTGAGAGGCATTGATGGTGAGATAATTATCTTTCACCAGTTGTTGACAGTTTGTCATTGCATGGTGAACACATCAGGGGGCATACAGTTAGTGTAACTAACAACCTGGCATGCTGGTTTTACTGCTGACGTGCTAAGCAATGAAATGATTATGGTAACTGTAGGCAATAATAATTATGTTTTGCAGTTTCAATTGTTGTTAAGTGGTTGGTAAACCAAAAGGCATTTATTTCACATTATTATGCTGTTTGTTTAGTATTGTGTAATATTATCCATCAGAAAAGTTACTAGTCATGACAATTCTTAGTTTTCTCTTTTTTTACTGTATGTGACCAGTAATTAGTCTTCCAGCATATCTGAGTTCAGTTTTTGCTCTCATGCCTACGAGCAGATGAAAGTCACATCTTGCAGTGAAGGAAAGATTTCTCCATAGATTCATCGTCATGTTGCAGTTTCCATAATAATACAGCCAGTTTGCAGCTACGTGCAGGAAATCGTCACAGATAGAACTCAAACTCTGGATCTCTGCGTCCAGGATTACACCTATGTACACGCGTGCCTGCTCTACCAACTGAGCCAACCCAGCCACAGCAGGCACTTCACTCGACTTGCTGCTGAATATGTAGCCTGCTCTGTAACAGGTGCGACCATCTGTGCAACTGCCATGTGTGACCATACAAGTCTTTGTTGCCTCCAGTCCCCTCATTTTCAGAAGGAATACAACTAACAATGGATGGGTATATAATTAACAAATGAAGAGGGATGCAAAAATGTACATACCTTGTGTGATGAAAGCTTTAAAAAACTAACTTCCACACGCTTGATTTCATGCAGAACACAGCAATTACAATACAAGACTTTTTCAGGATTACAGAAAAGGCGCTGGCGTTGTAGTGTTTCACAAGAGGCTGGACTACTCAAGCGGCAGCACCTGCATGTTACTAACAAGTATACTTGAATATCAAGTGCAGACACTAGCTGATCATTAGTATGCTGTGATGCAGAATATTAAGAGGTACAATTTCAGAATACAGTAAATAATGTATCCTTTACAAAGATGGAATGTTAAATTTAATTCTTCAGCCTTGGATTTCAGAAAGTTAAAATGTGTTTGTGCAAAGCTTGGATCTAATTTTTTTGAAGATCTCAATAGCCTTTTGCCATTATTTACAGTATACCTTATTCATTTTACACAGCTGGAAGGGCCTGCCCACATACTGCTTCATCTAAACATTAATGTGAGGTAATGTCGAAGCTGAAAGTCATGAGTTTTTGAGTTTCAAGCACCAGGACACATGGTAAATGTAACTGGACTGTTATATAACGCTATTCTAGTCTTAACAACAAAAAAATCGTTGTGTTTTTTTTTTCTTCCTTTGTTTCCTTTAGAATATTTTCCTGTTGAATATGTGACCTGCTCTCCTCTTTGGTAATTGTAGTTAATTGTAGTAAATTTTCTATATGCACATGTTTGAAGGAAACTCAAAAGAGCACAACGTGAAATAAAAACAATCCCCTCACTCTGCTGTAGATCCACTGATAATCGATGCAATGTTCAGAAAAGCAGTGCCTTTTTACAGCTTTTCCCCATCGTCTAACAGCCGGACTTAGACAGAGTTTAATACAGTTTATTAACACATACATGGCCTCTACAATTCCCCCCATTATTACCTTCTTGAGATTAACCATCACCTCCATAAGAATGGAGATCCTGCAGTAGATATACTTCTACCTTCCTCCTACAGAAGCTGAGGTCCACCATCCTCAGGGATATTCTAGCGGTGTAACTCTACACAGCCAATAAAATACAATCAATCAATCACCACCTCCTTCATAACTGCCCGGTTCCTCCACTGCCTCTGCCAAATCCTTCTGCTAAATCCAAGAGCAAACTGCAATGCATCATGATGTGAATGGAAAACTGTGACCTCTCCCTCCACTGAAAATACTTCAAAAGCATGCCGGTCAGATCTTCACTGATCTCTTCAATTTGTTCTGTAAACCAACAACAAAAGAAGTGAATATCTTTTCAAGTGTATTTCTATTATCAAATGTAGCATTGTAGTTTGTATCTTATAGTTACAGTATCTTATGCTTGCGACAGTGAAATCAATAACAAAATATAAAAAAGATAAGAAAGGAAAACAAAAAACAGTCTATAATGTCCGTAACAAGGATTATTTATTGATGGCAAATGATGCACATAATGTTGATTTTTATACTTTAGCACCTTTGCTCTGTTCTTCATTCCCAGAGCAGAAGTGCCGGCTGTGGATGTTGACATTTATGTAGGAGGATGTTGAGTGTGGATGAGAAAACTTTTTTTGTTGTTGAAAGATTAACAAGCTGTTTGCTCGAGAGAGAAAAAACAAAACATGTTTGCACAAAGATAAGACCAAAATGGGGAGAATTTTGAAGCAGATTGTTCATTAAAGATGCAAATATGAGCAGTGTGCCAACTGTATGCCTAATGGGCACCTTGAAGAGAGGATGAAAAATAATACATTAGTGATTAGAGGTGCACAACGTCCTCCCAAGTGGCTCGACTCAGACTGAAGGTGAAAACTAAATTGAGGATGGTGCTGGAGCAGAGAGAGGGATAGAGAGAGAGAGAGAGAGAGAGAGAGAGAGAG
>NC_048407.1:8637361-8638646 GCF_013103735.1 Etheostoma cragini
AGAGAGAGAGAGAGAGAGAGAAAGAGAGAGAAAGAGAGAGAAAGAGAGAGAGAAAGAGAAAGAGAGAGATTATTTACAAAGTTAAGGTGAACAGTCCTGTACCCAGGGAGCTAGTGGGGAACTCCATCCTAAGAATTACACGCACGCATTCACACACACACACACACACACACACACACACCTAAATAAACGTTATTATAGATCCACTCTGCAGGCTTTAGACCTCATCTGATGTTTTATCCTTATTCCAACAAAGACACATTGACTTCTATTGAGAATATCCAAGCTCATGTAAGTCCTTAATGTAAAACTCCAATTTGAACTTCTTTAATTGCTATGTATATTGGAATTTGTACTACATATTTACGACAGTTTTTTAAATACTTTTAACTGTTTTCCTTAACTCTTAATGCACCAACACACCTACAACACACGACTAGCAAAACGGTTAACTTTATGCTCAAAATCACACTAAACTCCAACAGTAATTTTCCAAATACAATATTACACTAACACAATACACCGTGTATACCAAAACAATGCAATGTCTCCAAATCACAAAATTCTTCCAAAACACTAACATGTTGTGGGGGGTGTGCGGTGAGGACCCAAACGCAGAGAGACGGAGGCAGGCGGGAGCAGGTACACAATGCTTTAATAGCAGAAGGTCCACAAACAAACACAGGGATCCAAAACAAAGTAGCAAAGTCCAAAAACACAAGCAAGAAGTCCACAGAGGTCCGGGGGTAAAAGACGGGGGAAAAACTCACGGGAAAACATCCAGGGAAACAGGAACAATACCGGGAACTCAGCAACGATGAGACAGGACACACGACTGAACAAACTGGAATGATCCAACAAGAGGCAGAGGAAACACTGGGGTTAAATACAAGAGGTAATGAGGTAGTGAGGAACAGGTGAGACATCAGGTGAAACACATTAGGGTGGGGCTGAACAATCAGACAAACAAAGCGAAGCTAGACAAGACAAGACCAGACAGGAAGCTGACTAAAAAATAAAACAGGAAACAGAACATACACAAGCATGGAAACACAAGACAGAATCTACAACACCAGACTAATGGGAAAACCGGGACAAAAACACAGGGAAGGCCAAACAGGACAAATACCCCAACAAAAACCCCAAACCATAACAGAATCCCCCCCCAAAGACAGATTCCAGATGTCAAAAACCCAACAAAAACCCCAAAGAGAACAAAAAACAACCCAGAAAGGGCGGAAGACACTGGAAAAGAGGGGACCGAGGGACGGGGAACCCAGGGGAC
>NC_048407.1:8638746-8666696 GCF_013103735.1 Etheostoma cragini
TAATGGGAAAACCGGGACAAAAACACAGGGAAGGCCAAACAGGACAAATACCCCAACAAAAACCCCAAACCATAACACTAACACATGTTCTCTCCCAACGGGAACATTTAGTCAGTCAAAGCCCAGTGTAAAAAAACACTAATATCAGGTGGAACTGCAGAAACTGCATTACTTCATAGCTGTCAGGTCTGCCCTTGTACAGTTAATAATAGTATATTGTATTGATTATAGATTGTGTTTTACACTGCAGTTTCTCTTGAAGACACAATACATTGTTGTTTTGTTGGGCTTAGTAAATGCTGCATTTTATTTCTTTTGCTGCAGAATTTCAACACAAAATATGAATGAGCCATCTCAGAGTATAGAAGGTACGGTTAAGGAAAAAAAGGAAACAGAAAGAATTGTCCTGGTACTCGTCTTCCTCTCCCCTCTTGTCTTCTTCTTTCTTTCTTTGTGTTCATCTTTACTGTATTGTTCCTTTTCCACACAAAATCGGACTAAATATGTCCTCTGTTTGCTGGATGTACTGCTGTAAAACCTCAGAATCAGCTTTGGTAGGGTTTGCATAAACAAACAAGGAATTTGATTTAGGGTAACATTTGCTCTCAAAGTTCAACAATCACTTAATGTAACACATAAAGAATACTGTAAAAACAGATGGTCATGCAATTGAAAGAACCTCAACCCCTGAGTGTGTTTCCTAGATGGGAATCACCTGTGATTGATTTATTAGCATAACTTCAATCAGCTATTTCTCTAATGTACAGTAACAATGGAAAAAAATGCAGGAGATATACATTTGTGTAAATGAACAGCTGTTCACTTGGACTTTAGCTTAAGATAGGTTTAGAACATGATGTTATCTGTTCTGACTTACAGTGTGAAAGCATTTGCAAATTTGTCAGTAAATATTTATTGTTTTTGGTCTTGGTTGAGCTTGTGTGTAAAAGAAGTTCAAGCATTTTAAATCTGTGTTAACTGAATGCGTTTTGCGTCAAAGCAACAAGAAATGTGTTAATTGTACATCCTACACAGACAGATGTTGTGCTTACTGTGTTAACAGTTTAGGGAAGTTGTTATTAAAAGTATTACAAATTTAAAGAATCTCAATTTTAAAGAATAAGGCTGAAAAGTTTTTTATTCGTCAACAAAAATAAGCCAAAACAAATAGTCCCACAATTCTCAATACTTCCTCTCTGTGCTCTGTGAGGAGCACAGCCCAAAGCCCATTCTTTCCTACTTAAAGGGATACTTCACCCATTAGCTTTATGCTTTGTATCAATAGAAACCCAATAGTATTCGAATGGCCGTGCATCCCTCCCTCATGTTGCCCTGAGATGATTCTTCTCTCTCTTCTTTGTCTTGAAAAACCCCTCAGATGATGCGAAACGACAGGGGTGGGGCTGTCACCACCCAATGCAAATCATATGTCGGTCATCTTGAAGCAAAGCTAAACAGGCTCTCTCTTTTCAGTTGCAACCTTTTACAGTAATTAAGTGCATTCAAAATACCGCACACGTGTACCACCAGGATACATTGGTACAGATCGGAGAACATGCAGGGAACGTTATCACAGACCACGGGCGATGTGTTCATTAGAGCCAAACGGGAAAAGGAGGGAGGGCTTGCATTAACGCGCTTTCATCATACGAAAGGTAACCATGAACGTAACTAAAAAAAAGAGCGTGTAGCAACGTCAAATCAATCGTGTACTACTGTCAAGATGGCTAGCGTTCAGTGCAACACGATTGTCTCTTTGAAGAAAGTCACTTTTGGTTGGCGAACAAATCAAGATAAATTGGCAAACAAAACAATTACGACCTCCCTGACCAAATTTAATCATTATTTACGCTTCTACTGAGGCGGTAAAGTCCTACACCCGAGGATTTTCCAAAGAAAGGCTGCGAGGTAGCTAACACGGTCTTCTACTACCCCTGCTTACTCTTTCACCCTGAAGGCGGCACGGCAGACAGCACTGCTTGGACAGCGACTTGTGTAACGGACATCCACCATGTTTCAGAAAAGATAAAGAAACATGAGCTGTCAAAGACCCACATAGATAGCCGTTTGAGATTGTCTGCTTTAGTGAGAGTGAACATTGCCACTCAACTGGATGAGGGCTACAAGCTAGCTGTCCATTGCCACAACAATGAGGTTAGCAAGAACCGCCACATCCTCAACCGGCTAATCCAGTGTGTGACATTTTGCGGAGCGTTTGAGTTTGCTTTGCAAGGCAAAGATGAAACTGAGGGCTCTGCCAACCCTGGTATTTTTCTTGGACTGGTCAATTTTGTGGCACACTTAGATGATGTGTTTGATGAGCATCTTAAAAATGCTAAAGTTTTAAAGGACACATCAAAGACAATTCAAAACGAGCTACTGGAATGTATGCTAGCATGGTTAGGGAACACATTGTGGAGGAGGTGAAGTCGGCGAGACCAGGGAGGTGTCTACACACCCACAGCTGGCGCTGGTGCTGAGGTACATCGATAGCAACCATAGAGTGCAAGAGCGCTTTTTTTAGTTTCTTCCCATCTTGGAATCAACCTTAATCTCAATCGCCAGTATGCTTTTGGAGAAACTAAATAGCCTTTTTGCCGACGACGAAAGAGTCAAAATCATTGCGCAAGCTTACGAGGGAGCCATTGTGATGAGAGGAGAGAAGGCTGGTGTGCAGAAAAAGGTGTGTGAGCATTTCAAGAATGCCCATTATGGGCATTGCTATGCACGTCAGCTGAATTTGATCATGCGATAAGCTACTTCTTTAATCAGAAAGGTCAATATTTTCTTTTCCAATCAGCGCGGGATTGAACCTATTTTTCCCGGTCACCCGGCCAAACGGCCCAGCATTCTTGACTAGACTGTTGCACGAACACTACCCAGAGCTTCATCCACACGGTGGAACTTCAACATCAGAGTCGTTCGACACTGTCAAACCCTAAGTGTTACCCTAACGCTAACACTTCATCCAACACACATAGGCTACAGCTCCACTGTATGTTCGCGTAATCCTTGAAAACCAAATCTCAAGGCAAACATGAACCTGTTGGTGTTCAAGACTTATTTCATTTTTTTTAAACTTATCTTTTTGCACTGGTTTTAACATAATCTGAGCTGTGACATTTCATTGTTGTTCATGCTTTGAGTAAAGTTTTTATCTGGTGTCTGTTTTTATTGTTTTGTGCATATTTTGTTTTTGTCTGGTTATTTACTATGCTTTTATCTTACGTAGTTATCTATATTTGTACAGCACTTTGGGGTAATAGTGACTATAAATGTGCTATATAAATACGCTTCGACCTTGACCTTGACCTAATTATCAGGTACCTGACATAAGGGTCAGTAAGCAGCCAATATTCTAACCGGAGAACGAAGACTTCAGAAAAACTACAATCACCCAAACAAGTTAGAACTGCACGTTATAGAAATAAGATTATAAATATAACTATAGAAGAGCATAGGCTATTAAACAGAGCAGAGTTATAATATACATAAACATCTCATACATATTTCCTTCTGCAGGAGTAGCTAACACACAAACACACCGCTCCCCAAAGAGCGGGATCAAGCCATGTGCCCTTGTCCTCTTCCTGTATCTGGCAGCTAATGCAGTTTACATGTGCATCTACCCTATTTGTAGATATTTAGCCAGAGCTCTCCAGATTATAGATTAACATCACACTCATTCAAATTTAACACAAATTTAGGTTCCTAAAAACATACTTTAATATCAGGCCTACTCCTAATGTCCCTTCTTTGTTTCCTCCACAGAGCCACAGTAGAGTTCAAGTTAAGATTAACTTCATGCGCACCCATTAAATGAAATGTCAATTAAATCTGGAATATTTTCAAAGGATAATAAATAAAATTGATCTTGATAAATAACTTGACTGAACATTGTAAACATGTTATTCATAGGTAAGTTTTAAAGGTCAAACCCCACATCAACGGTTGTAAAAATGAGCTTAAGCTTTTTGCTACATCTCTTCAATGCATGATAAAGGAAAATGCCAAGAGACACTACACAACTAGAATCTTTCTTTTCTTTATTTGTTGTTTTGTTTTCTCGAAGCTGTCAAAATTTTTTTTGGACAAACGTACAAACACATTGTGCTTTGATTGTTTGTATCACTATTATACAAAAAAAAGATTAACTTTATGTATAATACCAACCTTCCTTTGCAGTTCTTCAACTAATAATGCCTTCTCTCTTCTCTTTTGGGCTTTTATCTTTACATTTGTGAAATGGCTGTAGACCTACCCAGCAAGCCCAAGCACCATTTAAGCCAACTTGCAACTTTGAAGTCAATTTAAAAAAAGAGAGGGATGTCTTCTGCTACTCATTATTTTATCCAGTCTAAGAAGTTCCTACTAACACGTAGGTTTTTGTTGAGAACCAATCACATTTGTCAATGTTGAGTTAGGTCAGCCTCTCAGAGTCTTAGGAGGCTCACATGAAGTAGCCTCAAAACTTTGGCGTGTTGGGACCCCTCAACAGGAATCCATTTTAGCATTTTACAACCACTAACTTGGTTAGTTTGAAAGTAGGCTATCATTTTACGTAAATTGAGAAATGATTGATTGGATTTTTGTGTATTATCAAGTAGTTTTTGTCAATTTGTACTATTTGATTTCATTGGAAATTTTGATGAGTTTTGCTAGTTAGCGTGGCGAGCTAATCACAAGGTCAAATATAGCCATACTGATATATTCACTGCCGAAGGTTTAAAAATGTTATGTATGTAAACTAAATGTTTTCTGATTCATTTGACATTGATCTACAAATTTAAGACACAAGATAGATAGATAGTTAGAGAGATAAATAGATAGATATTGATCCCAATAAAATGGGAAATTATAGTGTTACAGCAGCAAAATCAGTACAGAATATAAATGTAATGAAATACTAGGACACAATATAGATAGATACAATAAAGAATATATAAAATATGATAATAGGATAAAATACAAGAACAAAAATCTAAATAAATACAAATTGAGAAATACAATACGTGGTTTGAGTGGGCAATTTTGTTTTTTAAATGCCTTTTTGGAAAGTGGGCTTAAATGGTAGCCTACAGTGAGTTAAAAAGCAGCTAGCGCGAGCACACTTTGAATGAAAATACCTTGATAATTCTTAAACTATAATACTGGCAACAGTAGGATAACTATGATTGCACATTTACAGCATGTTTAGGCTCCAGACATAGCTTTATAAATTGATGTCATTTAGTTGTGAACGTATCTTTCTTTCCCCGGTAGTCACTGTAGAACCATTTACGCCCATTTCATGTGCTTCAATAGGAAATTCCTGAAATTAAGAGTATGATAGATTTTCACCGTAATCGTGAAACTTTGATGTTCTTTTACCTTATACTGACTTCATTAACAAGACTACATCACAGATCCCACACTAGCCAGAAAATTCTTATGTAACCTAATTTGCATAATCATTTGTTTACAGTGAGAAAATTGACAACAAAAGGAAAAATTACAGCAGTTGTCCTAAAATCATTGAGGCATGTCGCATTTACCACGAGGGCACAATTAAAAACTTGTCTCTGTTAGCAAGACAGTGTGGAGTGGACAGGAAATATTTTAGAGAGCGATTGAAGGAGAAAGTTAGAGTTGAGGCTCATCAGGGATGCACACACTCTCCTCAGTTCAGTGGTAGAGATATTTTGGAGATTTTGGAGTGTCTTGAGGTAGGCTTTAAAAAAGATGTTAGAGTAGCTACATGGGCAAAACAAATGAATGACAGAATGCATGTTGAAATATGATCTAAAGATGGCTCAGACTAATATCTGTCGTCTTCCCATCCTTGCAGGTCCTATGTGAATGAGGTTGGGGCTTCACCCCCGCGGACCTATTGGATCTTGTGGGGGATTCACCAACAGCAGACCAGGGAGGAAGTGGTTTCAACGCTTTATGAGGGATCGGGGGCAGGGCTAACATGCAGGGTGCTGGCCCTTTTCAACTGCCAAACCACCAACAAATCAAAATGCTGTACAAAAAGAAACTGAAAGCAATGAAAGTATGCTAGCTTGATATCTGATGTTAAAACACCTTTAGTCCAGGTGATGAGTCGGCAAAAGAATGCCAACAAAATTTTAAAATACTTAATGTTATGTAACATAAATGTTAGTGTAAGCCAGGTTAATAACTTTTTTCTTCTTTAACAATTGTTATATTATCAATATTAAAAAAAACTATGAATGTAACTTATCAGAATACTGTCAAAACAATAAAAATTTTTATCTCTTGTTCATGAGCTGCTCCTCAAGTCATGTTTGTGGTTTGATTACGGTTGTTATTGGTTTAGGTGGCAAATTGGCTAAAAGAAAGCCAAACATAAAATGAAATGTTTTTTTTACTTGATAATGTAAGACATGTTATGGGATAAATATTTTTGTGTTTTTACTGGAGTTAAAATAATACATTTTTATATTTTGTCAATCATTTGTGTTGTGGTACCAATTGAACCCATGCCAGACACTTGACTTTGTTCATAAAATATCTTTATTTTATTTTAAACACAAATAAATTAATGCATTTTCAGATGAGAGATTACTGTTATATTTTAACAAATGTTTATGTTAATAAACTATGTCAGTATATATGAAAAATGACTGAACTCTGATTTTGGTGGGCTTAATGGGTACGTTTACCCAAATACCGGTATATAAGGGCTGTAACCGAAAGCACAATACTCAGATCCAAAAACCTGTGAGAAGGCAGAATCGTGGAACACCCCCACCAACTCCTGGAGTTATCCTTCCAGTCCAGATGTCCTCTTTTTTTGCTGGTGGAGAGCTACGTGACACATGAAACTATATTGATTAGGACCGGCGAGTTAAATCGGCCGTCTGAGAGTAGGCTTTACAAGGCAGACAACAGCTGAAAACCAGTTGGTGGAGGCGCTGGATAAAGGCCTGGAAACACACGCCGCGGGCCACTGTGGACTTCTGTCAGTCCGGCAAGCGGTTTCAGGAAAGGGGCTGTATGTGTCCAACAAAACACAGAACATCAACACTGGTACAAGCCAACAGCTGTCCGTGGACACGGAGTGTGGAAAGTGTGTCTCCAGACAGGTGAAATGAGACTCTGTTTCCGGCGCACCTTACTAGCTTATTACTTAGCCTGAGTCAAACGCTAGCTAATGCTAACGCTAAGGTAGTGGCTGGTGTGTGTGCCAGTGTTTCTGCGTTTGTGTGTCGACCTGCCTCCACATCTGGCGAGTGTTAATTCTGGACCCTGCACAGTACTGTGAAACAGTAGCCATTTTTTTTACTTTGGAATTGTAAGAGAACTTGATTAAAGAAGAATTTTAACATGCTCAAATCATCTCTGCAATAGAATTTAATCCTGTTTGTTTTTTAACAGTATTTAGTTACGAAGAAAACAAAAGTGTTATAGCTTTGGTTATTTATTTATTTTACTTCCATAGACTATACTGTTAATAATTATACAAGATAAGTTCTTCGGTGTTCAGTTTATACACAGTTCAGTTTTGGTGTGTTGTTACAGCCCTGCAGTATCCGGCATAAACCGGTATACCGCCCAGCGCTCTTTTAGCCTTGTGTTAACACACATTTGGTGTACAACCAAGTTTTTAGAACAACAGGATGACACATGTACAGTACCACTGACTCAAAATAAACTACAATTGATTGTAATGAAGAAATAGGCAGTACTGATACTGTGCCATTCGTCCCTTTTCCTGTACGTTAAAAGTTTTTACGCAGGCCGCAGCAGTGGCTGGCCCAGTCTGTGGAAGTTTTGCCCGGAGCAAACATTTTACCTTTCTGGGCCAACATTAGATATATAATGTGGGATTCCAAAAATTGCTTTAAGACAGACAAAATGCTGGATAATTGGTAAAAATATAACATTTAGATTTTGTGTGGTTTTACAGTCTGTCTGTGTCTATATTAAAGTCTTACCAACACACTGCAATTGCAGCCCCATAGACAATGGCCAGAAGACAATTCTTTTAATATTTGGGATGAACACAAAAGAGAATCTTCCATTTGACATTCCCTCGGGGATAAAGCAAAGGATGCTGCCTTGTGCTTTTCTCTATTAAAGTAAAGCAATTATGGCATTGTCATCTATGAATGATATAAAGACTAACTTCACAGCATTGAGACTCTCTGCTCTTGGTCATTTTGTCAGTTAAATTCAATATTTTTGTGCCTTTCATGTATTGGAGGGACATATAGTGTCACCATATTGGAACAGCTTATTACTAAGTTTTAAAAGTCCCATGACATGCTGCTTTTTCAATGCGGTTTTATAGACCTTTGTGGTCCCATAATACTGTATCTGAAGTCTCTTTCACGGATTGCAGCCATGGTACAGAACTACAGCCACTAGAACCAGTCCCACAATTAGCTTTTCTTAGGATGTGCCATTTCTGAGTCTGTACCTTTAAATGCTATTGAGAAAAACAGAGGGTGGGCAAGGTGGAGGCTTAGGGTGTGGCCTTGAACAACCGGCATGCTGTGCTTGTTTGAAAGCCATGATGTCTCTCTCTCATGGGTGGGCCAACTTCTCTTGGTGGGCAAAGCAGAGAAAGGGGAGGTAACCTTGCTCCTCATGACCTCATTAGGGGCAATTTCCAGATTGGCCCATCTGAGCTTTCATTTTCTCAAAGGCAGAGCAGGATACCCACGGCTCGGTTCACGCCTCTCGCCATTTCTAGCCACTGGGAGGGGGGGGACATATGCAGGCTGGGGGAATTATATATAATGATCATATTAATGTTAAATAACCTCATAAAGTGAAATGTTCATGCCATGTGACCTTTGGGCCGAGGGAACAAAGGGCTGAAGGGACATTAGGCCCAACCTGAAAGGAAAAAAAAGTAGTTTGTATAACATTGCAAAATAAAATAAAATGATAATAAACCTTTTGTAGCTAGAAGATGTTATTGCTCCGTGAATGAGTAATTACCATCCAACTGCAGAAGTCTCCATGGCCTAAAACAGCCAGTGTTTGCTTTTCCTGGTGGGCTCCACTAACTAAGATAAGAATATCATGTTGAAAATGGCTGACTTCCAAGAGATGAGTGGAGTAAGCTCCAAGCCAGAAGATGTGATTTAACGGGTAAGTGTGAAACTCGGGGAGTCACTCACCCACAAGCCTGCCTTATACTGTTGCAGTCAGAACAGCATGGGATACTAGAAATGTTTTTTCGTCATGCGACGGGGTGCAGACACACTTTGACAATTTGCATGTCATCAAAGTTCTCAAGATAAAAAAATTTGATTTTGGCAAAGCAGCTGCATGTTGTTATGGTACAGAACTGTTCATGTCTTTTCCTGCTGAGAATCCTTAGGCATTTTCATTATTATACATTTAGCAGTGAGCAGTGTTTTTATAAAAATGCAATTGGGACCCAAAGGCATATTGCGGAAAGATTAAAAAGGACCCTGGAGAGACTCAGAGGCTTGTAGGTTTGCAGCCCCAAAAACACAGCAAATTTTGCTAAATCAGCCTAACCTGATATTACAATGATTTCATCTGCAGTGCCACTTAATGGCTGCTGTTTAAGGTAGTATTTATGAGTCCTGATTAAATTTCACACTACTTCCACAATAAAGTATGTAAATGGAAACAACTAGGCTATATCGTGAAATCTGCTAAATAAAAACACAGTTTTTGTGATCCCAGAGAGCGGAGGTTTGTAGGAGACTGTCCCCCCTTTTCTCGGTCATGTACAAAAAAGTTTATCGACGCACCAGCTAGAACAGCAGTGCATCGTCTCGGGCAGCCATGACCGAGCCGAAACGCCACACAGCAGGATGCTATGGACATGGTGCACAGAGCAAAGCTCTGGTGACTAGGCGTACGGAGAATGGAGATGAAGACTTCTGTCAGATTGCACAGCGAACTTGTCAGCGTTGACAGATGGAAAAAGGATTGCAACCGAGTTGCTTTGAATTAAGGAGCAGAGTCACTTGTGTCGATTAACATTAATCACCATCACCGTGCGCAGACATGCCACCCCTCCCAAACCTTCTGTAAATGCACAGTAGGAAGCAGATTTTAGAGCAGATTTTAGTTTGGTTCCAAAATACCGGCAACCGTCTCTTCAATCGTGGATAGCCGATATGCTTGCCAAATGACACAAGCCTAGTCTGTACCATGGCTATTTGCTTCTGTTCAACGGAACGTGCATTTGTCATCTGCACCATATAAAAGAAGTCTAAAATTATCTATTGTTTCAGTGCTTGCCACAAATTGAGTCTTTATTAAGTGGTTGCACCTAGGCCACCGTTTTTTTTTTATCTGGGTGGTGAAATTATGTCAAGTTTTTATTATTCATGAATCATAAATGTTATTTATTTAATAGGTAATGTTGGCTTTGTTTCCAGCGAGTGCTTCAGTTGTCCAGCCCATTGCTCACTGAGGAATAAAGGGCTTATTCATCAGGGTTCACAAATAAAAGACTGAACAACATGAAAGACTGAAAGGTATTTGGGCTCAGTGAGGTAGAGAAACTTGTAAAAAAGGGAAACCTTGTCTTGTCAGACTCAGCACTAGTAGAAGTCTGCAGCTTTCGAAGAGAGCAGTGTCAATCACGGTGAGGCACAGCTGACAGGGTCAACTGATCTGTTATGCAGTATATGCACTTTTCAGGCAGACCCACGGGATGTGCCGAGGGTAGCTTAAGAACAGCCTTACTATTCACATGACCTCCAAATCTCATTTAGTGTTTAGTATAGAACTCCATATATACTCTAAATAAACCCAGCTAGGTGGGACTTTTACCTGAAGTCAGCACAAACAAGCGAGTTGATGAAAAACAACACTACAGTCTTTCATCAAGCAGCAGATTACTGACAGGGAAATTTCCAGGGTAATACTTACTGTCATCTTAATACCTGACTTGTGATCTTTCTTTTTTTACTTTAGTTTAAAAATGTATAAAACTGACTTGTTGGAAATTCAGCCTTGAATTTAAAGTGCATAGAAAATAGATCTCCTTCCTAAAGTATGTGTGGTCAACCTGCTAGAGCTGGGCAATGTATCGATATTATATTGATATTGTGATATGAGACTAGATATCGTCTTAGATTTTAGATTTCATAATATTGTATTATGACATAAGGGTTGTCTTTTCCTGGTTTTAAAGGCTGCATTACAGTAAAGTTGTCATTTTCTAAACTTACCAGACTGTTCTAGCTGTTCTACTATTTGCCTTTACCCACTTAGTCATTATATTCATATAACTGTTGATTATTTATCAAAAATCTCATTGTGTAAATGTTTTGTGAAAGGACCAATAGTCAACACCACAATATCTTTGCGGTATCAATATTGAGGTATTTTGTCAAAAATAGCGGGATATTTGACTTTCTCCATATAGCCCAGCACTACAACCAGCTCAGCTTATGCAGCTGGAATCCACACAGCAATAAAAAAACAACCTTGTTTACTGACCGAAAATTCATTTGAAATGGCTTCCACTCTACTGTACAACCCAGTTTGTGGGTTTACAGTTACATTTAAGTGGGTCAAAAAAGAAAAAAAAAAAGTTTGGGAACTCAAGTTACCAAAGGCTTAAAGCGACACAGGCAGAGGAGGAAGGCAAACAGCTTACTCTCCTATCTTTCTCCACTCTCTCCCACACTGGATTAAAAGGAAGATAGGGAAGTTGGGCATGGAAATGGAATGATTTATTTAAGACAGGTCGCTCCACCGGGAGTAAGCACTGTCCCTGGGGATACCCTATTTTCTGCATACTGCTCTCTCTCCGTCTGTCTCTCTCTCACTCACTTCACATACACACACACACATTGTACATATGCATTTTAATAGGAAATAAGTAATAAAGATGCAACATACTGTACGATGTGACTAGATGAATGTGTCTGCACTGCCGTTAGTCATTTAATTCTGATGTATTCACTATTATCATGACTCATTTTCACGCAGCCATGCACTGTTCAGGTTTCATCTCTAATTTTTGTGTAGCTTAATGTGCTTCTGATCTAAATGGAGCCTATATACATACTGACACTTAGTTTGGCCTCATGATTAGATGATAATTCTGCATAGTGTCTAAATGTTTCATGATGGAGCTAGAGGGAAACATTTTTTACTCCTGCATGTTTATGTTCTTTTGGAACAGAAAGGGCACCACCATACCACTTATGCAAATTGTACACAATTGTCAACTGACTCAAACTGGCAGTACCATTTGCATACACACATTTATCAAAAGTAAACATGACATTTAAGGTTCACTTGTACTAAGCGTGCTGCAATTTACCGAAGCCTGGACCTTATGGTTATACTAGTATAGTACTGCTGCATAATACAAGGAATGATTTTTATATTTTCAATCATTTTACAAAAAATGCCCAGCTGTAGTTTCTAAGAGAAAATACACTTAAAAGCAGATTTCACAAGCTATTATGATCTTAGGCAAGATATTTGAAAGAACAGTACACTCTGTACATTCTATAAGCCAGTCTCATTCACTGTCAAGTAGTAGTCCTTGATCACATGACAAAATAAGACTATACTATATATCTCTGCCAAGGACACAATAACTTCACTAGCTATATATCTTAAAAAAGCAAATATTAGATTGCTGCTATATTAATGTTCGGAATGTGATATGACTACAGACCCCTTAAAGAGGCTTCTTAAATAAGTGTTGCATTAGAGAACGCGCTTTGGTGTCGTGTTTTGTGCGTAGGGCAATAACTTTACAAATAACTTTAAATTCAAATTTGTTTGGTTGAAATATGATCATGCATCCTGATTAGGCCTGTCGCGATAGTCAATAAATCAATGAATCACATGATAAATGCAAATGAGGTTGATAATTTTTCCAGGTCCGCGATAATCCATTTGCATGCTGATGCTTGTTTGTTTGTTTTCCTTCTCTCTCTCTCTCTCTCTCTCTCTCTCTCTCTCTCTCTCTTGCTCTCTCTCTCTCTCTGATTCCTTAGTGTAACAAGGCGTGAGCCCTCTAGTCGTTTGTTAGCAGCGTGATCTCTGTGTGGGGAGGCGGGACCCCTGGCGTAGCCAACCAGATGAGGAGAAAACGCTAGTTGAGAGTTGGAGGAATAAAAATAGAAATATGGAATTGGTTTCAAAGCCAAACGCAACAGCTGTAGTGTGGGAGCAATTGGGATTCAAAGCGAATGACCTTGATCAACTACTTAATCTGAGCAAGTCGCTATGTCACATTTGTTGTATAACAGTAGCAACTAAACACAGTAACCCAACATACATGCTTTTGCACCTAAAACACAATCATCCGGTGCAGTTTTCCGAGCTGGGAGAAAGAAAAAAACACAACAGATGGGCCGTCTCCGTCTTCCCAACAGTACACAATCACCGGGGCGTTCAGTCAACAAACAAAGTACAAACAGGATAGTGCAAAATGGCGTGCAATCAGAGACAGTGTAGTTTGTTTTATTGCTAAAGAGATGCTGTCCTTTAGTATTGTCGAAAAGCCGCCATTTCAACAAATGCTCTCTCTCTCTCTTGTCCTTGGTGCACACCCTGCTGTGGACTAAGGCTGCAATTTTCTTTTGCTTTCTTTGAGCAAAGCTTTATGCTGGAGAAATTATTTTTAAAAGTTTTTTGCATATGGCATCTGCTTCATCTCTTTGGCACTCTCTGTCACATCTACTGCAGTCAAATTTGCTGGGTTCCCTCGGAAGGAATCACTTCAAATGGCTGGGCACTTGTAATGACAGTTTCAACATGTTTAGATTAAATTATACTTTATTCATCCCACGACAGGGACATTTTGTTGTTAGAGACTAAAGACTTTAGTTGTTAGAGACTAAAGACTTTACTTTAGAGACTAAACACATGTTTATAACTTGCCCTGTTTGGGCCTGTTGGGTGCTAACTCTACCAGGAGGATAACACGGTGTAGACAGCACCGATTGTTTTAGATTTTTTCGCTACTTACAGCACTTCAAATTTACAAACAACAGAGCTACGGGTTGATATCAGCTGGAATTCCACTTTAAGGCGTTTACATGGCAAGACAATTTCACATTAATATGAGTTCCCCCAGCCTGCATATGTCCCCCCCTCCCAATGGTTAGAAATGGCGAGAGGTGTAAACCGAGCCATGGGTATCTTGCTCTGCCTTTGAGAAAATGAAAGCTCAGATGGGCCGATCTGGTAAATTGCCCCTTATGAGGTCATAAGGAGCAAGATGACCTCCCCTTTCTCTGCTTTGCCCGTCTAGAGAATTTGACCCACCCCTGAGAGAGAGACATCATGGCTTTTAAACGAGCAAAGTGGCATTTGATCAAGGCCACACCCCCAGCCTCCACCTTGCCCCCCCTCTCTCCTCCTCAATAGCTACAGAGTCAGAAACTGCACATACTAAGGAAAGCTCATTGTGGGACTGGCTCTAGTGGCTGAAATTCTGCACCAAGGCTAAATTAAAGAGACTTCAGATACAGTATTAGGGGCCTACTAAGGTCTATATAAAAGAGACTTCAGATACAGTATTAGGGGACCACTAAGGTCTAAATAAAAGAGACTTCAGATACAGTATTAGGGGACCACTAAGGTCTATATAAAAGGGACTTCAGACGCTGTATTAGGAGACCACTAAGGTCTATGTATAAAGGACTTAAGATGCTGTATCAGGAGACCACTAAGGTCTATGTATAAAGGACTTCAGATAAAATATTGGGGGATCAATAACTTCTATATAAAAGAGACTTCAAATACAGTATTAGGGAACTACTAAGGTCCATATAAAAGCATCCAAAGAGAACCATGTCAAGGGACCTTTAACGTTGACAGCCGTAATTGTACATGTATCAAGCCACCACAAGAAAAATACACCATACAGTACAATCAATTGGGTATGGTGCATTGCAGAGGCTGTCGTGGCCACAGTAGCATTATACTGTAAAGATAAAAAAAGATCACCACTATTACTTGAGTGACAGGGGAGGATTTTCTCAAAATTGGAAGCAGAAACTACTGAACAGTCACATGCCGCAACCAACGGATCTGCCAAACTGCAAGACTTAACACAGTAGGATTCTACTGCTAGCGACCTCAGCTCTCACTCTCATGCACAACGTTTCCCTGGTTAAAATGTTAAACCCAAAGCCTTGCGATGAGCAATTACCAAAGGACACACAGCACACAGCCTGTCGGTAGGGTTTTACATGTCGATAATGTCCTTTTAAAAGATGTAAAGGACAGTCAGGGGGTAGGAAAACGGACAGACTAACAAAGGAATTGACTGCATAAACAACAGGCATTTTACTGAATAGGAGAACATGCAGACAGAAAAAACTTGGGTTGTCAATATACTGCTTCAACTGTCAGTGTATTTAAAAAAAAAAGTTGTACTCAAACACTAAATTGGTCTTAAAGGGTAACGTTAATCAAAATTTCAAGACTTGACATTTTTTAGAAAAGTAGACATGAAGTAGTGGTTATCAACACCAACAGGTTTACTAATTGAAACAGGTTTGTGATATTTAGAAAGCTATTAAAAAGGAGAGAAAAATAAATAAATTAAAAAACTGCTCTTTCTCTATACTTGTATGCATAATCACTGTGTGGGGAAACATTGGAAGCATTTTTAATGCAAGGAAGACATGCTATAGTCCATGTCTATAGGCCAGTGGGCTGCTTCTCTTTAGTCAGACCTGACTCGGTGAGTTCATGCCAGGCCAGCCTCTGACTTTTATCAGGATTAAATCACACTTTATATTGATTGTTTTGTTTTTTTCCTAATAAGGTGATGTGCACATCTGTCCTCTACCTCCAGCCTCTCCAAACACATTCTGTGACATTTAAGTGCTTCTCAGCTACTTGGTTATGCAGATCACCGCTTGAAAACCCCCACAGACAAAGTGAAGAGGAAAATGAAATTAGCACTGGGAGGACGTACCTTGTCCTCCCGGACAGGGATATCGGGGGTATGATGAAACCGCTTTAACGTTGTTATCTGCAGGGACAGGATATCCAATGCTTTTGTTAAAGTATTGCTGAGGACGATGAAATGTGTAAAGATTCTATATCAGGAAATGACTCACATATACAGAGGTAGAAAATTACAGTTTCAAGTCAAATGTAATGATGAATTGGGTTAGACACGGATCTGAATCCACCACAGTTCGTGTGTGTTTGGGCCAGATTGTTTAGGAACCAATCAAACTCTTACCATTCATGTCCAACACCACCCCCGATTAGTGTGAGTCAACTGCAGTGTCTAACACACAGCTGCTCTCCTAAATTTGCAATAAGAGCGCTAGAAAACCACATCACCATATGACTGCCTAGCAGCCTGCTGACTCATAGCTGCAGAGCCAGTAGAGCTGCAGCAGTGACGGGGTACAAACGGTATGACAATGCCAGCTTGTACTTGACAGATGACAGTTAATATAATAAGCAGGGGTAGGATTTGAAATGAGTTGATGATACTGTTACCAGTGTAACATTTTAGCTTCAAAACATAGCCATCCTTTTCTTCAATAAATAACATACAATAAAGTGTAAATAAACTTCTATTATTTTATTTTTTACAAAACCTTTATTTTACAAAAGCAGCCAAAGTACTAAAATGTATTTTTAGGACTTTATAGGACTAGGTAAGGCTGAAATGTTACAAAACTGGTGCTTTGTATTATTTACAACCTCATGAGTTTTTTTGTATTTTCTTTTTTTACAGTAATAGATATGAATGTGTGTGTTTGGATCGGCATTGCATTGGGTCCATTACAAAAATGGCTAATAAATATTTTCTCATGATGTATTAGTATTAAATTCAGCTATTTGCACGATACACACGTGCAAATAGCTATATACCCATCATGTACCCATCATATACATATATATACAGTACATATATGGGCTGTTTAAAAAATGTAATCGAATTAATTACATACTCTGATTAAGATTAATTAACGGCATACCTAATTTTTCGCTGTGTTCAAATTAATCAGTAATAGTGACATTAAAGTTCAAAAACTCTTTCATTATTATTTTCACTGTTCAAACAATGGCCATAACAATCTAGAATATAACCTAATATGTTGAGGAAAAAAAATTCTAAAGTTACTCAGGAGCAAGATTTAGTTTTACTGTACAGACAAGGCATCTCTGGCCACAGTTATAACCTAAGGGACACAATGAATTATTTAACACTCCCCTCGATGTCAACAATATTTCTCTTATGTTCCGTAAATAAACTCAGGCAACAGAGACTAAAAGTTTAACATTGCAATCCATTTAGCAAGGGAATTGCTCAGTCAGTCACACAGATTTGCTAAGTCTGTGTTTCAGTGTCTGCTCCAGTGTGGTTTGAAGATGACGTTGACGGCTAGCGTTGGTATCAGCGGACGTGCAAGGTCGTACCTCTGGATTAACGTTAACTCCAGCACTGATGTGGTACTTTAGAGTTGGTGAACTCCGGTGATACTCAATTCATGCTGCAGTCGACTTTATTTTTGTCAACACTTCCATCAGGCCGTTTTTTATAAGTAAATGTTCCAATTAATTATCTTGTTGTTATTCGGACAGACCTGCCTCCACGGCTAAAAAAAAGTTCCTAAAGGAAACGCTGGGATGTGTAGACCAAGGGGTAAGCTTCTCCTAAAATTAGCTCCTGTGGCGGCATTTTGATGCTCCAATGGGCATCACCTGCAATTAGCATCCCATTGACTGTCATTCATTTTGGCGCCACTTGACAGAAAAGAACTTTACATCTGAAGCGCTTAAAGACTCTATTTGTCCATTTTTTATTGCTAGAGAAACTGGACAATGTATAAAAGGCTCCATTACCTTGTAGTTCACGTTATGGCTCCGTAGCAGACGTTTTTGTAAAAATAGGCTAACAATTGTTTCATAACCACGCGACTTACTGTCGCACAGTACATGAATCACTGTATAGAACAGGGTAAGCCCGCAGACAGTTTGGACTTCCATTCGCTGTTTAATTACCAATGTTAACTAGCATTTTAGTAAGCAATAATTAGCCTGTGCCTATTTTATCTTCTAACATATACCTATGCTCTCCGTCGCTGCTGATTGGGAATTATTGAGATCTCTCTTGGCACGGCTACGAGAAGACTTACAACTTTTAGACAGGTTGGTCACATCTATGTCTTTAAGCTCAAAAGCACCTTTCCAGCTATCACCGGAAAAGTGCTTCTAATAGACTTCACTGGTCTCCGTCCAGAAGTACGGGATCTGTTGGTCCATTTCCTTGGACCAACTGTTTACCGTATCAACTTAAAAAGGTGATGAAATGTCAATGTGTTCAAAACTTGTGTCTCCTGCCACCAAGTGGCCAAAAAAACATTATTGCTTGTTGATGAATTGTGTTGCCTAACCTTAACCATAAATTAACCATGCTTGATATTCATTGAACACAATATTTTCCCCTAACCGAAACAATATCATTGTTCATATTTCATATGTTGGCATTTTGTTTGAAAACATCATTGAACAGAACAGAACCAAACTTGTTTTCCACTGATTGTACACCTTTCAATACATTATAATCCCTCCGCATTATGAGAAGGCTATACTTGAATAATGAAAGAAAGGTAAAGGCTAATGTAATTGAGAACAATGACACATTTGAACAATGAACCAGCTCAACTGAAGAGGTTAAGTATACAACTTCCTTGCAGATACACACACACACACACACACACACACACACAAACACAGTTCCCAAAGTACACACTCTGGGTAAATACTACGTGGGAACCTTCTGTCTAAAATTAGAATCTAATTTGATTCAATCTCTTGAGTGCCAATCAGTCTTTCAGCAAAGTTTCTGTACAGTGCATACTGAGTTTTCTGTTAACATCAAACGTTCTCTCGTACCAAAGGTTTCCTACCACTTGCTGAGTTTCCAATCTTTGCACTCTGCCGCTACGCTAAGTGAGTGCTCCCTTTGCCAGGAAAAGAAGCCTGTAGGGGGTGTCTGTGTGTGCGTGCGTACGTGTGTGCGTGCACATTTGTTGCACATGAGCAAGCATGCTTGCTTTCTAGAAAGACCTCACAGTTTAATTGAATTGTGTAGCGAATGCGAGACAAGACCGAGAAATGAGCCATGAGCAACCCCACGGGTGTCACTTTTCTTTTCACTGAGCTGTGTGGGGAGAGGAGACCAAATATGAACACCAAATGCTGCTTTTGTGTAAAGGCATTGAAGCAGGAGGCTGCTCTTTTTCTATCAAAAGAGAAGAAAAATCTATACATAGCATATGTGCACAGTAAACAGGGAATCACTGTTATGATGCTAAAAGACAACAAAAAAGCACCAGGCCCATTGTTGAAAATTATGTCTAGACACCATATGCACCACCTGTACTGTAGTTGAAAAATCCATCCTGAAACAGTTGAAATGCAGTTATAAAGAACGTTTAGGGTTATTTCTGGATCCCCTTGATTTGGGGCGTGTTTAAACCAAACCAGGAAAGAAAATTCCTCTGCACTCAATTAGACAGACCTACAACCAATCAGAGCAACGGATTGTGTGCCGGATGTTAAGCGACGCATATTTCAACTGCTCACTACTGCTGATGTTAGCAATTAGCCCATAGCCCTGGAAGTTAGGAAAATGCTAATGACGTTATATCCACGTTACAGGAGTTACAGCATACATACATCCCTAGGTGTATCATAAGATCATACCATGGATATTTTAATAGAACACATAGTGAATTACAACCATTAGCCATTATTAGCCATATAATCATTATATCCATTATTACAGCTACAGGACCTTGGGGGAACCATCATATGAGCATGCGCAGAGCGGGGCAACATGGCGCAGTCTGCTCGCGTTCATCATTACTTTACTGTTGATCATCTGTCCATTATCGTATAAAGCCCACCCTGACAATTTGATTGGTCTTATAGCTCTTGTTCGAGCAGAGTTGCTCCACATCGGATCAAGTCCAGATCAAAGTTTGACTGTCACCCAGGCTAGGGTCACTCAGACAAAGACTCTTTGTACAGCAGGCAGCTGCCATTTTGAGCCAACACAGGAACAGAGAGGCCAACAGTACTGACAGTAGCTGCAAAAGACCATAATGCAATGCAGCCACTAGACAGTTTAGTAAGGGACTCAGCCACCAATCAGACTTTTCAAGAACTCATTGGAGAGACATTTATATTCCAATACGCCCACCTTTGATCGAAAATAATAAGTTCATGCCCCCCTTCTCCCTGAGTTTTGTTATCGTTTTGGGTGACAAAGGTAATCACAAACTAAGGTAGAAGTGTATTAGCCACGTCAGGGGGAGTGTGTGTACCACAAAATGAAATTACAAATTTAAATAGAACACTTCATCACAAAATAACTCCTGAATGTCACTGAATAACTCAAAGTGATGATATCTGCCAGAGTCGATGAGGGCTGATTTCTCCTTTTACATGCAAATAACTGCAGGGACAATAGTTATTGCAGCTTTGCTAATGGATTAATCAACACCCCTTTTGGGAGGCATTATTGTGAGAGAAGTGATGACAGTCTTGTTGTGAAATCACACAGTCAAGTGGAAAACCCTCATAAAGCTACAGAACCCTAAAAATGTAAGAAACTGCATTATAATGTGAAAAATAATGCCTTTCTTACAATCAAAGTGTAGAAGAGTTTGGAGCAACATATGTACATACATGACTCTCTCCACAAATGTGTTTCTGAACACAAAGGGGAGATACCTAACTTGCAATGACAATTTAAAAGACAACATTTTAAGTATGTAACACTTTTATAGTTATTTTAAAAGTGCTGTGGAATTAACCAAAAATGGCACTGTGTTGAAGGTACATTTAGAAGAAAAGAGAAGGGAAATTTCAAGCCAAGAACACCATGCCATTTGTAGTACTGTTAGATACATTTACATATAATGGATTCTAAGTGTGTGTGTTCAAATCTGTTTATTATTAGGATAAACGTCCCAGAGTCCATGAAGAAAACAAAGCTGGAAAAGAGAATGGATACATAATACACTGATGTTTTACATAACTTAACAATAAACCGCAAACTAGTCAATGAAAAAACAGGTTAGGTGTTAGAACTGGCATCTCAGTCCACAAAAAGAATTGAATCAAAAATCTGTTAAAAAATGCAAGATAACCATGAAGTATTTATAAACTATAAGTAAGTGTTCTACAAGGAGGAAATCTGGAATGGTGAATTTCTGCTGAAAATGAGTTTACCTCTCCTCAAAATTACCCCTCCTAAAAATAGACAAGTTTACAATTAGACCATGGGTGATTTCCCTAAACCAACACAGAGCTCAATAGACCATATTCTTTTAAATCTTTGATTTAACAATGTCAGTTCTCTCCTATCCACTATTTACGTTATCTTTCAACTTAACTCAAATGATAAGCCTCTAGAAACTCCACATGTTGTTCTTACTCCATTTATTGATATGAAAGTCACATTCATTCATATCTGCTTGTCAAGTAAACATTGCAAGTCTTACAAAACCTGGATGGATTATGCATGAATAACAAAGAGCAGTGCAGCAGCATGCAACCACACAAGATTGCTGCGTTGGATATCACTAAATGGAGGTACAGATTCAGATTCAACAGAATCTGCACTCCTCAGGCTTATGAAACATCCTTCCTCTCTAAAGCATCTCGCTTTCCTACACAGGCTTCTATTTTGCATTTAATCATCAGTTGTATGAAAATGTTTGTGCACTAATCTCAACAAATACAATGCAATTCTGCTCTGGCGGATAAGAAACCACTGATGCTGTCAACTCTTGCTTCAAAAGAGGAAATTAGAGTATACAATCTAATAAAGAATCTGCTTAAATGACGAGAGTCTGCCACCCAGTATGTCTATCTCATTCTACCACTGTGCTCTCTAGTACAGACAAGGAGCACTGGCTTGGGAGCACAATTAATTACACCATGATATTTTTCCAGAGGGAACAGCTGAAAATAAAGTTTGCTGTGTGAATGACAGCATCTCTAATTTGTTATGACCTATAGGCATAGACCATTTGGAAATTTTGGCTTAATGGCCACTGAACATGGCTATGAATCAATTTAAATTATCTATTGGACTGGTGACGGCTTTATATACTTTTACTTTGTATTATTCAAGGGAAAATGTTACAACTGTAATGAGGATGACCATAATGGTCATATTTGAAACTGTATCTGACATTTTGACACTACCAATGTATTAAAAATGGCGAGTGTGTATTTTAGGATCGCATTCAAGATGACTGCTAATTGGTACATTTCTGGCCTCAAAGGCAGAATAACTAGCAGAGTGCAAGAAAGCAGCAAAATGGGAAGTTTTGTGGTGCTCCATTTTCCAGCCAGTCATTATGCAATTCTACTGTAAACAATATGTGGAGTAAGGTGTTCCTGCTCTTCTCTCTTTCAGGTCAAAAAATGTTAAAGACCCCCGCCAAAAATCGCTCGAGGCTTGTTTGTGCATTGTGGACATGAACTACCGTGTTAGCCAATCTCAGAGAATTCTAAATGGTTTATAGTGATTTACCTAATGTTATGTCTCATGTTCCCACAAACCCAGCCCCCGGTAAATTTAGTTTTATTTACAACATTGTAAGAGGAAAGTAGTTCCCATTTCTGAAAGGTTTTTAACATAATGTTGCCTTGATGTGCATTAAATATTGACGTAGATCGGACAAGACGGACTCAAAGCGTGTAGTCGGTTGTCATCTGATAAATGTGATTACTGTAAAGATTTTCAAACCATAATTACCCTGATATCAATGACATACAGCCAGAACCATAACCAGCCCATGTAAAAATAAAGTTTGATTGGATTTCATGTAAATATCAATCTATAACAGTGCCAATACTTTGCAATCTAGCTCACTGTGTTCAATGTGTTGAAACCAGACGTACAGGAATGTTTTTCAAATGTCACAGCAGCGGAGTATTATTATCGGAAAAGTACCTACAATTGTGTGTCTAGATGACATTTGTCATCTAGACAACATTGTCTTAGCTAATTTCTTCCTCTGTAAAGGTTCCATATAGCCCCTAGAAAATGAATGTTAGGATGTAATAAAACACTTCATATGCGTTACGATTAAATTGAATTGCCTTTGTTTGTTCTCACTTGCGTTCTCTGTTTTTTAAGCAGTTTGTAATTTTGTTAAGAAAAGTGTGATATGACTAAGGCGGTTGTCAATGTCATTAATATATAGTAGTTCAAATATACTAGAGCTGCAATTGTGTGGAAACCACTACACAGAGCACTAAGCCAGATGTGCATCCAAATAAGTTATTTAAGTCCTGAAATAGCATGACCACATGAGCCCTGTAATCTATCTTCTATCCATCACTCTACCATACTGCTTGATAATGTGTTAGCTGTTTCAAGTATCATGTAACCCTTAACTCCAAACATCATTGACTATTAAAGCCAGAGCAATAATAGGTTTTTGAGGGCCAATACCAGAATTAATAATAATGAGAATATCATACTACAGTAATGATATATTGTCCAATATTTAAACACATAACATACACAAACATTTTTGGACAAGGATCCCTTGAATTTGCTTTTTGAAAAATTTTGACCGAGCTATGTACTTTAAAATATGTCCCTCTAGTAAACAAATGATATAATAATGATAGCGACATTGTTCTTAAATTACAGAACACGTATCTCCATTGTCTATTTCTGTACAGCAGTCTGTTGGTACTGATGGATACCATTAGAGATGTTACACTAGCAATTTTGTCGTCCCAATACTGATTTGGATACCTGAACTTGTGTACTGACTGATACAGAGTACAGATCCAATGCCAGTGTGTTAAGATTATATATATTTACACACAATGATTATTATTAGTATTGTTTTGACTGCTGTATACTACTAACCCTGTATGGATCTGATATCATTGCTACCGTTGTATGGGCTGGCTCAGGTTAAACCTTTGGAAATTATGAAAAATACCCAGAGAAGGAATGCCATAAAACTTTATTTTATTATCTTGTTTGACAGTCATGGGCGGCTGTGGCTCAGTGGTAGAGCGGTTGCCTGCCAATCGGAAGGCTGGTGGTTCGATCCCCGCCCCTGCAGTCATTGTTGAAGTGTCCTTGGGCAAGACACTGAACCCCGAGTTGCCCCCGGTGCTGCGCATCGGAGTGGGAATGTGTGTGAATGTTTATCTGATGAGCAGGTGGCACCTTGTACGGCAGCCCCGGCCACAGTGTGTGAATGGTGAATGTTTCCTGTAGATGTAAAAGCGCTTTGAGCAGTTGTTAAGACTGGAAAAGCGCTATATAAATACAGCACATTTACATAACTACATAAGAAAATAAATAAACTTCTTTTAAAGGAAGTTTATTCATTTTCTTATTTAGTTATGACTGTCAAAACTAGATAATGTTAGTCAGTACTTGCTGATACCAGAGTTTTAGGCAGTATCTGAAGTATTTTCTACTTTTTTCGATACTGGTTTCAGTATCAAAACAATATATCTGTAATAAGCCAAACTGCCAATGACATCAACAAACGATGTAGTACTGCATGTGATAACTGCTAGCTCATGCTAGTTATAGGCTACCTGCAAACATTTGTTACCAGAATTGTTGATCATGCAGAACATGTGTTGTGATGTGATTTCAAACAAAAAATGTGATAAAAATGAGTTCTGCTCTGCTATCAATCAAGTCTTTGAAAGCTGAATTTATTTGGCACGCAGAAACACTTACTGCTAGTAAGGAAAGTCAAGAGGCCTTCAAAGTCATTAAGTAATGTTGGTGAAAACTGCAAGTTAATGAACCACAGCCACAGGAAATTAATGGCTTGTTCTGGGAGTGGCATGGTTGTTTCCTTTATAATAAATTCTGGTATGTTAATTTCACATATTATGAATATTTGTGGTCAGTGTTATTACTTTTTAAAGTAAACATAAATGCCAGTGAAATACAGTGAAGGTCGCAAGTGAAATACAAATTGAGAGAAGAAATGACTATTGACCATGGTGTTACTCACAATCAAGTTGTTGGAAAGCAATTTCCACGAGTCCAAAATTATTCTGAACCATCAGAGTTAGACCTATAAAAGACATTTGGAGCAGGGCTGTATGAGGAAATTGTTTTTCTGTTTTCAAATTATAAAACACTAATTTGTGAACAACACACTGGCATTACAGATGAGGTAATTACCAACATTATGTTCCCACTTGGACCAAGGACAACAAACTCTGTGTGGGGGTATGTGTGAGAAAAAAAGAGACTGTGTTGAGTCAGGGTGTTTGTTGCATCAAGAGAAAGGTTTTCACAATATTCTGGCTCACCATTGATTAAATAAATTACCTTTTAATCAATCACACAAATGCTAACGCAGGTCACCACTTAACTTGCCTAGTTGAAGTTGTTGCATGGAAGTAATACTAGAAGTAATACTCCCGCCAAAATGTTCTCTACTTGTACCTCAGAGGGGTATAAAATGACAGTGTTCTTTTGTTTTTGTTCTTCATAGGTAACACCAGCTTTGGTTTCCTTGAATTCCGGTTGATTACAGTGTACTTCCTGATACTTGGGCAGTGTATTTACTGTATGTGTTTTGGCACATTTTGGTGAAGTATGCAGTAGTAGTTTGAGACGACATTTCTATTAACTGTGTACTACTTTTGATGCACAGTGATGATCAGTTGGGCCATACATGCCTAAAATACTGTAAATATCACAATAGTTAAACCTGCATTAACTGATTGTTGGCAACAACAAACAAGCTCTATACAGAAAATCAATACATCATCAGGTTTTAAGTTGAGGTCATAAACAGCATGCATCAACAGACACAAAGCAAGTGCAATATTCAATCTTCTTTTGGTCTCTACTCATATATCAATATATCTGTCTGGTTCTTTAGCTATTCAATCCTCCACTATGTTTACTGGCTGACTAACTTTGTCTGTCTGCCATTCGATGCTGGGCAGATAGTGTAGAGTGGCTTAATCAAAGCTTACACTGGCTTAATTCAAGCTTTTACACTTAAAACAGCTTCCCACGGCTGGAGACTATGCTGACAGCAGTAAGAGGGAATCAAAACAGTTAAGTCGTGGGCCAGACAACCCAAACAATGAGCTGAACACTTGGTAGTACAGAGTAGGGCCGTAGGATGTGAGTCAAATATCTATTTGCAATTATTTTGTCTGATTCTGCGATTGAAAAAATTCAAATGATTACAGAGTGATTTTTGCAAGGATCTGTACCAAACAGAGATTTTCTTTAGTCTGTAGGATAGGATTCTCATCTCTGCAGCACCACAATACTTAATTCAGAATGATTTGCCACATATTTTGCCATTAACAAATATTGCGCCCCCCTGCAATTTGGATATTGCACTAGTCCATATTGCGATTTCGATACAATTGTGATTAATTGTGCAGCCGTATTCCAGACTCAGGTGGAAATGATGTGACGGTTTGCCACACCAAGCGAACTGTCTTTTCACATCACGTAGTTATTTATTATCATATATAAAAATGTTGATTACAGTACCTTAAAGATAATTCTGATTTATCACAGTGATACAATTATCTAGATCTGTCTTTAAAAAACAAAATAAAAGCAAATTCATTTATCTGCCACCATCCAAATTAAATGAACACAGCGATGGGGGTTGGAGGAGAGTTATTATTTTTCTGACATATGGCATAATTTTTCATTAAATACATGATACCTTATTTATTGATATTGAATGATTTCAGTGTTGATCGATCAGATTCTTTTACACCTTTAAATAATGATAATAAATAATTTCCACAATCATTTCAGTGGTTCATTAACTCGTTTGAATGAGACGTAAGAACAATGGTAATGGTTAGGGCTGCACGATTATGGCCAAAAGGATAATCTCGTCTATTTTGATCAATACCTCTTATGCTGAAGTTGTATGTTGTGCACACATACAGCTGCAACATGTAAATGAAAGTTATCTGAAATAAATAGCCTAGGATATATTAAAAAAAAAAATCTCTGAGAAAGCTCCTTCACTTGTTTTCAACAATAACTGATTAAAAGAGGTCAGAAGACTGTGATGGATTGAAGCTTATGCTACTCACAGAGTGGCAGCTGACTCACCAATGGGTCCAGCACGGGTCGAATAGCGGGTCAGCAGAGTTACACAGGTCACGTGTATGAAATGTCTGCATCATTACTGCACTATGAATTATGATATTCTGGCCATGGGTCACATATCTTGCAGGTCCAGCAGGCTCCGTCTCACATGCTATTACTCTACAATCTGAAGTTAGTTGCTTTCAATAACTTCTTCTTTGTTTTTTGCCATTGCGCAAAAAAAGAGTTACCAGCGGAAACACTGGTTCAAATAAAGGTTTGCCTCTCATGCTTAACAATATATAACTGTGTTAGTAACAATTAAAACTGTGGACAAATGTCAAAAGTGTGGACTGGCGTAGTCATCGCTCCATGTTGCTGGGAGCCGAGTGTGAGTGAATGGGGGCGGGGCTGCGCACTAACAGACACTAATGGCGTTTTTCCACTGCTGGTAACAGCTTGCCTCGGCTCGCCTCGGCTCGCCTCGGCCCACTATGCTTCCGTTTTCCATTGCAGAGCGTCAGCGTGGCTGGTCACTATAGCAACGCGTGATGACGTAATTTTCAGCGCGGCTCAACACAGCACGTTGGCTACCTGCCGCAGCCAGAAGAAATGTTTTGTTTCAAAAGAAGCTGAAGGAAGCGAGGAAAATCACCGCTAAAAAAAACAGGAGTTTGGGAATTCTAACGGAGTTCAGACGTCGACATGACTGTTGTTCGCTGACACAAAAGGGTAAGTTAAGTTTCCTGGTAATGTTAGCTAACATTTGCATGTGTTCAGCGTCGCAGTCAGTATTTACTATACGCTATATAAGGTACATGAACTTTAGCAACCATGATTACACACCAACATGTTTGCTGTGTACTGTGTGTGTTTCAGAGCATTCACGCTT
>NC_048407.1:8666796-8668927 GCF_013103735.1 Etheostoma cragini
AAACATGAACAAATGAGCCGTTTTCATTACGAAAATATCAGTTGTTGTCTGGCGAGTGCAACGTTGCGTCTCTACCACTGTCTCTGTACTGTAAACCACGGACACTGTTTTTTTAGATTATTTAGTGACATTCACGTTTAAATTAGTTGTAAAACTGTGCCCAACCTATTATAAATAACAAAAAAAGCTAACAACAAAGACACGAACACAAGCCTGATATTTCACCTTTCCACACTTGCACTAGCCTAATATCCAAATGGTTTTAAAATGGGAGTTTGACAGTTGTGACTCATGTCCAAATGTGATGAATGAGTAGTAATGTGTAGTTTGGATTACCATAACAATGATGCACGTCCGTAGAATTAAATAGAAAACACAATCAACGGGATCGAAGTGACACAACTTAATCTGGCATGAGTCGTTGCCACAGCTATCGCCACAAGCATTACATGTGCGAACACCTTGGAAAGTATGTTTCACTTATCTCTGTATGAAAGCATCTCAAATTGAACGGATTAATTATCAGATTAATAACGGAATGATAGGCTACAAATATATCACTGATAACGTGATATCCCTGATAAACTTTTGGAAAACACTGCTTTATGGTAGCCAGTTATGAGCAGGCATCGACACAGCCACCATGTGTTCAGTCTTCGTTCTTGCAACGGCATCACAGGTTAATTCAATGGCAGTATCTGTTAATACTTCAAAACAGCCTTTAAGTTCAACATAAGCTATATGAGGTTTTACACTCAGTTGAACAAAGCTTGGAGACAGCTGTCTGCTGTGGAAAAATGGGATCTGCTCAGATTAATTTGTGAGACGCTATACGGCAATTTAAATAGAAATGTATTATATTTCTGTAGGCTACGTAGTGTTAAATTACAAGCTTGCTCAACACAATAACTTTATTTAATATTCATCAGGCCTACTCATTCATCCAGATAAGACTAGTGCATAAATTGCACCGTGGGTTGGAGAGAAAAGTATTTTCAAAGGTTCTGTAGGCACATATTGTAGAATTGACAAATAAAGTTAACTTGAAGTGGCAGCAGTTTGATCCAGTGTGGGTTCAACAAAGTCAATCTCATGTTATTAAAGGTATGAATGTCTCCAATATAATTATTAGGAAACACAATTTCAGATATCTACAATCCAATTGTTTAGTTATCTTAATTTCAGATATCCATAATGAAGAAAAGAAAATCATTCCAGACATATATTCCAGATATACAAATATCAAAGTCATTCCAAAATCTTCTTTTATTTTGTTGACAGATTTGAGTCAATGGGTTTCACAGAGGTTTTTTTTATTTTAGATGTACATCATTAATGCAGTGATAAAAGAATACTCTTTTATCACTGCATTAATCAGAATACGGTTTCAACAGCCATAAAATAATCAATTTTCGCTACGTTTCTAGGTATAAAATGTTACATAAATTAGGCTATAAATGACATCTGAACAAACCCCTCTGTAAAAGCGAGTGAAACTGGAAAGCTTTATTGTGTAAATAGTGCTGCTGCAGTTGAGTTTTCTGACTCAGAGTATAAAGAATACCCCATTTCAATAAAATGGCCTTTACAGATATAGATTACATTTTCCAAATTTAGCATACAGTGTTGTTTTAACGGTGAAATGTTTACGATTTTGGTGTCCCCGTGGTTTGCTGAGTGACACACTCGCCAGACAACGGGTGATATTTCGAAACGACAACGGCTAATGTTTGCATTTATGTCTGTCGGGACCACATCCTCAGCAACTCGTCTCTATAAAGTGTCACACGACACCGACAAATTAATTTGAAAAGAAGCAAAGCGATCAGCACATAGACAGTTAAAGAAGATCGGCATGTTCATTTCATGGTAAGTTGAGACGGGGTCCTGAAAGGCCACGCCCACACCACATCTGCCTCTATCACCAGTTAACTCAAAAACCAGTTAAACCAAAACACCGGTGAGATCTCCGGTTGTGACCTGCTGGGCTTCCTATAATCTTTATGAGAGTCACGGACAGGCTTATGACAACGACTGGGATGCATCTGGGATGGCAGAGCCGGGGGGACACTGTCACGGGGTGCAGAGGAAGAAGACCGGGACGTTTGGGAGGGTTTGATGCACTACTTGA
>NC_048407.1:8669027-8682690 GCF_013103735.1 Etheostoma cragini
TTCGTAATGGAAAACCAAAAAAAGCGAGTAGAGCCGAGGCGAGTCGAGTAGATACCACGCAGTGGAAAACCGCCATAACTAGCACCCTAGAGCCCTGTGTACTAACAAGCTCTAACTAGCACATAGATCCCTGTGAGCTAACAGACGCTAACTAGCACCCTAAAGCCCTGTGAGCTAACAGACACTAACTAGCACTGGTCACTGCTGTTGTCTGAAAAACAACACAGACGGGATTGCCACATGATCGGACAGTGGATTATGAAGCGGTAGATTGGCTTTGTTAAAAAACTATGCGTTCTATGAACGGAATGACGCATTTAAAATATTGCTCGATCACGCATATTTGATCGTGGGAAGCCCAAATCGTGATTGTGATTAAAATTTGATTAATTGTGCAGCCCTAGTAATGGTAACAGTAATGGTCTTCCAACCTGTAGGGGGACCGAAGAAGAAAAGGGCTTTGGTGCCTACTGTAAAGGTGCTGGTCGACAAGTTGGTAATGCTAATGCCAATGTAATTTTTGGTGGGTAACATAAGATTACAACATCGTTAAACACGCTCAGTTATTTTTAGTATGATGGTTTTGACCATGGTTAACAACTCTGGGCTGGCTAACCCACAAATTCATCAGTAATGTTAACTGTACAGATAGACTACTAATCTAATGGTAATTTTGCTAGCTAGCACACCTCTGTCTTCTGCCTCATTCTCCCGGTGCTACGAGGCTTCAGTCGGGATGAGAGCTGACAACAGCCCAGGGGACCCATCCACAGTCAGCCCCCAGCCAGCTAGCAACCATCCACTATCATAACAGCCCGGCCCGAGTATTTCACCGTCGGGTAATACACCCTCTGGATGGCTGATCATGGACTGATTGACTGGTTAGACGATCAAACTTTCAAGGCTTGACACCTTTGGTGCCTCTGCCTGACTTAACATTTTAATGCTTTGATTTTGGCGTCACCTGCTGGAGCTGCTACCCCAACGACGCGATACCGGATAAGACGAAGATAGATGGATGGATGGATGGATGGATGGATAGATGCTTGATTTACAAGGTTTGAGTCCGTTTATGAAGTTTTGATTAAAGTTTATGTCTCTTCTCTCATGCCCAAATTACACCTCTCTCAAACCACAGAGATTTCTTCAAATCTGTTTTTAAAACACAGTAAATGTATTTCTGTTGGTGAATGTTTTGGCCTTGAGGTGCTCATGCATAAAATGATCACTTCTGAAACCACTCTTGATGGTTATCTTCCAACCCACCCAAATTAGCTTATTTTTTTCACACTAAATTCCTCAAAGAGGTTATGCAGGGGTGTTGCTTGCAGTCCACTGCAAAAGTCTTCTCTCCGCTGATGGCATTACTGATTATTTGAAGAGTAGCCTCCTTTGAACCATGACAAATGTACACGTTTTTAATGCTCTGTATATGTAAAATCTTTCAGTATGTTTGCGGCCTCCAAGAATTGGCATGCAGGTTCCCAATCAGCTTTGATCACAGTGTTCAACGGTAGTTTCGGCTTCTTTAGGCTTCATTTAAAACCACACTGATGTTCACAGGCTTTAAACACAACAAATGCTTTTTTAACATCTACTGTATGACTTACCACCATACATAAAGTTTCTGTTGATAAATGTTTAAACCAATGTATAACCCTATTCAAAATATTCTATTTCACAAATGTTCACAACTTTTTCACAAAAAGCCCCATCCACTCATCTCTGCTTGTCTGTGTTCTGAATCTGTATGTGCACTATGCACTAATAATGGTGAACCTACTCAACCTTAGTCTCTGCCCTTATAAGATATCAACAAAACAGGTACCCCATCCACTTTTCTACAGCTCAGAACAGGGGCTACATAGCCATTGGTTGTATGTATGTTAGAAAATAAATATGAGAAGGTATACAGTTATTTTATAAAAACAAGAAACACATCGATCTGAATTGGGGCGGATCCAGATACATTTTCACGGAGTCTTATCTGCTAAAATAAAGCAGATTAAAATACAGCACTTTTTTAACTGAACTCCAGCGTTTTGTCCTCCAACCCTGCTAGTGTTACACAGTCAGGGTCCACAGTGAGTAGGCCTGCACCACTGATCGAATATTACGCATTATCACGATTTGGGCTTCCCATAATTAAATGAATATGATCTACTGCTATGATTGTATGAATTCATAACAAATTCCTACATAATAAACAAATATCCAAATAGTTCAGCCTGACTTATTTTAATGCAAAGATTTGCACATGGGCGCCTGCCCAGCTTACCTGTTAGAGCGTGCGCCCATTAGCAGGGGTTCAGTCCTCGATACGGCGGCCGTGGGTTCAGATCTGAGCTGGGGCCCTTTGCTGCATGTCATTCCCCCTCTCTCTCCCCTTAAAAGGCCTAAAACACGCAAAACAATAATCTAAAAAATACAGTGTATACATATAGAGTTGCGCATTAGCAGGTATGTAGCAGTAAAAGAGAGTGAAAGCAGCACTCTCTCTTAAACGTGAAAATGCAATAAAGATATTGTTAAACCAATTACTTGGTTACTTAAAGCAATGAGTAAGCACGGTATCAGTATTGATCAAAATAATCTTAACATGTCATTTTAGCAATAACCTTCTAGCCCTGGGTGTTCATTATAATCACTCTTACATTGCTTATCAGTGTTCTACTGGGTCCTGTAAAGGGCCCTCATATTCACTGGCATTATACACCCATACAGGAAGAAATTATTCTACATAATAATAACCCAAGCTGGATCACTGCCCATATAAAAACTATTCAAATCCAACAACATGTTTAATAGCTGGCAAGAGACACCAAAGACTAAATGCATTATTTAGCTTTCTCCCAATGTGAACCCTTTATTAGTTACCTCATTAGGCATAAACTAAGTAATAAGAATGGCTCATAAATATAGCAATTATCAGAATATATGGATGCTTTGTGCATACTTTTTAACTCCATGTTGCTGCCGTTAAAATATTAGCTTGACAACACGTGCTGTAAGTCAAGTGCTTCACAAACCTTAGACGATACACTGTATGCAGCATCAAGTTATTAATATCACAAGCAAGTGACCACCACTCTCTCAACTAGAAAACAGGAGTTGGGCTTTTATTGACCAGATTACTAGACACTGCTATAAACCTTTAGTAAAAAACCCCACTGTACTGTACCCTCTCAACACAAAACAGAAAAAATAAAAATAAACACAAATAATTCAGTTAAGAACACTGACCAAATTAAATTGGATTATATAATTGACATGAAAATAGAATGCAGCACTTGCAAGTTTAGTATGATAACACCAAATTGCATAAAATGGCATGTTAGAGAGGTGAAATAAATTGAAATCCCCTGATGCAGCAAATGAAATCATGTGATTGTGAGTGTCTTCTTAAGGGAATACGTATGGGTGAATGAGTGTGTTTATTATAATTTAAATTTCTATTAAATAAATTTGCATTCTGTGTTTATCTAAGAAGTCTTTCACTTGTCTTAACATTTCAACAATCCCTTTAGGACTTCACATACACTGTGGAAACGCCACTGCAGAAATACTCACGCGTCCATTTGCATTCACACGCGTGTCACTGCATAAGCAGGTAAATGAAACATCAACAGATGAGTGAGAATGGGCTTTATAAAAGACACCATGATGGTGGGCATCAGGAGGGCCGTGAGCAACGCGGAGACACTGGAGCTGTATGGTTTGTAAAGGCAGCTGACCAAGACAAGACTTCTACTAAAAACATGTTCCCGGTGGGAGGTAGCCAGGGGCATTTTTTTTAAATCTATTAATCTGCTGATTACTTCCGCGATTAATCAGGTAATTGTATTTAATTCAATTCAATTCAATTTTATTTATACTACCAATTCATAACAAAAGTTATCTCAAGACACTTTACAGATAGAGTAGGTCTAGACCACACTCCAGAACTAACAAGGACCCAACAACTCTAGTAGTTTCCTCCAGAGCAAGCAACAGTGCCACAGTGGCGAGGAAAAACTTCCTTTTAGGCAGAAACCTCGGTCAGACCCAGGCTCTTGGTAGGCGGTGTCTGACGGGCCGGTTGGGGTTAGAATTAAGAGTGGAAACAACAAAAATAGAAAAAATAGTACTTTGTAGCAGTTCTTTGTAGTAGTTCATGGCATATCAGGGCACTGTGCGGCATTACAAGGCACAGCAGGACGTAGCAGGGCACCGCAGAGTGTAGCAGATGAACATGGCATCGCATTTAAACACACTATTTAAATTCACACTTGCCATTTCAAACATGGCTTCTTGGAAGGAAATTCTCAAGCAATTACAGCCTTAGGCTCTGATCAGACAGAGCACCTTTTAGCAGCCCGGGTTGGCTTTTTGTAATCATTTTAAATGCTTGCATGCTTTGATTCATGATTGCTTAAAAAAAAAAAAAAAAAAGACACCATTGGTCTGATCGGGGAAGCCTGAAGTCCTGAGATTTGATTCAATTACTTTCTGCGAGAAATGTCATTAGAACGGTTTTCTGTCCTGTGCAGTTTCTTTATTATACCCTAAACAATTCTCAATGTAGACATATTTGTATCTTAAATATATTCATATGTTTGGTAATAAAATTCACATGAGATCTTTTGGCTAAATCTCTCCATTGAAACATTTGGGATGCAATCAAACACAGAAAGGCTGTATGGTCAGCTTTAACATGTGCATAAACAAAAATGTACAGACAGCGTTGAAAAAAAAGTATTTTCTTATTTTTATATATTTTTTAGACATAATAAATATGTCTTATGTAGCAAAATGCCAAAAACAGTAGTTAAATATAGCCGCAAACGGCGATTCACAGGTTCAAAGTTAAGTATTACCTCAAAGTAATTTCACACTGTGGTCCAACGTCGTTATAAAATGAGAGTTACAGTATATAAAAGAGTTATATATAATGAGACTTGTGTATGTGTGAGGTCATTTTGGAGACACTTCCTGGAAGTTTTGTGTTGATTGGACAAACATTTAGCCATTCTTAGCCTGAATTGCGCTATATCACTAGCAGTTAGCATGTTTAGCGCCCTCTGGTGTTCAATTTGAATGACACTTTCAGGGCATGGTTCTGGTACTTATGAGGACTTATCCCGACAGATTTGTGATGATTTAACAGTGAATTTGTGATTTATGGTAAAATGTGTGTAATGCCACACCCCTATCATGTGCTTGTAGCGCCCCCTAGTGCCATATGTATAACAGTCTGGGTATATCTGGGGCACTTATCTGAACATACCCTGTGAGTTTTGTGTGTTAGGGTACTAGTGGTGTATTTATATAAAACAGTCTGGGTGTACCTGGGGTACTTATCTGAACATGCCCTGTGAGTTTTTTGATGATTGGCCGTACAGTTGTAGATTTGTGTTCATTTATGTCCAGAGCCATGCCCCGTTCTAAGTTTATTGGTCAATAACTTGAAAGGTAATGTAGATATGGACATGCTTGATACAACTTGTAATAAATTTGATCCATTGATGATTCACGGAAAATTTGGTGGCAATCGGAGCTACAGTGTAGGAGAAGATCTCATATATGTGTTTTCAAAAAATTCAAAATGGTGGAGACATTTTTTTAAGTGGACCTTAATTATCCTTAAGGTTTTTTGTAGAGCACATTAAGCTGCACTTGTGTAAGACATTTCAAGTCAATCGGACTTACGGTGTTGAGGGCGTGGCCTTTCAATATTTGCATTTTTAAAGCCTTAATTACAGCGCCACCATGTGGCCAATTTGATTCATATTTATATAGAAGCACATGCACTCCATTTCCAGTTATTCCCCCAAGTTTCATGTTTCTAGCTCATTCCAGCTCACGGGAATTTGAGCCGGCGCAGCAGACAACAAATCAAAATAATAATATTAATAATAATAACTGAAACAGACAAACAAAGAAGTGTTCTACCGCTTCGCGGTTTGAACCCTAATAATTGTAAGAAATATATATTTTTATCAATAATCAACTATTGAATGCCCTTGATTTCAGAAAATGTAATGTAATTCAATAAAATGTAATTCATCTGAGGGAAAGACTGAATAGGGCCGAAGAGTTAACTGCAGAGGCAATACTGCACCCATCACTTTCTCAGTGATAATCCGTCCATCCCACAAGACTGGATTTAAACTCAAATAACATCCGCTGCTATTCTCTCCATCCCTAGACTGTGCATCACCATTACGGTAATGGTGTTCACTTCATATGCTCGCTAAAAAATGGATTTAGGAACCATTAGCTTATTAGGCGCAAAATTACATTATCCCCCCTCAATGTGAACTCTGTAGCAGCCATTCGGAGATAAATTATGGCGTTGCAACACCCCGTGATCTGTCAATCAATCCTCTTATCAGAGTGTCTCCCGCAGGGATTGCAATCACCCATTCATTGCATACTCTGAATGAATGAAGTGCACTGGCTGATCCATTTGTAAGGATTAATCCAACTGATATTAAGTATTAGAAATGTATTCGCTACAGGAGGGGGGATACTGTGGTTTTGAGTGACAGACAGAAGGTTGCATTAGACAACTACAGAGTTTACGTTGCTATGGACGCAAGATTCCAACCTTAGAGACAGAACGGACAATTTTCTTTGTATATTTCTTTCTATATATATATAAATATATATATATATATATATATATATATATATATATATATATATATATATATATATATATATATATATATATATATATATGTATGTAGGCTATATCAATATATAAATATATACAGTGGGTGAAATAAGTATTGAACACATCACCATTTTTCTCAGTAAATATATTTCCAAAGTTGTTACTGACATGACCTTTTCACCAAATGTTGGTACCAACCAAAACAAATGAGTTCAGAAATTAGGTTATGTATAATTATGTGAAATGACACCGGGAAAAAATATAGAACACGCTTGCTGATATTTATTTAATACTTTGTACTTTACTTTACCCATCATGAGATGTGTCTTGTGTGACACATTGACCATGAGACCTTTTGGTAGGCCATCAGTTGGGAGTGAACCAGCTGTTACTAATTTGCACTGACAAGGGGCTGGATTGCATTTTTAAGTACTGATAGTTTTCAGCTGTTGTCTTGGCTTTCCACACCTTTTTGCACCTCCCTTTCTTTTTTTGTTCAATACTTTTTCCCTTTGTCACTCAATTTTTTACTAAACTGCTGTTCATTGTGCAGATTTAGGTTAAAAGGAGGGGCTAAAAGATTAGAGTGATATTTCTTTAGAGGAAGATACAGATGAATTAATCCTGGAACTTACTCAATCCTTCAGATAGCAACAGGAAAGATAACCAACCAACAGTAACATTACTGATACATCCTATTACATCGTGACACTGTTACCTTAGCCTACCTTTTCATAAATGCCACTGTGCTGCCTGCATGTTGTCAAGTTCTTATTTTATTCTGCTTGCAATTTAAAATGTGATTCTTTTTTCAAATCTGTGTCTGCTGTATTGTTCAACAAAGACCAAAAATAGGTCAGTGTATAGTATGACCAACACAATATTAGATAGATGAAACATAAACTGTTCTATCCTCTAATATGTTATTGTATCGATGCAATTAAGTGATGCATGGAATATATGAATGACATTATTATTTATTTATAAACTACTTCAATCACTATGGATGATCTGTTGCCTTTTAAACATGTAATAATTGCCTTGACAACACAGAGCAATTGTCTCCCTTGTTGACAAAGTAAAAAAGCACTTGGACTTTACGCATAACAGAATGAGCTTTACAAAAAAATTGCCATTGCCAAAGTTAATCACTGCAAAAGTGATAAGCATCAAATGTTCCCATACGAGAAGCTGGATCCAATGAAAATTTGGGATTACTGCTGTTCTTGATTACATTTATGTTGATCAACTAATGGATTAATCAACTAATTCTTTCAGCAATAGCATATACAGTAAACTGATAAAATGAACTGTGTACGAAGTGCTTCCAGAATTATGTCCCACATTCAATAACTTTTACAAATATGGTCTTTCATCACTAGAGCTTCACTTTTTAAATCTGTACAATGTGAGGTGGTTAAACTGAAACTTCCAGTGTGGCCTTGGGACGATGAACTAGGAAAGAAATTGTGTGCCTCTGAAGGGTTAGCTGTACTCCAAATTGGAATCTCTCTTCTCCTTGCTTCATTATCACAACTTTCTCTTTGTGTCTGCTTGGAGGCTAATTAAGGGGGGACAGAGAGAGCGAGAGAACAAGACCTCACTGATGGAAATCAAATGAGAAGGACAGGACTGGGAGAATAGAGGAATAATCGGTCGTCTGATGAACGCTTATGGTGCCCTTCATGACTAGCACCAATGCCTTCCTAAAATGGATGAAAGGCGAGCAAGACAAGTACCAGGGACAAACTAGACTTTGTTCTTGTAAAAAAGAGGTGTAAGCCGAGCGTAGGAAGAACCCAGAGTAAGTGGAATCAGCTTAACTTACTGGCGTGAGTCTTAATAGGTGTCCTTCGACCACCTCACAGTCAGACCACATAGCAAAAACTAGCTTGCCAGCATTTATTCTTTTTTATTTTTTTATTTACACTGCTACACTAGGCAGTTCTACACTGCTGGGCTTTTATGGCATATCCAAGCAATAAAGCTGCAACTAACAATGATTGTCAGTATTGCTTGACCTGCTGATTATTTTTTAAGTTAAAGTTCTAAAGTTAATTGAAAGAACTCAGTGCCCAGGATGACGCGTGCCAACAACTAACTCCTAATTTCCACCGGTTGCAGAATGTCTGACGATCCGCTCCGAACGGCGGCCATTAGCCATCTGACTCTGTCCCAGCTCCGGCGATCCGCAGCCCTCTGGAGCAGATACGCAGAGCTTCTATTTTTGCCGGATGGCGGAGAGCTTGACAGCAATTCAACACACATGTTATTTAGGTTATTAGAAGGCCTTTTGAGGAGAATCCTTAACAATCGAACTGCTGCTGAGATAATCAAAAGTAGCAGATGATTAATTTCCTGTCAATTGACAAAAAACTGATCAACTTCTTCTGCCCGTTTCGACAGTTTAACATCAGACGCGGAGAGCAATGTGTGCCTCTATTCCTCTCTCTATACTTACTCCGGGAGGTCAGTCACTTTGACTTTTGCTTTAAATATTTTTGACAAGCGACCTTGCAAAAAAGGCTTTTGTCAACATCCCTACATTGTAATTCATGCTCAACGACACAGCCATGACTGCGCCAGTGCAGCATCATTCAAATTGGTCATCTAATCTAATACAAAAGTCAACTTAATTAAATAAGCCATGTCTCATGCCATGTCCGATTGGAATGATGTCTCTAAAGCAACAAAAGAAAGTCAGATAAGTCCCAAGAAGGAGAACTCTTTTTTTTTTGTGGTCATTGCTTTAAACGCACCGCTTTCCAGTCTGCAGGGTGAGGCTACTGAGCATTTACCTTGCCAAGGCAGGCTATACATTTCAGAGCTTTATGCCATTTGATTAACATGTATGAATGTGCCTGTTTTCTATTCTTCCGGGCATTCCCATACATGATTAAAACCCAATCATGCCAAAAGCCCAGGAAGTCCGTTTCAAAATTGTAATTCACTGTCTCCGCTTTGACAATTAAGGAGAAGCACATGAGAGCGCGGAGGAAAAAGGTTTCCTATATACGTCTGGGATCACTGTGACAAGACACAATGGCTGGCCATGTAAAGTAGAAAGGGTTATTTGTCTTCATGGCAGAAAGAGAAAGAGCAAAAGAGGGGAAAAAAACAAAGCAGCGGCTTTTGTCTGTCATCAGGGAGCGAATGATTTGAATGCCATTACTGTTTGTTTACTGCATTTGTACAATTACACTATCAGTAGATCCTCTATGGAGGTATTATTCGAATGTCTTTGAAACTAAATTCTATGAAAATGAAATATTTTTTGTTATGCTGGCAAGACAATTCACACTGTCACAATGTCACAAAAACACACACACACAATGATGCAGCTAATAAAAATAGCAGCTCAGGTTTGGGATCACTCTTTATAGACATATTTGAAACAAAGTGAAAATCAACAGAATATGTAGTTCAGACTAAAACAGATATGCAAGAAAACAAGAAAAAGAAAACATGAAGGAAAATGTGCATACTATTTGCATCCAATAAAAAATCTAAAATGTTTTATCTAAAGAGGATGGGTTGTCTTGAAAAATGAGTCTGCTTAAATAGACTGCTCAAAACACACATCTGACTGTTGCCATTTGTTTACTTTCCCAACAGTGATAGGTTCTATGTCTAGAGATTATCTTTGTTTTTCAAACCAAATAAGATCGAGAAAATAAAACAGCTGTTGTGCCATTTCTTGCCAAGTGCATATAGGTTATGGCATGTTGTATAATTCATATAGGTTTGGCAGGTTGAGAGCATCTACTCAGCCTATCTTTATTTAATTACTACAATCAGGGAGAAGGGGTTTGTATAATTTATATATATATATATATATATATATATATATATATATATATATATATATATATTCATACAGTATGTATATATACAGTGGTGTTCAAAGGTTTTGGAACCCTAGGTAAAACTTTGTATTGATGTGCATAAAGAAGCCAAGTAAAGATGGAAAAATCTCCATAAGGCATCAAACAGATTATAGATGACATTCTTATAATATGTTAAAAAAGTTAGATTTTATTTCCATCATTTACACTTTCAAAATACCAGAAAACAAAAATATTGTGTGAGCAAATGTTTGGGCATCCTGTAGAGTTAATAGCATGCACTGCCCCCTTTGGAGAGTTGAGAACTGACAGTGTCATGGATTGTTCTCAATCATCGTCTGGAAAGACCAGGTGATGTCAATCTTAAGATTTTAAATGCCCAGACTCATCTGACCTTGCCCCAACAATTAGCACCATGGCTTCTTCTAAGCAGTTGTCTAGAAAACTGAAAATAGTTGACGCTCACAAAGTAGGAGAAGGTTATAAGAAGACAGCAAAGTGTTTTCAGAAGCCAATATCCTCTGTTTGGAATGAAATTAAGGAATGAGAGTCATATGGAACAGTGGAAGTTAAAGCAAGATCTGGAAGACCAAGAAAATATCAGACAGAACAGCTCGAATGATTGTGAGAAAAGCAAGTCCCAACCCACATTTGAAAGACCTGCAGACACTGGAGTTGTGCTACATGAATAGCAAAAATCAGCGTTTGAAGTTTGCAAATGAACATGTAGACAAGCCTGATGCGTTGTGGGAACAAGTTCTGTGGACCAATGAGGTTAAAGTAAAACTTTTTGGCCCGAATGAGCAAAGGTACGTTTGGAGAAGAAAGGGCACAGAATTTATTGAAAAGAACCTCTGTCCAACTGTTAAGCATGGGGGGGATCAATCATGCTTTGGGGTTGTTTTGCGGCCAGTGGCACAGGGAATATTTCATGAGTAGAAGGAAAAATGGATTCAATAAAATTTCATCAAATTTTGGTTGCTAACTTGATGCCATCTGGGAAATGCTGAAGTCAAAGAGAGGATGGCTTCTACAAATGGATAATGATCCTAAACACACCTCAAAATCTACGGTGGATCACATCAAGAGGCGTAAACTGAAGGTTTTGCCATGGCCTTCACAATCTCCTGACCTCAATATAAGTGAAAATCTATGGATAGACCTTAAAAGAATAGTACGTGACAGACAGTCCAGAAATCTCAAAGAACTAGAAGACTCTTGGAAGGAAGAATGGGCAAAGATACCTCAAACAATTGAAAGACTCTTGGCTGGCTACAAGAAGCGTTTCCAAATTATGATACTTGGGGGGGGTACAAGGCATTAACTCTGCAGGGTGCCCTAACCTTTGCAGATGCCAATTTTTTGTATTGTGTTATTTTTGAAAGTGTAAATGATGGAAATAAAATCGAACTTTTTGTGACATATTGTACAAATGTCTAATCTGTCATTTGATGCCTTTTGGAGATTTTTCCGTCTTTTCTTGGCTTCTTTATGCACATTAATAAAAATTGTTACTTTGGGTGCCCAAACTTTTGAACCCCACTGTACATATATATATATGTGTGTGTGTGTGTGTGTATATATAAAATAAAAAACATAAATAAAATAAACTAAAAAAATGTAATAAAAAAAACAAACAACATCGTGAAACTTTGTTGCAAAGTGAGAAGGCAGAATCGCGACTGGTAAATTTAGCTAACTGTAGAGATGGTTACAAGGGAAAGAGGGGGCACCGGTAACGCTGAGGGAAGCGTAATGTTACGAATGGATGGTGTTCTGACTCGGCTGCCTTGGTCTGTTTTCCCACCGTTCAGTAAACTGCCGTTAGCACCGTAGATAAAAACATGCTGACCGGGATGCTGACCGGGATGGTTGCTAGCTAGCTGGCTCGGGGCTGACTGTGGGTGTGTCCCCAGGGCTGTAATGATAGAGGACGAATGGTAGCTGGCTATTGGCTGACTGTAGATGTGTCCCCGGGGCTATAATGATAGTGGATGGCTGCTAGCTGGCTTGTGGCTGACTGTGGATATGTCCCCGGGGCTGTAATGATTGTGGATGGTTGCTAGCTGGCTGGGGGCTGACTGTGGATGCGGCCCCGGGGCTGTAATGATAGTGGATGGTTGCTAGCTGCTTGGGGGCCGGGAAAATGAGGAAGAAGACAGGGGTGTGCTAGCTAGCTAAATTAACATTAGATTAGTCATCCATCTATACAGTCAACGTTACTGATGAATTTGTTGGTTAGCCCTTTTACCGCTTTGTTCCCCCTACAGGTTGGGAGCAGAGCTGTTACCATTATTCTTATGTCTCATTTGAATAATGGTTAATGAACCACTGAAAAAAAAATGTAAGCAGTAAGGTATAAAAGAATCTTTGGTGTTGGATAGATAAATATTGAAATCAACCAATGTCAATAAATAAGTATATATGTATATTTACAGTGAACCCTCGCTAAATCGTGGTTCACCTTTTACGGTCTCGCTGCTTCACGGATTTGCATTGTGTTCTGCATTCTGATTGGCTAAACAGTCTCTCAGCTTCTTCTCTACCTGTGTGTTGCTGACGTTGCGGTTTATACACATATAAACACAACACATACATACACAACTACCGATAACTGTGTTGTTCTTCTCTTGAAAAAACACACCTGCACCGCGGGCTCAGCCAGAAGAGCAGTGAAATACACGTGAGTCATTATTTTTCCACCTGTACTTTATATTTTTTTTCATAATCGTTTTTCATTTTCTCCCGTTCTAATCCAATGACTCTGGTCGCAGTGTGGCGGGGGAACGGTGTTGATCTCCGCAATTTGAAGCCTTCAGTTCGTATTGATGATTAAAATTATTACTTTACAGTACAGTGGTTATTTGTAAAAAAACGTTTATACAGTACTTTTATTTGTTAAACAAATGCTAGGGCCTGTAAATACGTTTGTTCTTTGGTTTTATTGTATTATGGAGTATTTTATCGTACAATAATTGTAAGAAAAAATGAAGGTTACTACTTCACTGATTTTGCCCATCACGGGTTCATTTGGAACATAACCCACGTGAAAAAAGAGGGTTCACTGTATATGTGTATATATATATATATATACATGTATGTGTATGTGTGTGTGTGTGTGTGTGTGTGTGTGTGTGTGTGTGTATATATATATATATAT
>NC_048407.1:8682904-8695271 GCF_013103735.1 Etheostoma cragini
GGGGGGGTACAGTGAGTGACGGTGGCAAGAGTCTGACCATTAAGGCCGGTGGCACGGAGGGGTGTATCAAGAGGAACGTGGGTAATAGAGAGTTGACTGGCTAGTTCTATGTCAATGAAGCTTTTGTCTGCACCAGAGTCGACGAGTGCCCCCAGAGGAACGGACATGACACAAACCAGTGCGGCGGCGCTCACGTTCCTCTGGGAACAAATGAGCTTTGCCTAATTGCATGGGTTCTGACAGAGGGGGAGAAACCGGCGGTGCTGGAGGAGCGGTGGGGCACGGCTGAGAAGGCGAGGGAGCAGAGACCCTAGACGGTGGCGGACTGGAGCGGGCAGAGGCCGAGCCGCGAAGGTGTCGTTCTCTTTCCCTCTCTCGGATACGATTGTCCAGGTCGGTGACTACACAGATCAGGCAATCTAAGTCCTCCGGCTCGTCCCTGGTGGGCAAAAGGTCTTTAAGCCGGTCGTTGAGGCCAGCCAGGATCAAGCTACGGAGAGCCCGGTTGTTCCACCCCGACCCTGCGGCCAGGATGCGGAAGTCGACTTCCGCGACGCTGTGGTCCCCCTGCCGGAGAGACATGAGACGAGAGCTTTTCTCCATACCTCGTACGGGCTGGTTACTTGGGGAAGTAATCTGCCTGCCTAACCGCTGAACCTCCTCGGTCAGGGAGCGGAGCGCCTCAGCCATAGCCGTAAGGGCCGAGGCATGCTGCCCGAGCATCGCTCCCTGGGAGGCTACAGCAAAAGATAAATCCGGTACAAATGTACATCAATGATTTCCCTCAAGTGTGTAATCATTCAAAATGCCTACTGTATGCTGACGATACTGTGATTTTTCTCTCTGATTCAAATCCTGATGTCATAAATTCTAAATTATCATCTGACCTTCATCTTATACACGATTGGTTGAAAAATAATAATTTAACCATCAATGCTCAGAAAACTGAATGTATGTATTTTTACTCATCCAGAAAATTTCTTTATTTTACTGATCCTATAACTTTTGCTAACCAAGAAACTTGTTGTCACAAAGACTTAAGACAAAGTTAACACAGTTTTTATTATGTCTTTATTATTGTAAAAGTTTGTTGCTCACAGGCACATATCATTTTGACAGTTGATACCAGAAAATCATTCAACGAAACACACAGTGGCGCGAGGCTTCGGCAGACTACGTAAGATGCAGCGTGTGGGTAAGTTTAGATAAACAAGGGAAAGAGACACTAACAAATGCCATACCAACGTGGACAGCTACAGACAGCAGGCACATTAGAGGACATTGGTCTGAGAATCACAACAACGACGGCAGGTATGAGATTCCCTCAAGACGCACCATCACAAGAAGAATACACGAGTTGTTTGAAAAGGAGAGGACTGCAAAAGCGACCACGCAACAACATGTGTGCGGGGGATTACTTAATTGAAGTTGCACAGCAGTGGAATGTGTCATATAACACATTCCACTGCTGTGACAAATATAAGGGTAATCTGCGTCTGCTCCCCTCATATCTGTGTGAATATGCTCAACCAAAAGTGGATAGACTGTATTCTTTACGCTCACAAGACTTACTGTTACTGTCTGTACCAAGTGTCCGCACAGAAGTTGGTAAGGTGGCATTTCACTATTCTGCCCCCACAACATGGAACAATTTACAAAAGTTCTGGAAATTGAAGAAAGTGGTTGCAATTGGCCAGTTTAAACTCTTGCTCAAAGGTTTGGAAATGAAATCTATGGTCTGTAAATGTTTTAAATAGTTTTATGAAATTGTTATGAAATTGTCTGTAATGTACGGAATTGTTGTGATCTGTGCCGCTGTCTTGGCCAGGACTCCCTTGAAAAAGAGATTAGTAATCTCAATGGGATTTTCCTGGTTAAATAAAGGTTAAAACAAATTTCAAAAAATTAAAATAAAAAATGAATAAAATAAAGTCACCGCAGTTAGCACAGATAGTACGAAAAGATACAAAATCTGATCGCTGCTGCGAGCCTTCTGCCTTCTGATCATGTCCCCTGCTTTGCGCACGGTCTCCAGTGTTGTCACAGTGTCTCTGCTTTACATCGCGTTGGACAATGTCCCTTAGTGTCTCTGCTTAACAGCGCATTTGACAGTGTCCCTCAGTGTCTCTGCTTAACAGCGCATTTGACAGTGTCCTTGCAAAGTGCAGAAAGTTGTGGGGCTCTAAACCCAGTCCAGCAAGGTTGCAGAGTTAGAGCAACAACAGAACAACGTGGACATAAGAAGAAGTTGCTTTGCAACAGGTTCCAACCAGATGGAATTCATCTCTGGACATGATAAATACATTGTTTAAGTTGACATGTACACTAAATATTTTATTTAACGGGCTACTTTATAAACTAAGTGCTGGTAAGTTTTTGCAGAACAAATGTTACGGCACTTTTGTTCATATGGCATAACATTTAAAAAAAATTGCACTATATACACTACTTTTGAATTAATTATTTCATTTTGCGATTAATCGTGATTAATCAGGTAAATTATGCAATTTATCGCAATTAAAAATTTTAACCGCTGCCCAGCTCTAATATATAGTATATATATATATGTATATATATACACACACACTCACACACACACACACACACACACACAACAGTTAACCATAGTCCTCATATTTCCATCGGCAATGGAGAAATCCTGGTAGTGGAACATCGAGTATATAGACAAGGGATGTAACGATTACTGGTGTAACACTAAATCACGGTAGAAACATTGACGGCAAAAAGTACCGTTTTCATTGAAAACATCATTATTATCGCTTTCGCTTACCACAGTCTGGAAACCCTGTGTTTAATCCCTCTCAATGCATAGGTGTTAGATGTGCAAATTGTTTAACATTACTTGTGCAGCCAGGTGTTGATATTCAGGTTGTGTTAGGTTAATTTGCTAGCAACTTGCAGTCACCACTAAACAGACTAGCTTGTGGAGCCACGTGCTTAGCCATTAAAGGTGTATTACACTGTTTGTTCAGTTGAGGATGTGTGAGCTGTAATAGATGTGGCTTATTCTCAGTTTAGGTTACTGACAAATATGTTACATTTATGTTAATCATTACAGAGAAATGAATGTTATCCTTGGCATTGTTTCTTGTTATATGCTGGTGGCTATACTATTTACTTTGCTAAATAGTTGGATCTGTATTAATGTGAATTAGTATTTGCTTATATTTCAGAACCCCATCCAACTTCACATGCAACGTCTTATACAACTTCCTAGTTAACTTCATGTTGGAGTTGTAAATAAATCTTCCTGGATCTCAAAGTCAGACATCTCTGGTTCAAGTTCTTCCCGGACACCCTACAGCGGGCCAGTTTTTCAGTAGCCGGATTTCAAAAGTTTTAACAAGTCTATCTTATTTTTGCAATACAATAATCACTGTTTCGCTTTTTGAAACTATTTAAGCTTGTGTAGGCATATCAGTGCTTTCTGAACATATTGAACACACTTTAAAAAGTACTGCGATAATACCGAAAACCGTTATAATTTTGGTCATTATAACCGTGAGGTTACATTTTCATACAGTTACATCCCTAATATAGACTAACTTGACAGAAACCCTTGTGACTTTGTTGTGAGGCTGTTATAATGTGCTCCATCATTTTGGCGTAGCTTTTCATGTTGATGCACTCCTCGCCAAAGACAAAAGGTGAAGCTTGTTTTACAGAGCTCGGTTCTATTAAGTTTATGTTTACAGCTGGACTTCTGTTGTTCACTTCCTACTTCCAGTTGTACTGAAAGCAGAGTTTGGAAAAAACAGTGACTTCAAATCTACATTATCCAACAACATTGTGTGTGTAGTTTTGGGGGTGGATGGAGAGCTCAACAAAATGTTTAACTTGAACACAAGAGGCTGCTGTTTGTTTATCGTTTCCCATCTACAGTCATTATACTTTGCTCTCTTTTAACCATAACCACCATAACAGGGCTTTTAGTGTCAAGAAGGTACACAAATCCCTCCACTAGAATGAGATTTTTAATTTGCTACAACACCATCTGATTTAAACAAAATGTTCAAACGGATATGTTGATGGTGAATAGATCAAAATACAACAATTCGAAGGGGAGCATTCAAAGCTGTGAAATTGCGTAGGCTAACAAGGGAGTCTTTTCAAACATCACATCAAATTCCATCAAGAAAAACAGAACGCAAGGGTAAAAACATGCTGAATTCAAACAGCAACATTTTTATAATCTACATTTTTACTATCTCAAAGCACATAATGACCATTGTTTATCTTTGGGGGGGGGGGGATGATGGGGTTAATCAGCATCAATAACTCAACTTTACTTTACTTTGTAAAGTTGAGATTTGTGGCTTTTAAAAGCTCCATTTCCAATCTGTACTGCATGTACTTAAGATAAAACTACTGATCACTGCAGGGGAACGATGAAGATTTTCAAAGTTGCAAAACAAACAGGAATTAGTGTGGATAAGGGAACAGAGCCAGGAAGCAACTAGTGTGAAGTAAAATAATAGACAGTACACAAGGTTAATACACACATGCAGCCCATAATTTCAACACGTTACAAAGACTAAAATGGAAAACAGTCATTAACGGTTATGTTGCTCTCACAAGGTGAACACAGCATGAAAACACATGCAAAGAATCAATCCAAGGACACCAAGACCAGAAGTAACACTTGTTACGCTACTATACTCAGAGGTGAGCTGCAGATCACTGCAGGTCAACACATGAATTAACAATCCACTCTGTCAATGCACATCGAAGCTGTAACGATTTTCTACGTACAAAGTCAGCTCAGGGCAGAAGCAATGAGAAAATTTGCAATCTATTGCTTCAATTTCTCTCGAGTCTCAGCACACTCAATACGCACCGGTCACTTTCATTCATTATTGGTCATGCCCTAACCATAGTCAACTAATGCAAGTTACCTGCAGTTTGTTGTCCCAAATATGGAAAACATCCAGGAAACTCAATAACGATCTCTTAGGTTTAGACATCTTTATAGAAAGCAAAGTGAGTGATTCTTCTGGTCTCTAAACACTAATGCACTCATTTTCTGTAAAGTCAACACCTTCGGCGTGTGTGTAGAACGTACTGGGGAGAGCAGCATCTAGACACAGGACTATGGCCAATTCAAAGGATACCATGAAGAAGGAGCAGGAAATGGCTACCCTTCCCCTCGCCGTGCATCCATTTGTTACCTAAAATAAATGTCAATTTACTCCAACAATACAAACAAATCAACTATTAAGGGTATTGTCTTAACGTTACAACAAATATGAAGGTCCATGAGTAACATTTACTAATTACGGAATAAATAAGTTGGTGATTTGGCTGGTCTTCATTTGCCAACCAGAATAAAAAAAACAGCGGCACCACAGTGACATCTTGGTGCCTTTCACTCAAATCTTATTATTATTATTTTTTTATTGGGGGTATCTGCAAAAGATGCTTAATAAATAAAGATCTTACAGTGGGCTATATTTGATATCATGTTTAACATTATCTTGTTCAACTTTGTTTTCAGCCGCAACATGAACATTGACTAGTATGTACAGTTATAAGTTCTATACAGAGGTTGAGTCAAGCCGGAGCTCAGCTCCGTCTCCTTAGGTCCACAACGCACCCTCCCGGAGCTCAGCTCCATCTTCTTAGGACCACAACACACCCTGCCGAAGCTCAGCTCCATCTTCTTAGGACCACAACACACCCTGCCGAAGCTCAGCTCCATCTTCTTAGGACCACAACACACCCTGCCGGAGCTCAGCTCCATCTTCTTAGGTCCACAACACACCCTCAGCTCCATCTCCTTAGGTCCACAACACACCCTGCCGGAGCTCAGCTCCATCTTCTTAGGACCACAACACACCCTGCCGGAGCTCAGTTCCTTCTCCTTAGGTCCACAACACAGCCTGCTGGAGCTCAGCTCCGTCTATTTCAGCACCAAACATTTTGCCCCAAAATATTTTGAGTTCACCACCGAATGCATTTTGAAAAGATCACTGCCAAATATGAAACCGTACATTGCTTAGTTTCCACTCTCGCTGCAAAAAGCTGTGCAGCTTCAGATTAATGGATGTGGACTGCCTTTGACAGTTTTCGGCAAATGTGTCACAAATGTGGCAAAAGTGTATTTCTGCCGAAGGTCTAGTTTTGGTTTTACACCTCTGATGTAGAGCAGCGTACAGCCCCGTCCCTAAACTTTCCAACTTTGTCTCATTCAGAGACCTAAACAGGGCTCTGTGTCAGTCAGAAGGTCTTAGATCCACCGTATAGGCAGAGCAATCACGTATTGCACAACAGGCTATGGTGCGGGTAGGGTATCTCAAATATAGTGACTTTATTCTTGTAATTGCCAATTATAACTTTATTTCTATAAAATACTTCCAAACATTAAAGAACACAGATGGTATGAGTTATATTTTGAATGTACACAAAGTTTTGGAAATGAGCAGAAATCTTGCTCAAACATCTGAAATGTTACAGTCCAGGGGTTTATTGATAAATTAAAATGAATAATGAGTCATTGAGGTGAATAATTGACATGCACATTTAAGGAGGTTACATCCCCAACAAAAGATGCAAAAGAGGAGGGAAGAGTAAATGATGCCTGGGCAAGGTGTGCTGACTCAGATATAATTACACAGAAAAGTCAATCTAAAGTAGAATAAATACAAGACAATACAGAATGCCCGAGAGCCTTATTGCAATGTATTCCATTACGTTTTTACATTGTTTTTTTTTTATATTTCAGGCATATTGTGGCAATTATCCATGATTCTCTTAAATCAAGTTAATTTTCTTGTTTAAAGAAGATGTTTACATATTTGCCAACCAATACTTTTAAACATGTTCAATTTCATTCATTTTCCGAGGGTAAAATCCATTACCTGCCTGTTAACATTAGTCTAAAGTAAAAAAAATAATAATAAAGTAAGTGAATTGTAAAGTATTTCTCTTTGTTTGAAAAACTAATCAACCCTACACATATATGGAAAAAGAACCCAATTTTGTGATAAAACACATAAATTAATTTTACGGCACAATTTTGAATGATGACCATTCACCATAAATACAGGTTTCCCCTACCCACAAATGCCAATTTAACCACTGGTACTATATTATAAAATGTATACATGCTTACATTACATATATACACATACCTACATACAGTTACATGTCAACAGATATGTGAAGCTTAATAAACAGTAAGACAATTAGTGTGAATGATCCAGTAGATGGCACCAATGTTCAATCAATGTTAGAGTTACAATGCATTCTTCACACAGTTGGGGAGAAACACTTTTTAATTTAACGTTATTTACAACATGGTCATATCACATTGAAAGCTAATATTTTGTCACTAGCAACCTACGCGTGTCATCTGTCAAATACAGTTGTCAAAACTGTTCTGGAATTATTAAAGCAAAAGTGGTACATGCATAATGTTTTACCTGGACGGGACGAATGATACAGCAAAACTTTAATATTTTACTATAAATCATAAATGGTACTTCCAAAAGGTGTTGTTTTAGATTGTTGCAAGGCTAAACGTCTTAAGCAGCTTAAACTACCTTACAATATATCAACGACAAAGGCACCTGATCAAGCGTCCGTATTTTACGATATGGGAGTGAGTATGTGTTGTATATCCTGTTAAAAAGAGGTAGTTGTGTTTTTTTGTGTTATGAAGTTACAACCATGAGTAAGAGGAGTACGCAGGGAATTGAACGTGAGTGGACAATGTTCAAAGTTTCCATTGTCAAAGCAGCGGTGGAAAGCTGTGGTCATAGGGTCTTACTTGCCTCAAGCAGCAGTAATCCACAAACACCTTGGTAGACACCGGTGGTCAGGGAAGCAGTCTGACTTAAGAAGGAGTCTTTTCGGCATATCCTATCCTGGAGGGATCAAGAAACAGCTGCAAGGTACCAATTGGGCCCGAAGGGCTGCAGTCTCTGCTGTAAAAGAGGCAAAACAGCGGGGGTGGGAGAAGTTGGCAGAAAACATGGAGAAGGACTTTCAGTCGGCACCAAGGTGCTTCTGGAAAACCGTACCATCCAAGCTGTGTACAGTAAGGATGGTATTCTGTCGACCTCAACTGAGGAGGATAGGGCGGTGGAAGGAGCATTTTGAGGAACTTCTAAATCCAGCTAACACCCCCTCTATGGAAGAGGCAGAGCTGGAGGATGATGGCTGACTGTTGTCAGTTTCCCTGGTGGAGGTTGCTGAGGTGGTCAAACCACTCCACAGTGGCACAGCATCAGAGATTGATGACATCCTTCCAAAAATGCTGAAAGCTCTGGGTGTGGAGGGGCTGTCTTGGTTGACACGCCTCTTCAACATTTTGTGTAAGTCTGGGACGGTGCCTAAGGAGGAGCACACCAGGGTGGTGGTTCCCCACTTCAAAAAGGACAACCAGAGGGTGTGCCAATTCAAGGGGTATCTCACTTCTCAGCCCATCTTTTGAAGTTTAATCCAAGTGCTGGATAGGAGGGTCTGTCCGATAGTTGAACCTGGGGTTGAAGAGGAACTATGCGGATTCCATCCTGGTCGGGGAACAACGGTTCGGATCTTCACTCTCGCAAGGATCCTGGAGGGAGCCTGGGAGCAGGCGCAAACAGTCTACATGTGCTTTTTGGATCTGGATAAGGCGTATGACTGGGTCCCCCCAGGAGATACTGTGGGAGGTGCAGCGGGAGTATGGGGTGAGGGGGTCCCTTCTCAGGGCCATCCAATCTCTGTATGACTTAAGCAAGAGCTGTGTCCGGGTTCTCGGCAGTAAGTCGGACTCGTTCCAGGTTAGGGTTGGCCTTTGCCAGAGCTGTGCTTTGTCACCAATCCTGTTTGTAGTATTTATGATCAGGATATCGAGGCATAGTCGGGGTGGGGAGGGGTTGTAGTTTGGTGGGCTGGGGATCTCATTGCTGCTTTTTGTGGATGATGTGGTCCTGATGGCATCATCGGTCTGTGACCTTCAGCACTCACTGGATCGGTTCGCAGCCGAGTGTGAAGCGGCTGGGATGAGGATAAGCACCTCTAAATCTGAGGCCATGGTTCTCAGCAGGAAACCGATGGAGTGCCTTCTTCAGGTAGGGAATAAGTCCTTACCCCAAGTGAAGGAGTTTAAATACCTTGGGGTCTTGTGCACGAGTGAGGGGACAATGGAGCGGGAGATTGGTCAGAGAATCAGTGCAGCGGGTGCGGTATTACATTCCATTTATCACACCGTTGTGACGAAAAGAGAGCTGAGCCAGAAGGCAAAGCTCATGGTCAAAAGCTCAGCACGGTCATCCAAGAGGAGCTCGGAGTAGAGCCACTGCCCCTTTGCGTTGAAAGGAGCTAGTTGAGGTTGTTCTGGCATCTGGTAAGGATATGGTAAGGACTTTTTGGAAAGGGGAAGCTTTCAGGTTCCAGGTTGGAAGAAAAAAAGTAAGGCACAACAATACCAGGATGCAGAGATACCTTCTTTTTTTTTTAGAAAACATGATGTATGATTTTGTCATTGTGGGTTGATTGTACAAATGCTCTCAAAAGACAATGCAGTTCTAGTTGGATTACAAAGGTTCTGTAACACAACTTTTAAAAGTACACTGCATGACATAGCCTACATGGAGAAAATAGCATTGTTTTTATTAATTGATTCATTTATTTGATTTCCGCCAACCATTGTTGCTCTATATGCTCACAGGCAAAGTGGCAAGCTCCAATTGAAACTTCGGGCCTCCATTATAGATAAAGTTAATGAGTTCACTTCATGACAAAAAACCGGAGAGTGGTGCGTATGTAGCGATTGGTACGGCCTTCACTAAATTAATCCACAACATTAACTCCCTGATCACAGTCACTGATGCACCCAACACAGAGCTGCTGATACAAGTCCATATGTGCAATATCTAACACTTAACTCAATGCAAACTCTCTAATCAAACTAAATTTAGCCTAATGTCTGGTTGTCTCTTTTTTTCCCACAAGTAAAAACCTCAGAAGGTTTTCTTTGTCCAATCAATCTCCCCCACTGAGCTGAAACAGATATATCAAGACACATATCTTGGGATCAATTTAGTAACTAGATGATGGTCTAAATAGTCCATTCACTACTTAAATATGTAGCTGTTTTGAACTAGCATCTCTAGTATCACCTTACAGTTATTCTGAAAATACAGATATGTTTTCTCTCATGGTCAGGACGCCATGACTACATTTTGTATTGCTGACACAAAAGAATACATTACAAAAAAGCACATGGGACTACTTGGAGCAAGTCTGAAACATTGTTTAAACTACTGTTACTTCAAAACTGATTTCCTTTTCAGTTTGTGTTTTCGTTCCACTTCCAAGGCTTGAAGTCCTATAAGATTGCTTGCCTCTCTTCTATCATCCAACAAAAAAGAATGGCTGATTGCTTTGGGGCGGACAAAGTCCCACAGAGTAGCTCAATTATTGACTTTGCTAAGTCAACCCTTAACATACAAATCCTGCTCAGACTCTTGTCCTTGTGGTGGCCGAGGGCCCACAGAAGGCAAGCATTCAGCTAACAGTCCAGCAGACATTAATTCCTCTCAATCTTCACACTCAATTTAGTCTTGAATGTTCCTGCCAATATTACTGAGCCTTGGAATTAGAAGTGGTAAATTATACAAATAACCCCTTAATAGCATGCTGTGCACGAATGAAGTGAACCCGCCAACGTGGCTGCGATTTGCGGCGTGGCAAGTGAAATGGAAGGGCAAGTCCAATCATGTACGTACATGTGCTCGGTGAGCAGGCTATGGTGGGATAATGAGGATTGGTGGCCATTACACGCAAGTATCCATAATGTCTATTTGTTTGTAATTATTTTAGGCTATCAATCGTCACAAAGCAACAGTTCAGTGTTTCTGGCAACGGAAAATCAATCCAGCACTTCCAGTTGACCCCATGCCTGTCTCAAAACAAGTGATAGGAGAAATATGAAGTATGAGAAGAAAGATTTTCAAAAAGGGAACACACATTTAGGTCAGGGTTGTATTAGGAGTTGCTGTGAATACATAAGAGGGTGCATTTCAACACAGGTAAGGGTATAATCCAAATGGCCTGCATGAATCAGGGTATTGTGAGTAAATTGTCCTTCTGAGTTAATAAAGAAGTGTTAAAGGGTCATCCTTGTTCATTTGTCTTGATGTGTATCTATTTTCAGACAGCCAATTCACATAGAATTGATCTATTACAGTCTGTGAATAAAAAGTATGTTCCGGGTTGATATGTGGTGTCAGACTCTGTGCTCATCATTCCCCGCAAGCTAACACCAACCTCAGCACAGCCGCAACTGGGGAGTGAGGATAATAAACTGCCCTCAGGGGAACTTAGACTCAGAGCCTACAGGTAGATGCTGGGGTTTATGTGGGGTTTATAAAAGGCTCCAAGAGAGCAGCAGTGGCAGCAGGAAGTTGTTGTAGTAGTCTTACAGTTACCAAAATCTGGCTGATGGCGTTAAACACTGTGCTGCCATTCCCATGCTGAGCTCCTAAGACCGCGAGAGGGATTTACTTTCAAGTGAATTGTCAATTGAGATAGATCAATCTCAAGCCAGCAATCCACCAAATATACAGCAGCAGGCTTAGCCACATCAGGTATGCAGCAGATAATTATAAATGTATACGTATTGAAATCATATGACGTAAGGATTGGAGAAGACATTAAGCAAATAAGTAGATGACCATCAGTGCATGGAAATACAGTTGTCAATGAAGGAAGCAGGAGTGTAGAACGTAGAATATGAGCTCAGCAGTTTAGATGTGATTATGATATGAAGAATAATAGCCTATGGAAATATGCCAGATAAACCCATATTACTCAGTTTGAACAATTCTATACTGAATACGAAGTAAGGGGGAAGGAAATGTGAATTTATGTTTTGTGACAAAACCATAGACTTTACAAAAGAGAACAAAACAGAGTCTGTTTTCTATGAAGCAAATATTAGGCTAATTATGATAATGCTCTTTGATAATGATCATGACAACAGCAGGGCTGCTAACTCTCACGCATTGGCCGTGAGACACACGCATTTGACTGGTTTCACACGCGCACACGCCACACCCCCGATTTCTCACGCTGAAGGTCAAATTTCTGAAAGATGAGTTTATCTATAGATCTAGCTGTTGAGCCACTCGTGATCGACTAGTTGTGCTTTCAGAGACTGTGAGGGGTTCAAGAGCGCTTCCCGGCTTCAGGTATGAGCTCTGAGTATCACAGGCCCGTCCGTCGCTTCGTGTCCTCTCTCTCTGTAACAACAGAGGTGAGCAGCGCGGCTGGTAAGGTATAGCAACTTCAGTTCATGTTAGTGGACCCGCTCTGCTGTGGGGGGGCAGTGACGCGTTGCATCTGTGCGTAGACCTCT
>NC_048407.1:8695371-8736332 GCF_013103735.1 Etheostoma cragini
CTTTATTTTCCCAAAAAAGTGAATACAGTAAGTGGGGTCCAGAGGATGAGGGCCAAACATTACTGAACATTGGCACAACGGTTAAAGGATTAGAATTTATGTAACTCAGTGGTTCTTATTCTTTAGAATGTCAGTGGTCTTAGTTTATCCCTCAACATTAATTTAACTTTGGGTCCAGGGGTCCCTACACCAGGGACCCCTGGACCGGTTCACCACAAACCCAAATCTTCTCAGCAGTTGCTAATGTCTCTTCATGTGGCTCATTATGTTTGGCACATTGTCTGGCTCAGTTCTCATATCATAAGAAATTAATAATGTAAATGCTAAATGCCCTAAAACCTATTGATACTACAACAATGCAAAGGCTCTTAACCCTACAGTTTTGCACATATCATGTAACACTTGGTTTCTACATTTTTTTGCAAAAAAACTCTCCAGAAAGTGCCATTTAATGGTTTATTTTTCAAAATTTTTTCCTGTGGGGGCATACCCCCAGACCCCCTAGGGAGAGCCCCATCCCCACAAATATAACAAATCCCATTTTAAACCCTGAAGGATAAAGACCCAAAGAAATTGCTTTGTACACGGCAAAATATGGGTCGCCCCCCCGAAATCTCACTCCAAGGATTTGGGAAAAGTTGGCAGCTCTGCAACAGTTAGCCTATGTTTACACCCCAAAAGCCAATGTTAATCTCTGTGCAGGACCCAAGTTTGCCGTGAGCAAGCCATCCAAGCTACAGCAACAACCAAATCCACTTTTACTCTCTAGTAGCCTATTCGTATTCCATTAGCTAGTATGAGTGGCTTGTTGTGCACATGCCAAACTACAACCAAGAGAAAGATAAGCTCAACCACAACAAATATTCACAATTAAAACCAGTGCAAATGCTGCACATACAGACATGAAGCTGATAAACCAAATCACTGTCAGCCAGCAGATGAAACAGGTGACTGTTTAGGAGCCACGCAAACGTTAGCAAGCACAAAAACAGCAAGGCATTCAACAATTTGCACAAAGCAAACTAACGTTGATGAAGTGATGCAGAAACAAAGACAAGCTCCTTTTGAAGAGTTGCTGATGTTAGAAACTCCACAGAAGGAAATAAAAACTGGCCTTGGTGTTGATCAAATTGTCCATTAAAGCAGACAGTTAATTTGGCGCGGAACAATGGCTGATATCACAAACATCCTGTAGGATAATTAATAGGCTACTATCATGCAGAACATGAACCGAGTCATGAACTATGCATTCTATCTCATTCTTCATCTCTGTGAAGAGGTCAAGACCGGGCCTGTTGTCTCTCACCTTCCCCCTCTGTTCCTCAAACTCTAAAGAATTGATTAGGTCAAGTCTGGCATTTAACATATAGAAAGAAGCCTTCTGCTTCCCAACAGGAAGTAATCTTCTGTCTCCAACCCCCTGGTGTCTTGGACTAGGCTTAGACAATCAAATGTTGATTAACTGTATTTTTGTTAGAATTTCTCATTTACATGATATCTTTGGATCTGTGTCCTGGAGGAACCCCCAATGTGCATGATAGAGGTGTGACCCATGCTTTTCTCAGGCAGCAAAGACAGCCACTGAGATGCCCTCAACATGTTACCATGCCAACAACGGACCAATGAGAATAAGTTTGATCACACCAGGTGGAAAGGGAACCGCCCCAGGTGCAGAGAATGTAGATCTGAAACTTCGAATGATTCAGGGCTGTTCGATATGTCTGTGAAGAGGAACAGGTCGTCAGACCACTGTCAGCTGCAGTGTTGTATTCCGTTCTGTGTCTTATTGTCTTTGTCTTATCACCTTCATCATGCAGTTTTCATTAAATCTTTTGTTAATTCTCAATTTACATAACAACCAAGAATGAAACAGGCTGCAGCTGGCATACAGTATCTGTAATTGAATACAAGCAAACATCTCCAGAGCATATTTAAAAAAAAAAAATATATATATATATATATATATATATATATATATATATATATATATATATATATATATATATATATATATATATACCTTGAATGTCGCAAACATGGTGGGAATGAATTGGTCACAGGAGGACTGATATAGTAAAAAATAAAAAGGGAGCCAGAAAAGAGTCCACACAGTTAAAAGGGTGAAATTGTGTGTTTGTAGCAAGGGCCGAGAATAGTGCTGCGTGATAGGTGGGGGATTCACGCCTCATCACTGTGATTTTGTTTATTTATTTCTCTGAAACAGAATTTTTTAATTTTTGTATTTAATCTGAATCAAAGATAAAATAAATTCATGGTTCAGTTATATCAGACATAGCAAGGGTAATTTACAGATTACAGGTGCCAATATGCAGTTAGGCTGGACTGAGAGGAGGGATATTTGTGTAGTGCACTACAGTTTGTGCTATTTAGCTCAAAGACGTGTGTCAATAGTGCCACCACATGGAAAAGCCTGACTCTAATGGCTTTCTCTGAGCCAACATTTCACCTCAAAAACACAGCTTCTAGTGTTACATTTCAAGCAACGTTTGATGTGTAAAGTGGCTTTGAGTTGTCGAAATTAAATGTAGTAGAATTCTTTTCTTTTACCTTTATCAACAAAGGAGGTAGACCAGGAAATAAATGTTACAACATCAGCTTTATATAACAAATTCAAAATTTTAACAGCAGGCAATTTCATGAACATCAAGAAAAAATAAATGCATTCATGTCAAAACAAACATGGCATTGTGGAAGTAACACTTTGCAGGAAATCACTATAAAGCAAAGCAGGTTTAAAAATAGAGATTAAATATGGAAAACTTTGAGCTTTGATTAGCTCTTAGAAGCACTCCATCACAGTTGCTCATTGTTTTTTAACCCAGTGCAGTCTCATCCGTCGCCATATATGGTGTCCATCAGTGCAACACTTTTACCAAAATGTCACTGCCAACAGATTTAAAGTCAACATCCGTAATACCGTAGACATCTTTTGGTCTCTAAACTGGTTGTAGGGATGCCAAATAGGTCAAATCTGTCACAATCATGCTTTTCTGGAGGAGCTCATCTGGTGCTCCTCCTCAGGCTCTCCACGGTCTGCAGGAAGGAGCGGAGGGCTTGGACCTCCTCCAGGGTGGAGTAGTCCTCCTTCTCCTCCTCCTCCTCCTCAATGATGCCACACTGTACGCAGCGGAGGCGGGGTTCACGTTGTCCAGCCCTGCAGACACAAGCTGTGGACAGTGACTGGGGGAACTCCTCCATCACCAAAGGCAGCAGATGGGCAGGAAGCCTGTCCAAGCTGGTCGCCATGGTGAACGTTGGCCCAAATGTGAGGATGAGCTGTAGAGAGTAAAGCTCTAGAGTAGATGCTGCGTAGGATGTAGGAAGTGTTTTTTGTCAAAAAGGCTGGTGTATCTGATCAGTTGTGTCCACAAGTTTTGGTAGGGACGATGCAAGAAAAAAATGTGTAAAAATACATGAAATGCAAAACTCAATCAGTGAGAGCTGTTTAATTCCTGAGGGTTCTGCTTGATGAGATGATTTGAGAGATCCTGTTTTTCTCCAATCTGCTCTTCGTTTTGCAGTGAAATCAGAGTGTGTGTGTGAGTCGGAGCGAGCTGTGGACTCTCGGCACCACTGAGCTCCTCTTTATATACTTCTCTGCAACCCACTCGCTTCTTCCTTTGGGCATCCCTCCACACACACAGCTCCTCTCCCCTCCTACATACTCTGTGACGACACATTTCCGCAGCTTCCATACCGGTGCACCGGAATGAGCTCCCAGAAACTGTTGGCATGGGAACCGGACAATCATGTTTGGGAGGGAAGAGGCAGAACTTGAAAAAGCAACACATTTGCATGGACTGTGAAAATCATCAAGAATAGTAAAGCCGCTCAGAGAAGTTCTACTGGATGAGCTGACTGATGTATAACATATTACAGAGAAGAGTTAGTGGACTTCTAAAGTTAATGTGTTGGGTGTGACGGCATCTAACAGATGCCACTTACTGTACAATTTACAGACATTATACACTTTTTACATGCAATACTTGACACCAGGCCAATTTATATTTCATCTAATTAAACCCCAATGAGAAAATAAAATTAGATCTGTTCTCTTATCAGGCCTTCCCATCAATTCAGTATAAAATATGCTAAAATCAGTTCCCTCCATGCTCTAAATCGTACAGCCATCTGATTCAAAACACAAGTGACAAGGTGAAGCCGAGCGTAAGATGTAAAAACAGATGACTGAAATAAAAACAGATGACAGAATTTATTTGAATTGATATGTTATTACTGGCTGGAAGGACAAATGCATTGTATTTTTCCAGGGGTGGTGGTGTTTGCAACCCCAAACTAAATGCACCCCAGGTATTAGGAATATGTTTAATACGTAATGCATTTACCCCTGGATCCCCTGCTTCTGCACCTATAGAGGTATTAAGAGGGAAATGTGAAGTAAAAGCTGCTATTTGGGCAAGTCAATGAAAATATTAGACTCTACTGTATAAGCAAACTCAACATACATGCTTATTTCAAAAGAGAAAGTCAAAGAAACATAGCAGAAGTTACACTTGGTTAATGGCTTGTCTCAACATTTGAGTAAATCAAACAATAAAGCTACCCTGGAAATCCAGAGTTCTCCAAAAGCACAATTTGAATTATCTTAGCGAGTTACTCTGGCATCGAGTAATGCTGCTCATTAACTATGCCCTTGTAGCTGAGCTGCACCAATCACATTGGTGTATCTGATATAGGCGGGGCCAGAGGCCAGCTGCACCAATCACATTAGTGTAACTGATATAGGCCAGAGGCCGGCTGAACAGATGACGGCAGTTTATTCTACCAGTTAGCTGCTGGTAGCTAAGCGTATGGGGCTCTGGAGACATCACCCTTTGTGTTGTTGTGATTGGCTGTAGTGTTATCTAATTGCGTGCAGTGAAATTTTCAAATGCACGCTAGGTGCCGCCACTTGAGATGGGTGACTTTTATTGCTCAATGCCAGACCCTTAATCCTTTTGAGATTAGGTCTGAATTTCCAGGCTACAATACAGAGGAAAACTCTTATAGTCACAAAGAAACATACCACACAGGGATCAGATGTATTTTGAGAGAATTTGAAGAATTTCCGTATATAAACCCGGGCCAAACAACCGCTGTCAAAGAATGAATTTGAAAATAAACAAGTTTGTAAACAAAACATCCATTTTCATGTTCTATCCGTATTTTCCCTCTGTGCTGGTTATTCATCTACAGAGCCTTCTCATCATTTTTTACAAATGATGGGTAGTAATGAAATGTAGTTTGGTTTGGAATTAAACACGCGGCCCCCAAAACAAAATTATTAAGGAAATACTAATATAAAAAAGCAAACAAGAGGTCTTTAATGATTGAGTTGGTGCTTAACACGGAATGTGTACATCTGATTACTTTGAAACGGATATTAAATTAAGGGGAGGAACTGGAAGGAAGCTATTAATGTCACAAAAATGTCTTAGTATCATCAGTAAGTAAGGACCATATCCAGTGATTTAATACAGTAGTCAACGTTGCTAACAGCTGGTCCACATACTCACAGGAGACCCAAACATCCACCCACATAAACAAATCCACATCCAAATGATCTGCATCCTTCCCTCATCACCTAGGCTTTATTTTCAACCATGGTTTGCAAACAAACGGATAGTTTTGGTAATCATTTTTTCTTTTCCACACTAGTATTCCATTCATTAAAGCTGATCACGCGATGAAGAGCAACACTTTGTTTGTATTTTTTCACACAACTGTTAGGATAGAATACATGTAATAGCGAATGTGGCCAGTTGATGTATCACATCATCCATGACTGGGAGCATCAGAGGGAGGAAACAGAGATGTTGCCCAAAAACTGTCACATTTTCTCTTCTAGGTCTGTGATGATGGTAGTCAGGACGCGTTGTTAACACAGCTGGTCCCCTCTGTCTGTCGCCGGCGCTCCCGGCCACGGCAGATCCATTTAACCCTGCTTCTGCTTCTTGAGGTAACGAGCGCGCTGGGACAAACCCACGCCCATCACGTGGCTGTTGAGGATCTTGGCCGGGAGGAGAGCTGTAGTCACCCAGCCCTACAGAGGGAAATTACATGGTCAGCTGCTGGCATTTACAAATAACAGATTAGCATTCATTATTCATTTCCAACCCACAGGAGCAACAACTGTGGCAAGCAAAGGGAAATTCAGACAATTGTGCTGTTTTAATGCCTATGCACTTAGAGCCATTTTGGCACAAGTCTCTGCTGTAGCTGCCCAGCCAACAGCAGTTGAAACTGTTGATTTTGTTCCAAAGAAACCCTTCACTGTCTTTAATCCTCTTTTTAAGTAGGTAGCCGTTTATGAAGCATCATAAATGGTTCTTTCATAGACTTATATTTAACTACTTAGCAATACGAACTTCCTCTTAACTGGATTATTTTAATATCTTATGCTAAAGCTGAAATATTTTTCAAAATGGATATCATTAAATCCAAGAAGGACACAATAATGGATAATGCATTTGAATTATGGACATGGTTGAGTATGGTCATAGACTGTGGCAAGAGACACTCTACTCTGGCACTCTGCTTGTTGACCTGAAGATTGTCGTGTCTAGTTGAAAAGGATAACAAATGTGTTCAACTTCCCCACCTCATACCATGTTTATGCTACCCGGTGTGTCAATGACATTTCCACAGCAAACCAACAAGATCAATTGCCAAGCCAACTTTGTTTGAACTTTGGTTTGAAATGATCTACACAGCGGAAATGTTTATGATCGAATGATTGAATTTGAGCTTGTATTGGAAATACATGGTATTTGTATTTTATATACATGGCACTTATTAGTATTGGAAAGCATCTTTTCATAAGCCTAAAATGCTGTTATCACAAAGAGTGTAACTTGAGCCAGACTGACAAAAAACATACAGGGATAGTAGTATACAGTTGTTAAAACATGATAAAATATGAGTTCAGGTATCACGTTCGGTATAGGGAATTAAAAAGTGCTATCGGACCATCTCTAATTATTATTATTATTATTATTATTGGTCTTTTATCGTGACATCTTAATTGTGCAACCGAAAAAATAAAGACAAACGCATCACAGCAAAGATTAAAAAGAACATCTCTTGTTATTGTGAATATATAGAAGGTTTCAGTTTGCAGGTTTACATACTGCTGAACCGTGGATTATTACTGGGGAGAGCTGTACTGTACAATAGAAGGGAGAGGGATTATCAGATAATCAGAGCAGATGCTACTTGGCTGCAGCTAGTGGTTCACTGAAATGTATGGGCAGATGACAGGAACAATCTGTGCTTAGTTTACGTGATCTGCAAACAGATGACTTGACTGCACAGGATCAAAAGGCTGGTCTGTGCTGAATGATTTATTGACTACCTGTATACTGTAACGGTTGCTGTTGGCATTTACGTGTAGATCAATGCACACGATCATGGAAAAATCGGAACTAAACTTTGTGGTTCCGTCTCATTTCTGATGCCCGTGTCGCTACAGAGTAATTACAGTGTTAGGATGCAGACTATACCGCAAGGTAGTGGAGCATCCTTCTCCATTATTTCAGAGGATGTTTACCTTCTAATAGATGCTTTAGCGACTGTTGACACAAGGCTAATTCAGTGAATGGAGATGTGGTGAAAGGGAGCAGGTAGGAAGCTCTTTTTGTCTGAAGTGAAATTGCAGCCTGAGGGAGGTTTTCCGTCCTGTTGCCATAACAGAACTTGACTATTACTCTATTATTGCGAGAGAGAAACCAGATGTTTTAGGATTGTAACGCTCGTGTGTCCCCCTACCTACTATCATCCAGATACTCAATGTCTATTTCAATTGTTCGTGCAAATTATATAAATGGACGCCAATGTAACGGGTAATAACATAACAGGTAGAGAGACAATAAGGTTTTGAATTGTACAAAGGAACTGTGCTAATGGTTACACAAATACTTGCTCTTCAGCAGCCTGAAATGTGTTTCACCTAGTTCTACAGAGAGACTGTTGGACTCTTTATGTATAAAAAACAGATTTTGGCTCCTTTCAAAACTAATTTCAGCTCGTTTTGCCATGTCATTTCAGATACAGGGCGGCTTTTTGTGAAAATTAAAAATGAAGCCCAGAGAGAAGACTTAAAAAACACGGAATGTACTTACATATGTATTTACATTTGACTCTTTGTTCTTTGCTCCCAGCATCAACTTACCATAATGGCATGGGGCAGGTAGCCATTGGTCTGAGTCTGGAGCCCCACAGTGTTGAGCTCAGCAGAAACGTAGCGCTCCGGACTGGGCTTGTCCAGCGTAGCTCGCCGTATTTTACTCAGCTTGGTTGCAACAAAAAATGGCAGAACACTCTGGGGGGGGCACAAACACACAATGGATCTAGTTTTTTAGCTTGGTAAAGTATCAACACAGTGTTGAGACAACAATGCTTTCTTTTTCTTAAAAAAAAGGTATAGTGCATTTCTGTTGCCCTAATGAGGAATTCTAAGTAATGACAACACCACTGTTGTTGCATCCACATGACACAAGCATTCCATAATGGTGCACATGCCCCCACCTCACACAGTTGCTAGTAGCCAAAGAGGACATGGCGGATTAAGAAAACATGGACTCTTCAAAAGTGGTAATTATCTATTGATCGAGAAATCCAGAGACTTGTGTGGAGCTCATTGTCTTAATTAGCATTTGGCAATGGCTTGAATGTAATGGATGATTATCAATATAAAAAAAAATTACATACTAAAGCTTTAGGCCTTTGTATTTCTAACCATCGTTATGATATACAGCAGAAAAACTAAGGTTGGCCCATTTACCTGGATGACGATGCCTTTGCTCTTGTATTCAGCTTGCAGTCCTCGTGAAAAGAAGTCCACAAAGGCCTTTGAAAGATAACGATAGGTCATTAATGCCACAGCTACAATTCCAGATAAAGAAAGACAAAACCAAACAAAAAAACATGGGATTTCAATTATCCAAATAATAAGAAGATGACAAAATCTGGAGTCCAAAAATTAGCAAAAGGGGAAATGTGTGCACAAAGAGTTCAGTACAATGTTAATGGTAGGTGTAATGAGCCGGGATGATTGTTAAATTGAGCATTAAACTAAAGATTTACCCAGGATGGATTTTTAGATGCACCTTTAAACCTGCATTGCAGGCACTGGGATTTAGTAGATAAACATGACCCAGTATTTAGACACTAGCAAATTAATCAGCTCAAAGTGTGAACAGCAGGCTGTTTTTAAGCTACCGAGCACACATGAGACGGTTATAAAACATTATGACGCCATATGCTCCTCTAAACATTTTTAATTGGTACACTACCTCGGGACCTGAGCTAGTCACCGACTTATTTATATTCAACAATTAAAACGGCAAATATGAAAAAGGACAATCCCTCTCTTTATTCCTGCGCCCAATTAAATGCTGAACTAACATCTATCATCATCACTATGTTTGGCCTCAAGGTATGATGGTGGATAGTGGATTAGACAGAAGAATTCACGTAAGAAGAACAACCATTGATTTCTAATGTACAGTATATGCAATATATACTGTATATATGTAGCTGGAAACTGTTTAGGATGCTGCGATGCGTCCACTGATAACACGTCAACTAACATTTGTAAGAAAGGTAATAAACCGTGTGTTGCAAATTACCTTGGAGGCAGAGTAGACAGTAAGGAGAGGAACAGGGTACATCCCACTGGCAGATGAGATGTTGAGGATTGCCCCCTTCTGCCTGGAAACAGAAATATAAGCCAATGCTATTTTACACTTCAAAAAGAAACAAAGTATGAGAGAAAGCAGGGTGCATGCTACAAACCCTTCAGCCTGACATCAATACCAGTATAAGACAACGTGATACTATGTATGCTTGCAAGCTGAAGCTAAACTGCTCTTGTTGTACATCAAAGAAGAGCTGTTAGACACAGTAACATCAATTCCTAAATGTGTACAATCTGATGATAGCCTGTGGTGCTTTGAATGATGTTGAATCTCAACTAGAGAGGTAGGATATTTTGAGAAAAAATTTGTGTAAATGACGGCCAAACAAGTGAATGCTATCAAGCCGCCTAGACATGCTCGGTGGTCAAAATCATTTTGTGTGGGGGAGAGAAGTGGAGACAACTCAGAGGAAGTGTAACCGTAGGCGTGGTGCACCGTTCGAAATTGCCGCCAAGTGCTGTGTTTTTTAACGCAACATTTCAACGTTGACCTCGTTGCCACTAACCTTTTATGGCGCAACCAAAGCCAGAAGCAATGTTAACTTCCAAAGCCACAGACTTTTAATGCTGAAGTATATGTTCTATCACATTACAATACTAAATTACAGATGGCATAGTAAGATAGTGTATTTTCCCAAAAGTACTAATCCTGTTCATTAAGACTCTTCTACTGTAGAGAGCTATTGCAACAACAAAAAAAACAATTTCAGAGTCAAATATAACATGACACTTTCATGCACCCATATATTAGTGTAGATCTGTTAGTTGAATAGGTTATTGAAATGCAACCGGGATTGCATACAAGTTTTTTCTGTCTTAAGGTTTATTCACAAAAGGTGGGTTTTAATCAATGTCACAATATTTTTTTGTTGTCAAAATCAATGTTGATCAAATTATGGTAAATGTAGACGGAGAATTGATATTGAGCGTAATTAAAGGTATAGTTGATCATTTTAGGACGTGATTATTAAGTGTTAGAGCCAGTCTAGCAATTATATTGATTTAGACAACACAACTTTATAAAAAAGGAAAACATGCAGCATATGATAACTATCTCACAGTACTATTTCCATTAACAGCCCTAAATGCGGCATAATGCATTTGTGCTAGTGTCTGATTGTTAAAGATTCACAGTAATGTTTTAAAAACCTTTACTTACTGCTTAAGTCATACAAACTTACCTCTCTACCATACGAGGTAAAACAAGACGCGTCATCTGGAAAAAAACAATGATGGGAGAGAGAGCGAAAGAGAGAGAGAGAAGGTGACAAGTGTGAGAAAGAGTGAAAGCATTGGACTGACAAAATAAAGTATATTGTGTGTGTGGGTTGTAGACAAGTGTGTGGAGGTGTGCAACCACATTTGTAAACGTGTGTGGTGTGTGTGTGGGTTGTTCGTGGAGAGGTGGTCATGGAAGGAAGACAAAAAGAGGCAAAGGAAATGATAATGATAGGAGAGGGAGCAGTGCTAAGAAATACTGAATGAGATAAATTGTAAGTGTAAAGAGAGTAGGTGGACTTTAGCTGTTGCTCTGGGAATTGCCGAACATGGAGAAGAGGGAGGGAAGTGACTTATGCTTTATGTCACTGTGTGTGTGCGTGCGTCCTTTTTGGTCTGTGGGACTACCTGACAGTGGATTTCAATATCCAAAGAGTCCCTGTTGTGCAGATTTAATAGGGATATCCAATTTGACTATATTAGGAGTATTTGAGAACATTTTCCCACCCGATAAAAGGGATAGTTCAGATATTTTGAAGTGAGGTTGTATATGGTACTTATCCATAGTCAGTGTATTACCTACAGTAGATGGCGGTCGGCACGCCCCCAGTCTGGAGAAGCAGGCAGCAGTACTGACACAGAACCTAAGCAATGAATGCATTTTAGCCAACAAAATCCTCAATATTGTTTAAATATACGCTATATTTTTCAAATATTTTTAGTGCTTTACCTTACTGCCAGAAAGTCCTTTCGACAAGGGTTAGTTTGGAAATGTACACTTTCTAAAAGGCGGCTAAAATGTGATTTCCTGCCTTCCACAGCTGTGCCTTGCTTCAGCGGGACTCGTGTCTGCTTCTCCAGACTGGGGGTGTGCCAACCACCGTCTACTATAGATATACACTGACTGGCAATTACCTCATACAAATATCCAAACTATTCATTTAAACTAATCTGAGCACCTTTTCAAGGAAAACCGGATGTTCCGCATAGACACAAGGGTGTAATCACTGCCAAAAGGTGCCTCTAGAAAAGGTTTGATTTGTTTTCTCTTTAACATTAAAGGTGCAATATGTAATACTGACAGCTAGAGTTTAAAATAGTTACTGCAGTACAAATTCAAAATAATGGAGAGAGACGTCTACCCCGCCCCCCTCCTCCCCAGGTTCACGTTGGTTGCCAGGCTGAGACCACACCGTCAACAACAATGTTGCTAGATGCTTGTCTCACATATCCAGACGTCCCTTCACAGCACAGTGGAATAGCTAACGTTAGATACTGACTATTTTGACGGTCATAAAAGCCTGTGATCTGCCAAGCTCTGTACCCAACTGACAGACACACGGCTTAGAATGACAGTAGGAACTGCTGAAAAACACAACAACCTCGTCGTGCTCTCCACCCGACGGACAGACTCTATTGGCTTAGAATTACAGCAACAATCGCTAATCACACTTACGGTCCTCTCTTCCCGATATACTGCCCCCTCTCTTGGCATAAAATAATTCACCGTTGTTGGCTACGGCCGCTGAACAGGCTACACTTTGTAAACAGCTGTGGCCCTCTTGCCTGGTCCTCCAATAACGTTAGCAGGGTTAGCATGGCGGCGTTAGCCAGGACTAGTTGTGATCACTTTACTGGCTGTGTCTGCATTGGTTTTTGCGAGTAACCAACTCGAGTACTCTAGCTATATAGTTCAATGTGAGCACACGAATGTTGAAATGATATAAAATGCCTGTCCGTGGTAGCTGTGATAAATTAGCCTGAAGCTAATGCTTAACTGTTCCGGAGGAAATTAGCCCACTCAGTGTCCTTTTAGGCTCTAAGTTTCTACATCTTTCAAATACATCTCCAGTATTTACCCGGGTTTGTTCTGGTCACGCAACATGCCAGGGTTTTTTAGGTCTCCATTGATCAGGTTTGTTTGCTGCTTTCTTGGCTGTGCTAACATTACAGCTGTAGCTCGCTGGGTTAAAGTTTGTACAGGTTTATCTGCAAAATGTAAACCCACCCTCCAGTGGAAATCTTAAAAACGCTCCACCGTTGAGTTCCCGTCTAAAAGGTAAAAACGCGAAAGCCCGCGAACGCGTTTAGGTCACAGCCATACACCAGTACAGGAAAATAAACATGTTGGATTATTTCCAATCGTCAGACCTTCAATTGGCCCTAGCAGCTGATAAAAGTCAATACATTTTGAATGTATTGATTTGTAATCTAAGGTTGTTTATAGCAATAACTCCTCCTCCTCGTCTGTCCGGACAAAACTGTCAGCAACTAGGGAGAGATAAAGAAGGAGGGTTGTACGCAGGCGGTATTGGGGATATTGTGTGGCAGTGCTTCACACTACCACATCGCCACCTGGTGTACACACTACATCGAATTTCACGCACTTTTGAGTCACCATATGCATACAGATTTCCTTTTTCAAAACGCTTGTCAAACGCGCAATAAAAAGTAAGAACGCAACGCCACTTTGGAGTTTTCTCTGTAGATCGTTAGCACAGCCTTAGTTGAATCGAAAAGACTCAATTAAATATCAATGCTTGAAAACAAAACACTCACCTGGCACACTGATGTTATGTTAATGTTGACCATGGTGTCAATGAACTGAAACAAGAAGCATCACAGGAGCATTACTACAACTTGGGTAAGGTGTTTTTGCATTAATTACACATTGTTCTGAAATGTAGACAATATTGTCCATTCAAGTATCAACTGCATGTGTTAAAGAAGTTACAATCTTGCGATCTTGTTAATGCACAAGATTGCAAATGATTTTCTGAAATGCCAAAGTCTTCTCCTTAGCAGTCAAATTAACCATTAATCAATTCTGTGTTGCTGCTTCAACCTTATTTGGTCTGGTATGACCTTACAGTAGCTCATGTTAGCACATTTTGGGTAGAGATAGCTCTTATGACTCTACTATACGTATTACCCTCCCTTTTGGCCGCAGTGGCCGCCTTTCAGCAAAACTAACATAGGCTTGCTTGAGGTAAACAAGATAGAAGACTTACAATATGTTATCAATAACACATTTATTTACAGTAGTACAGTATCTGATCAAGTCAACTGGCCATATTTTTACATGAGAGACGTTTTATCCATGAAATGTAAGGCAGAAGACGGATAAGAGAGCAGAACCATCCACAGAGCTAACAAAGGGTCCAGTTCGTTGTGGAGCTAGATTAATCAAACTTGATAAAAGATGTGTATAAAATGCTAAACTATATGATTATGGGATGTGCTATTATTACCATTTATATTACTTTTATTGTTGTTAAATGTTTTCCAAACATGTTACTCTTCATAGTCCTGCATGACATTATCATGTACACACTCATGAGAAATAGAATGATAAAAAACCTTCAACTTACAGAGTCGAGATTGGGGACGTTGAGGAAGAATTCCGGGTAAGAATAGGATATTCCAACATTGTTAACTGTTAACAAGAGATTAATAATAGCACTGTAACATCCAAAATATTACATCATGTTAAACAGATGGATGAAAAGATGATTACTTTTCTGTAATGTGGGTTTCAGAGTGTAATTGTACTTTCCAATCTTAAGAGGGCAGCAAAGGGCTGAAGGAGCCAGGATAAATTAACGTTTATGATTACATGAAAGACTAACATTTTAATGCATTACTGATGTCTGTAGGTCTTGACTGAATTTTGCATCTGATATGACCAATTACTTCAATTTTTATAAAAAGTGGGGCGGCACAAGCACCAGCTTGCAGTCTTACTTACCCAATACTCCAATCTCCAGTCCTGCAAGTCCATCTTCAATCTTAGAGTAGATATCTACAGCGCTGAAGTCAGCTGCAATCGTTTTGGTCTCCACACCACATTTACTTACTGAGGGCACAAAACATTTTAATCTTGCATAGGTATATGAAAAGTGATGAAAGATACCAGAAATCTTGTGTGAAGCCTTTATGAATGACCATATTAGCAAATAGTCACAAGGGAAAAGGAAGACCAGAGCAGAGGAAAGAATAATTAAACCCTGAAATAATCCTTCTTCATGAGGATATCCCTCCCTTAAGAGGAAGATTTCTTTTAATTGGACAGATCACTTTTGGCTCCAGCAGGAGGCTTTACTGCCTCTTAGACAAAAGCATGCGAGTCCTGCAGAATATCCAATCAATGAAGGATCACTTGTATACATTTTTTTTTTTAAACACGCAATTCAAAGCAATATCATTTAGTTGTGGTAGTCATTTAGCCCTATTAGACGATCGCTCAGTGCAATATGGATGCAAGATTTCAGCTTCAGGATAAAAAAGAAGGCTGACTAGCAGCATGGATCATTACGAGTGAGCTCCAGTCTAGCAGCTGTCATACTTAACACATGAACTACATTAGCCATGTGCCTTTGGACCACAGGTACTGTTGATTTCCCTTGACGGTAAGATGTGAGAATTAGTTTGACTGATGGATTGAATAATGAGTCATATTGAGCTACATACTGTATTTTACCGTGACTTAGGGGCAACACATTGACAAGAATCTTCACTTTGCTTTCCTTATTTAATGTCTGGCAACATTTTTGTCTGCATTTACACTGCATGTCAAAAAAAAAAAAATCAGAGTATTCAGACAACTCACCGATTGCCTTGGATACGTCATCCAGCTTCTCCTGAGAGCGGCTGATCAGCACAAGGGCAAAGCCTCTGCGGGCAAGCTGCAAACACAAAACACATGTCAACAACAGCGACATGGATGTATGCACTTCACACATTTACTTGCACTATTAAAGGAGTCAGTTTTAGGGATAATAAAGTGGAGGTGGCATTGTGCAAAAAATAAAAATCATGCATAAGTAGAAGTGGGCAATATGGAGAATATCAAATATCCCAATATTTTTGACCAAATACTTCAATATCGATACTGCAAAGACATTGTAGTGTTGTCTATTGGTGCGTCACAAAATATTTACACAATAAGATTTTTGATAAATAATCATCGATAATGTGGATATAATGACTAAATGGGTACCAGCAAATAATAGAACAGCGAGAACAGTGTGTTAAGTTCAGAAAATTATAAGTTTACTGTAATCAGCTTTTAAAACCAGGAAAAGACATCACTTATGCCAAATTACAATATTACGATATCCAAAATCTAGTACAATATCTTTTCTCATTTCTCGACATCAATATAATATCAATATATTGCTCAGATCTATGCATAAGCATGTTTGACAGGTTTCTCGCATGGTCACCGGTAAGGAATTGGGGGCGGATTTTCTGCTTCTGACCAATCTTTGGAATCGCTATAAACACAGTTGGCTAGCTAGACAACCCTGCCAATCGCCTACCGGTCAGTTCTCGCTTACAGGTTACTCAGGCAAACATATTAATAATGGCGGATTCTTCCAGGTCTTGTCAACCGCTGGTAATTCAAGGTAATACATAACCTGATAAAACTGTTATTGAAAGTAACCAATTAGAGAGGTTTTATTTTTTATGTGAGGATATCCTGGTTAGGTAGCTAGCCAGCTAACTTATTTTACCTCCCATTTCTAAATGGCTTCTTTATAATTAAATGAAATTAATCTTGAAGGCATAGACCTGATGCACGAACTTGAGAAGCAGTTTGCAAACAAGTGCATACAGTAGTGTTTACAGAACTACTATTAAAGCAACACTACAATAAATATACAATTTAAAAAAACCTTATTGTTCAAGCTTACAACACTAACATTACAGGCACAAAACTCACTTTTAAAGCACACCTTTATGACTTTTTTTGATAAACCTCTATGTGTTTGGCATAAACATAAGGAAATTCCAACCAACTCCTTCCCCCTCCTGTTTCACTGTGTCTGAAAATGTCCAGGGTCTGGGGAATGTTACCTCCTCCGCATAAGCTTTGCCAATCCCATCTGTGGCTCCAGTCACAACTAAAAAGGGAAAAGAAGGATGGATCCAGAGTGAATAAGCAAAACAAAAGTATAAATTGTTCTAAGTCAAATATGAAAACACAAACTTTAATAAGACAAAAAATGTCTCAATGTTTACTGGGAAATTCACGGTACAAGGTATTGATTATTCACATAAACATGAAAACTGGGGCTCGATTGGCTGATCCATTAAAACTGAGAAGAGGAAGTTACACTGTCTTTTTATACTCTAGAGTACATTTTATGCCCAACTCATAACACAACTAACCTAATTAGGATGGATCAATACCACAGGACGAAACAATAATATAGCTATAAATTAGATAAAAATGACAACAGAAAGGCAATATACTGAATATACAGAGGTCATTAAACGATGAATAATATGTTTGTCACTACAAAACGTCCTCTGGTGCATGGCCTACAGTATGTGGACATCCAAACATTACAACCATGTTTAATTGTTGGACATCTTATTCCAGGATCAAACCATTGCTCTGCTGCTATAACAGCCTTGATTCATCCAGCAAGAGTAGACTCATAAAAGAGATTAAACGGTTTTAAAACTGTTCAACACTTGCCACCGTAGTTAAACAGACATAGAGCGCCACCCCTAGGAACATTAGCACCGCGGAAATCTGATGAACATGTCAGTGGTATGGACTGTTTGACTGATCCCTGAAAAGGGCAGTGCAAAAACACCAATGACGGCCAAGCACAAAAAGCTTTAGAAAAAGAAAATGAATTGACTTCCAATGGTAAAGAGCTGAATGTCAGTGTAGAAAGATGTACTGCAGGACGGGGTACACGGAGAGCAGGCGAAGTGAATAAGGAGGACAAAGAGACAGAGAGGGGAAGTTAGGCCCTCTCTGTCATCAGTGGCAGTTGAGCGAACGGATGCCCTGGAACTGCCTGCTACAAACAGCAGCAGCAGCCTATTTTTAGCATTTCCCATCTTTCAGAAGAACTATTCATCACACCTCTGGCTAAATATAACAAAAAGTGGATGGGAGTGGGATGGAGAGTCAGGGCATTTCAATATGTCCCTGTGTAACCTGTACGTCCTGGCTTAAAGAGCATCTTGTCCTTGTGTTAACTTAGGTTTCCTTGTCTTTAGGAGTTATTGTGTGCATTCATTATTCTGTTTTAAAAGTATGTTATTTTCTTCCTTTTAGACCAACTTGTAAGAGTATAGTGCACTTGAGATATAATACTGGTGGTTTAGGTCAAGCCACATCAGTCTGGCTGGATGAACTGAGCAGTATAGCCTCTAGGGGCCGCTAGCTGCAGTGCTTTCAGACTCGGAGGCTCTTTAAATACCACATGCAGAAAAAACTATTTAGAGAGTCCACTGAAGATTAGAACACTATTGGAAGTAAAAAAAACTGTTACATTGCTGTTTGGCATTATTTTGGTTGGTTATGGTCCGCTGTCAGGCTCAGTAAAATATACAGACGTTTATACTTTTTAGTTTAATACTAAAAGCTTCATCCATTGTGTTTTAATTTGCTGGAACAGGTAATTAAAGAATATGAAATACATCTATAGAAGCCAGATTAAGCATGTGACTGACATTATGGAGATTATGGTGGACTGACTGTCCACCACAGGAAACGCTATCAAAGTACACAAATGTGTGCTTTGATATATTGGATGCGGTTTCTCGCTGAATGATGTTAAATTGTGTTGCAAAGAACCAGACGCCTCCCGATACGATATCCTCACAATACTTATGTCACAATATGATATTATTGCAATTTTAAACATATTGCAATATTTTGCAAATTTTTACCTTTTTCCCCAATTACAAATGACGTTCCCAAAAGGAAACTTTGTCATCTGTTTTATCAAAAAAGATACATTTCTGTTTGTTCATCTCAATTCAATTTTATTGCAAAACGGGACAAACTGACCAACACATGTGAAATAAAAGATCAATACAGTATTGCTAAAGAAAATATCGCGATACTATGCTGTATCGATTCCCCCCCTAATGCCCGTCGGCTCATTTTAAGATAAACTGCCATAGTTATTACTGATGCAGTCAAGCCTTACGCCTACTGTTCATGCCTGTTTGACTGTAGTTAGTAATCCACTCACACCCTACGGTTTACTCATTTACTTATTAATGGCCATTTAGTGGTTGTTATTAATTAATTGTAATTTTATTTGATTTTCTGTCACTCCTCTGTTATGTAATGATTGTGTTACACACACACACACACACACACACACACACACACACACACACACAGGGTTTATCCTAATTAACAAATCTGAACATATACGGCATAATTCATGTTATCGTGCAAAACAGAGTACAAATCTAAAACCAGCCCTCTCTTTCTCCAAAAAAACGTATTCCTCACTGCAAGCATTTTGATATTTTGTTCTTAAGGTAAGATGAGGCCAGGGATTGCTGTGGCACACCAATTAACTTAATGTGAACTGGTCTCATCATGTCCAACACCTGATCCGCTCAATAAGGTCAGTATCAGCATTGGTACCGATCTGGCATTTCAGCTTAGTGCATCCCTAATTAATTAGAGGATGCATAAATTTAACAGACATATTATACATCATGATTCATATTTTTAGCATGTGCTTTGTCAGGATAAAGCTCAGCCTGAATGTAGCTGCCTTCATAATACGTTAATGCTGTTGCTGCAATGTCTACAAAAATCCCTGCAGAGAAGTTTATTTTAGGCAAATATTTTGTTCTTTTGACAATACTATTCATTCCTTCTCCTACTCCTCTGTCTAACTACCCTTTGCTGTACCTATCTCCCCTTTGTGTGATCTTCCTGAGTACAGATGATGCCGAGGTGCCAAGCATCCTCTAGGGCTGCAGCTGTGCCAAACAGAAGGCAGTGTGGAAGAAGAGAGGAGAGAAAATGACTAACACAAACATGGGGGATCCTGGGGGCAACTAAAAATAGCACAGAGAAGAGGAGGGGAGAGTCTGCAGGCACATTGATGAGGAAAACATAGGCTGGGTTATTTTTAGTTGTTTTAAGAATGAACTGTTTTGCAGTCGGAACAGAAAAAGAGAAGCTTTATTGCAGAGTGAATGTTCCCTTCAGTCATATGAAACAAGCTCTATTTTAGGAACTGCTGTCTTCTGCAAATGTAGGTAAGACTGGCTAGGTCTTCTACTGATATGGCTGTGTCACCATTCTTTTATTGTTGAAAATACCTGAAGAACAGGGAATAATTTACCTTTGTACACCTACTGCACCTAAAATATAAGTAAAATACGTTCTAGAGTTAGAGGACATTAGTTAGTTTATTCTATTAAAATGTATTCTATTAATAACTGCAAGTTATGCGTGGACATTTGTAGAACATACATTATAAAAATGTGTTAGTCTGTTAGCAAACTTGTACTGGCAAGATTAGTCCACATGGGTTAGCCAAACCTCCGTTGTCATTGGCACAGTGATCAACACAATTTGAGACTGAGCGTTGGTCTGGGGAGTCTGCTCTGGATTTTCTCTGCTCATAGGTGTGATCAACGATGCATCTCTCCTCTTTTTTATATCAAAGAAAAATAAATGTCTTTGATATTTGGATTGTTGTTCAAACAAAAGCGGGGACCACTTTTGCATTCCCTCGCAATACATTTCTTCTTCCGTTCCTTCTGAGCCATGTGTTCAGCTCAATGAATTTTACTTTCAGCTGGGAATGCTGAAATACTGCTCAATGGGCACTTTATATCTGTTCTATAATCAATCAATAGGCCTATTTCACAAATGTATGAAAAGATTAGATGAGGCGTTGACCCAACACTATTATAAGAAAACCTGAAGCTCCCCTCTGCTCTCTGGGGATTCATAGAGGCTCTGCTCATTTTTTGCTAACAAATAGTAGCTTGAAGCATTTCATTTCTATGGCTCTATCAAATTAGACAAAACCTAATATGTTCTTTATTAGACAAAACCTAATATGTTCTTTCTTAGACAGTAAAACATGTAAAAATAAAATGTATTTACTACAATATCTACAAAGATGACGACCAAGAAATTAAGCTATAGGAATGTGTACATGTGTTGGATAAACAACAATACCCGAGCCCCGATAAGATAGACAGATGCTATTTTGTGTCACCAACAGACTTGTACTCATTAAGTAATCCAGTTTATAGTTTACAGTACTATTTAAATGGAGGAACATAGTACCAAACTCTGGCGTGTATAAGTTATACTTCAAATGCAAATGTTAGAAGATTTAAAATGGAATGTATATTTGCATCAGACAGCATGTGGACATAATGTCATTATACAAGCACAGTGTTTCCTCTGTTGAGTTTGTAGTGGCGGCCCGCCATGGCAAAATTTCTGCCGCCACAGTAACAGCAAATAGGTCAGACGCACGATGCAGTCACAGCTGTCTTTGAAATCATCCTGCCGACATAATGCGCCCTCTGTTGGCTGCCGCTCACCTTGCAGTTGAACAACACACAGAACCATTCCAAATGTTAAAAAACACTTCCACTGCATTTTAGCCCTGCCACTAACGGACCAGCTGACATCATGTCAGTGATTATCTCGTTAACACAGGCGAGAGTGTTCATGAGGACCGGGCTTGAGATCACTCTGTCATGCTGGTTTTGTTAGAATAACAGACTGGAAGCTTTAAAAGGAGGGTGGAGCTGGAAATCATTGTTCTACCTCTGTTAACCATGGTTACCTGCACAGAAACACGTGCTGTCATCATTGCTTTGCACAAAAAGGGCTTCTCAGGCAAAGATACTGCTGCTAGTAAGATTGCACCTAAATAAACCATTTATCGGATCATCGGGAACTTCAAGGGAGATTCAGTTGTTGTGAAGAAGGCTTCAGGGCGTCCAAGAAAGCGCCAGGACCGTCTCCTAAAGTTGATTCAGCTTGGGGATGGGGGCACCACCAGTACAGAGCTTGCTCAGGAATGGCAGCAGGCCGGTGTGAGTGCATCTGCACGCACAGTGAGGCAAAGACCTCTGCATAAGGGACAGGGATTGGACTGCTGGGGACTGGGGCAAAGTCATTTTCTCAGATGAAATGATGTGATGTAATTTTGATGCCTATCTTGGCCAGGTCTCCCTTGCAAAAGAGATTTTTAATCTCAATGGGTATTACCTGGTTAAATAAAGGATAAATAAATTATACAAGAATAGACGGCCATGAGTCAGGATGTGGCCCAGAAGTTAACGGACAGCATGCCAGGGCGAACTGCAGAGGTCTTGAAAAAGAAGGGTCAACTCAGCAAAAATTGACTCTTTGCATACACTGAATATAATTGTCAATACAAGCATTTGGCTCTTATGAAATGCTTATGATTATACTTCAGTATACCGTAGTAACACCCGACAAAAATATCTACAAACACGGAATGAGATAACTGTGAAATCTAATCCTTGTGTCATTCTCAAAACTTTTGACCACGACTGTAGTTGGTCAAAACGTTGGTTGTTGTTCGGACAGACCTCCACTCCACAGGCCCCCACTTCTAAAAAATATCGGAAACACTGCAAGCCCTGACAGGATTGTGAGAAATAAACAGTTAGCTGTACCTTTCATTACATTGTCTTGTGAACTTAAACAATTGAAGCACTGTCTGAGATAGCGAGACACTCAAATACTAGATTAAATGCTAAATCCCAACAAAGAATGTTCTTTCTAAGGAAACCGTTGTCCTTTATTGTCAGCAGCAGTATACTTCCAACATTTTATTGTGCTTTTGTTGAAAGTGTTCTCTCCTTTGGCATCATCTGTTGGTATGGCAACACCACTGAAGCACAGAAAAAGTACATTAGAAAATTAATAACTTCCAGTAAGCTATCAGGTACTCCATTCCCAAGTATGGAAAGTATATATAAAAACAGAACACTTAAAAAGGAAAACAGCATTGTGGGTAATCAGAAGCACCCCCTTGCCTCCTGATTTGAACTGCTGCCTTCAGGACAAAGATACTGTGCTCATCGGTTAATAAAAAAAACAGACCCAAGTTTTCTTTGGTTCCACAGGCCATCAAACCCCATAATATTAAAAGGCCCTGTACAGTAATAAGGTCTTCTTTTTTCCCTTTTTCTCCGAGCTGGTGAGCCGGTGCTCTGGTCTATGTTATGAGTAGCGATGTATACATGTTAGTTTTCTTTGTCGTGTTTGTCTAGTATTGTTTAAAAATGACACGTGATGTGATTTTTGCTGCAACCTCATTTCCCCATGGGGACAACAAACATGAACAACAACTATCTCATTAGGATACTACTACAATGCTTCTCCGTTATCCTGCCATGGGCTCGTTCTCTCTCTCTCTCTCTCTCTCTCTCTCTCTCTCGCACATACAGATCGCTTACACATACACACAGTGAGATGCGGGCCCCCGTCAACCTGAATCCCGAGGATACTGAGTCTTGTTTCTGAATGGCTAGTCCTGTTACATAATCAGGCTCTCAATCAAGTCCACTTCACTGAGAGAAAGTCTGTGAATGAAAGCGGCAGCAGGCGAGGCCAACGGGCTCCTTTGCCTCAGTGGATATTCTGAATCATTTTGCATTTGCAATCTAAAAATAAAAACCAGGTCGTCTTGATGCGTTTCCATTTTTAGCTGCACACGAAACGCTCAAAAGGCAACTTCGGTTCGCATCCTCGAAACATTTGAGTTTCTCTGGCAGCCTGACGCGACTGACTGCAGGGGTTGGAAAAAAAAGACAGCTCAGATATTTTGTTGTGGATCTAGACTCTGATTAAAATGAAGAAATACTGAGTGTCCAGGTTAGAACTTAACACCATTATCAAGTGTTTGGTCCTTTATCTTTTTATTTCCACTGACCATGAAGGATGCAATGAAATATAACTGTATCTGAAAAACACTAGTACTGCTCCTTTCCAAACAAGCGTATGAATATTATTATTCAAAAAGAACGTCAAGCGCCTTTGATAATGTGAACCTTGAACACCAACATTACAACATTACATTACAGCAATCCCAGCAGTCTTGTCAAACTTCAAGGTTCAGTCCGTGAGCAGGCCGGGCAGATGGGACAGTATTCAGTCAGAACTGATAATCCCCCTAGAGCCATAATCCCCTGACAAGATTTACTACAGTTCAGACCAGCTGACAAAAGGCTGATCATCCCCTGTCCATTCTTTGTTTCTTGTGAAAAGTACAACAGAGACTGACACTGCAGTCTGCTGTTGCTGGGACAAAGAAGCCATAGTGTGTAATGAACAGCCACTGTGCATTAGGCCCGAGATGAGCCACGTCAGCGCAGAATCGACGCGTCATGCACACGTAGGCAACGATAATCCCGCGAGATCAAGGCGGCTGTGGTTCTGAGACGCAGGCGGCGCAGTTGCCTTTCTCCGACTGCAAGACCCAGGCAGACCCAGAGCATGCTGGGAAACGCCGGCCTCTCAGCTGATTTATTTGTCTGATTTAAAGGCTCATTCTGTATAGAACACATGTGTGACTGTGACGTTTAGAAGTCAGAGAGACTAAATCTGATCAGATCTACTACAGTGTGTTGTTAATTAAAATCAGCAACAGATCGCATGTAGAGAATTTTTTTGAGAGCTACTCCGTTAGAATTAAAACCACTGTGTTTCTGTCACTTCCTGTTCACCATGAAGGATTGCAGGACTCGGCTTGAAACTGTCCCACTTAAGAGCGGATTTTGGTCCCTGCCCCCGCCTGCTGCCACCTGCTCTCGTCCCCTTTACAGGCGAGGCTCAGTTCGTCTCCAACGAGCCTGACATCAGACCACTGCAGACGTCCCAATCACCAGTGGGTAAATATATTATGCAAGTTGTGACGCGATGCAAGTTCAGTACAGTAGTGTAAAGGTTGTTCCTGTCATGCTAAAGAATGCAAATACAGTAAATAAAATGAATTATCAAGTATTATCATTAATTATGAATTAACTAAAATACAGTTAATACATTACTTCAATAAAAATACAAGACTTCACTAAAGAAATTGTGTCTGCTTGTAGGCTAATATTAATTCAGTGGCCACTATATTTGGTACACACTAACGCAACCTGTTATGAATGGCCTGATAATCAAAATGAATGTCAATCTCATTTAAAGGACCTATTTCTTTCTCCTATTTGTTTGGATATTGTGTTAAACATGGTTTACATTCATATTTATATATTTTTTTTAAACAATCACATAAATGACACAAGCCATCTTAACATGAGACAGTAACGCTCCGGTCCCCCATTAGTGTCTCACCTGCCCATTTCCCCAGGGTGGTGGGTGACACGAGCCGCCCGTTGCCCAGCACCCACACCCGGATCCCGGACAGCAGCCGGCACACGGCGCACACCGACAGCCAGGCCGCGGTCCCGGCCCCGAGCCACAGCAGCGGCGTCTCCACGGCCCGTAGCACTGCTTCTCCGCTGCTCCACATACCTCTACCACTGTGTTATACGAAGAAATAAATGCCTGCGATTTTAATATCTGTGTTCATGTACGAAGGAGTGCTCTAAGTGCAAATGCACGCGTTTACAAAAAGGTGCCTGTGTTGCTTCCGCGTTAGACGCTTCCGCATCAGTGCTAAGTTGTCTGTGATTGGACCCTGCATCTTCTTCTTTCTTCGGTTTTTAAGTGACAATTTCAAAACGTCTGAGCTTTACTACCACCTAGTGTTGCACCATAGTTCTCCCTGTCATCAATCCCGTATTTTGGATACAAAAAAAGTATAATAATAAATAAATGTATGTGATTTGACGTTTCTTAATCTTCTGAAATAGTTTTTTTCTTACCACTTTTCTCTTCAACCTCCTTATAATAATATTAACAATAATATTTGTCTGTGTGTGTGTGTCTGTGTGTGTGTGTGTGTGTGTGTGTGTGTGTGTGTGTGTGTGTTTGTGTGTGTGTGTGTGTGTGTGTGTTCTCATTTAATTGGCCTAGCTCTGTTATATGTATGACTTTTTAATAATATCGGTCAGCCTAAGGTTTTGCAGTGAGGTTTTACGTTGCTGTTTTCTTTTAAATAGTGTGTAGAAATTACAACAAAAATCCAATTATAATCCCAGCAATTCGTGATTATGGATATTATTTATGTTTAATGATGTTTTCTTAATACCTGAAAGTCAGCGCCCTGTTTCATTGCTACCCCCTAGTGTGTGTGTTGGTGGATTATATATTTACTCTAATGCAAACTGGCAGATTGGATTGCAACATTAAGCATGCATTCTTTCATGTTTTCTGGTTTCATAGAAATACTGAAGAAATACTGTAGAAATACTGAAACTTGGTAAGGTTTTTAGTTAAACAATCATAAGCAGTTTTCACGAAATGTTTTTATCATATTATGAGAAAGCCATTAATACAACACATGCATGGCATGTACACTATATTCACCCTGAGTTAGGTGAGAATTGTTTTGAGTGTATTTTAACAAAGGGGCCCAAAAGTAAATGTAAATAGTAGGCTACTCTAAAATGGTTTAACAAACAGCCCCATTAAAGATTTTTCCTGTTAGATAATTAGTTTGATTTTATAGTTCTACCAACATGTTCAATAGATGCTCAGCCGTGAATGCATGTTTTTTTTGTTTTATTATTCCTTTCAATTTATTTTTAATTCATCAAAGTTACAAGATATAATTGAATCCAAGTTAGTTTAAACAGACAGACAGAAAGACAGACACACACACACACACACAAGTCAGCCAAGTGGAGCAGACAGCAGTGGTCCATAATGGGAGAGTGAGCGTTACATAAGAGCATTGCATCTAAAAATAGAAATGCAGCAATGGTAAACAGGAGCCTAAACTATTGGCTGTAAGCTTTCAAAGGAACCCGAATGAAATTTAGAATAAAGTGCCATCTTGGACATGAATGGACCAGCTGCTGATCCAAACCATGAGAACCTGCAGGCAAGTACAGGGGGCCTGATGTCCAGGTGGGACTGAGTGGGAATGAAGTGGATGAAGACTGAGAGTTAAAACTGTTGCATTCATAAATAATCAAGTAAGAAGTAAAATTATTACTTGGACAAACCATTTAATATACATATTTATCATACGTATGTGGACATTTTTAATCACACAACATGTTGCACTAGAGACAGACATTCAGGCCGTGTGTTGATGGACAGCTCCTCATCATTGCCAGTGTTTTTGAGAATGGACTTTGATGTTGATAAAGAGATGTAGAGTTGAGAGATTTATGGTATACTGTATGTTGCGAACACACTGTCTGTTATCGCATAAAACCCACACGTACAAAAGGAAAACCACAGTCATGGAGAAATTGTACACCACAAAGGTACACACTGATTTATTGTTGTTTCACAAACATGGCACTCCAAATACTGTGATGTTATTTATTAAAACAAATGCAAAATCAACACAGACACATGATGTAAGGTTTCACACTGCTTTTATTGAAAAAAAGCTGCTGTACAAAAATGGTGAAAGCATAATTCATGTTAAAATTGCATTATCTACAAAGGTGATTGTTCCAGTAAACCCATGCAGTCTTTCTAAAGGTTAGGCTTTCTTTCTTTAATCTATCTATGTACATTTTCAATTAGTCCATAGACATTACAACATATTTGAACAAAAAAGAGAAAGGATATGACAAAAAAAGACAAACTGAGATCAAATATAAAATTATGTTAAATTAATTAAGTGTAACATACACACACACACATATATATATATATATATATATATATATATACACACACACACCGACACACATACGTCTGCAAAAGTGACACTATAACTATACTATACACATTTGTCTCCGTGCGTCTTGCATTTTAAATAACGATTGCCCTCATAGTCAGAGCTGTGAATACATAACAGTGTAAAAAATAAAGAGAGTAAAACTAAGAGATGGCACATCCTACTGTAATACACTTAGAAATGTCCATGCTAGGTTTCTTTCTTGTTTAATGTCCCGTCCTGAAAACTTCCTTCACATTACGTACAGGACATGATTTACATGACAAAGACAAATATGTCCCTAAAAATATATGTGTATAAATATATATAATGAGCAATTAAAATTACAAGAATCTACTAATTGAACAAAAGTAAGCACTGAATTTAAAATGAAAACAAGCATAAGGTTGGCTACATAAAACAACAAAGTACATGCCAATAGTTTGCATACACCTTCTCATTCAATGCGTAACCTTTATTTCCATGACTATTTACCTTGTAGATTATCACTGAAGGCATCAGAACTATGAATAAGCACATGTGGAATTATGTACTTTACGAAACATTGTAAAATAACTGAAAACATGTCTTACATTCTAGTTTCTTCAAAGTAGCCACCCTTTGCTTTTTTGATAGCGCTGCAACCCCTTGGAGTTCTCTCAATGAGCCTCATGAGGTAGTCACTTGAAATGTTTTTCACTTGACAGGTGTGGGTTAATTGGTGGAATTTCTTGCCCTTTTAATAGGGTTGGGACCATCAGTTGTGTTGTGCAGAAGTCATGTTGTTACACAGGCGACAGCCCTATTGGACAACTGTTAGTATTCATATTATGGCAAGAACCAATCAGTTAAGTAAAGAGAAACGAGTGACCATCATTACTTTAAGAAATGACGGTCAGTCAGTCCGGAAAATTGCAAAAACTTTGAATGTGTCCCCTAGTGCAGTCCCAAAAACCATCAAGGGATGCAAAACTGGCTCACATGAGGACCGCCCCAGGAGAGGAAGACCAAGAGTCACCACTGCTGCTGAGGACAAGTTCATCTGAATCACCAGCTGAAGAAATCGCAAGTTAACAGCAGCTCAGTTAAAGACCAGATGAATACCACACAGAGTTCTAGCAGCAGACACATCTCTAGAACAACTGTTAAGATCAAACTGCGTGAATCAGGCCTTCATGGTCAAATAGCAGCTACAAAACCACTGCTAAGGAGAGAAAACAAGCAGAAGAGATTGGGCTAAGAAACACAAGGAATGGACGTTAGACCAGTGGTAATCTGAGCTTTGGTTTCAACCACCGTGTCTTGTGCGACGGAGAAAAGGTGACCGGATGGATTCTACATGACTGGTTCCCACCGGGAAGCATGGAGGAGGAGGTCCTAATGGTGTGGGGGTGCTTTGCGTGTGACATTTTGGGGATTTATTTAGAATTGGGGAGAGCTGGACCGCAGAGTGAAGGCAAAAGGGCCAACAAGTGCTGAGCATTCTGGGAACTCCTTCAAGAATGTGGGGAAACCATTTCAGGTGACTATCTCTTGAAGCTCATCAAGAGAATGCCAAGAGTGTTCAAAGCAGTAATCAGAGCAAAGGGTGGCTACTTTAAAGAAACTAGAATATAAGACATGTTTTCAGTTATTTCACATTTTTTAGTTAAGTACATAATTACACATGTGTTGTGTTATCATAGTTTTGATGCCTTCAGTAACTAATCATAAAAATAAAGGAAACACATTGAATGAGAAGGTGGTTCCAAACTTTCAACTGTAATATATACACACACACACAGACACACACACACACACACACACACAGGTATGTATACAAATAGGGACAGGGACGCACACACACACACAAACAAACACACACACACAACTTATTTTATTTAGTCCCTGGGTCTGAATTCTTAACATTTACATATCATTTTAGTATTCCTAATATTTCTCTAAAATAGTAATTACATTGGTCAAATATGTTTTAGTTTTTATTATCAAGTTTTTGTTTTTATTTTTGTAATTCAAAAACCATTTACAAACAGTTACACAATGTCAAATTTGTTTTAAAGATCCTTAAAATGTGGTTGTCTTTTATTGTAGACATCTGAAATCACTTTTCACTGTTTCTGTATTTATTAAGTAATTGTCACCAGCCCCAGACCTCACAAAACAGAGAAGTACAGAAACAGACTGTCCTGACCAGTGTGTGTATTGTGTGACTTTTGTGTAACAGTTAGTACTTCTCATTTAAGCATGTGAGCTGATGAAAAAGATGTCCTGGAGGGGAATTCACAGGGAGAGGGAGGCTTTAACACATTTTTACTCTACCGGAGCAGGAGCTCCCTGCGTTGAGCTGCTAGACTTCTCTCCTGGAGCTGATGGGGGTCTGCTTATTGCTCATGGGTGTGAGACCTGAGACTACAGGACCCTAGGGTTGGGGCCCCTAAGCCAGATCTCCGGTATTAAGTGATTTTCATTCAAATATTACACATTGCAAATTTTCGGGGATCAGTTTTCGAAAAAAAAAGGTTTGTAAAACAAACGGAAAAGCTCAAACGTTTACAGGGAAAAATAATTTATCATTATCATTATCATTTATCAGTGTCATTATATAGGTTTTTCTCAAGAATGTTCAGGATGAATTATTTTAACTCTGTGCAATAATCTGAATACTTTACAACTGGGTGGAGACTTTCAGTGAAGGATTGATTTTCACATGGCAGTTAAAGTTACCAAGCGTGCTGCCAGTGTTTGCACATTAAAGCATTAAGTATTATGTGTGTAACACTTTCTCCTTGTTTTAGTGCGTGTAAATTGGTGAATTAGAGGCAGATTGTCTGGAAAGGTGCTCTATAAAGGTAGTCCATTTACCATTTACAGTAGTACTGAGCCTTAATCAGAACAAATGCGCAGTGGTGATGGCGCAGTGGATATGACACATGCCCTTGGTGTGGGAGATCTGGGTTTGATTCCCACTGCGATACATCACTATGTTGATAGTGCTAATGTTTCCCCAAACAAGACATTTAACCTCTTGTTTTTTCCAGAGACGTAAAACATTCGATATATAACAATTGAAAGCCGCTGTGGATAAAAGGGTCAGCTAAATGACATGTAATGTAAAAATGCATTTCCTTATATTAAGGCTGGTAACCATTGAGATTCAGGCTCATTCCTAACTTGCACAGTGCTGTGTCAGCGCTGGAGAAACGTCTGGCTGGGATAGGGGGGGGGGGATAGGGGGAAAAACATTCTGGCTTGTTTGAATCTCTTTAAACCAATCGCAATGGCCTTGGGCGGCGTTAAGCTCCAGATTCAGCGACAGTGCTCTTGCAAAATAGATACCGGAAATAGCGGGGGGGGGGGGGATGCTGGCTAAAATATCCCGAGAGTCTACATCCGGTAAGCCAGACTGAGCTTGCAATAAGTAGACACCCTTTGTGTATTGCAATAATACTGCTAAGCCAGACTAATAGCCATTTTTCAAAGTAAATGATGTGTAGACAAAATTTATTTGCATTCTTATAATAAAAAGTGATCAAAAAGAAGAAGAAGAAGAAGAAGAGGATAAAGAACAAGACAATTTGAAATATATTACAATGATAGGATGACACACAGATTATCCATCCTGCATGAGCATGTCAACAGAAGTTGCTGCTGAAAAGGATGAAACTTGTTCACTTCTCTTTTACCGTTTTCCCCACTCACTCTGTGGATTCATCCTGCTTCTTCCACTTTGGTTTGGTCAGTGCTCCAGTCTACCAGCGCAGCGTCGGTGATGTGTAGTCGGCCTGGGAGTTCCAAAGCCATAAACAAAAACCATAAAGATAAAATGAGAAAGCAGAAGCAAATACGTATCATCCATATTTCTTACAACTGTTCCTGATCCAGAAGGAAAACCGATGTGACATTGGTACAGATTACACTGGGAGTTAAATGGGAAACTGTACCACAAAATGAAGAAGACAAGTCAAAACACTGAGAACATCCATAGAAACAGTAGTATGCTCTGACTGTAATAAAATAGGAATTCTTGCGCTTTTAAATTTGCATTTTCTTGACTGTTGATTAGATTCACGAATGCACACAGCAGTGTATTTGAAAAGCCAGATATTTAAATTACAAGAACATTTGAAAAACATGTAAGTGCACGTCAGGTTTCTGCAGTGGTGCAACATGATTTCTAAAACATCAGTTTTGTGCACGACATCTATGCAGAAACCCCCAAATCCTGTTTTAAGGTATATTTAAGTACCTAAAAAATGATTGAATCTGTGACATTGTTGAGGAGCTGATCTGAATATAATCCCTTAACAACTATTTCTAATAAAAGCAAAACAATCCCCAGAGCTGAGTCATCTTCTTCTCTGTGACACCTGTCAGTCTACATCCCAGATGTTAAGTCAGCAGACATGTAATAACCAAAACAACACGTAAAAGCTTCACTGTGCAACAAGCACTTTCATCCGCTCGTAAACAAGAAACTGTGAAAACAAATACATCACAGGAGGCACTACGAGGCATGTCCAGAGAACATGAAGATTATGTGACTCTGAATCAAAACAAAAAAACAATTGGAAAAAATTGTTTATTCTAACAATGCATACATTCCTACTGTGTTGTGAGAAATCCTCCACATCTGTTTCTCTTTTACACATGTTCATTAATAGCACAACAGAAACCAACGTTGTGCATAATGGTGAATCACCAGTGTAACACCAAACAATGCAATGGACTGCTGAATGAGTGGACACTGCTGTGGGAGGTAGGAGATGGTGTAGTTGTTCAATTTGAATTTGTTTATATCGCGCGATAAAATCAAGGCAACCTTAACACAAGAAAATAAAAAAAAATTAAAAAATGAAAAGATTAAGGTGAGATTAAGAAAACTCCTAGGGGCTTATAGAAGGAATCTCACCTAAGGAAGAGAAGGAGAAGACGAAGAAGAAGACATATATAAATATATATATAAATGTAAATATATATAATGAGCAGGTAAAAATACAAGAATCTAGAAATTTAACACAAGTAAGCACTGAATTTAAAAAGAAAACAAGCATACGTTTGGCCTCATAAAACAACAAAGGCATAACATAAATTATAAGATTGTAGCTAAAATGATGATGTGTGTATGTGGGAGGATTTATGAGAGACAGGAAGGCCAAACACAAGCACACATGAATAGTTCAGATCAATACAGACGGTTAAGTTTGGTTCATCAGACAGGTCCTAAACGCCTTTTTTTTAATAATTTTTTTGATAGAAGTTGACTGAAATGCAGCAGTGACATAACTGTCCCGTAGACAGTTTATACAGAACACTGGTGTTTGTTCATGGGTGCAAGACAACATTCCTTGTTTGAGTATTTTTCTTTTTTGACCCTCCCTTACTTTAAGTATCACAGCTGGAGCAATCCATTTAAATGTGTAACATCATCATCTCTGTGTGTGTGTGTGTGTGTGTGTGTGTGTGTGTGTGTGTGTGTGTGTGTGTGTTGAAAGCATGGGTCACACTTGTACCCTTTGTGAGTCCAGACCCCGTTGTTCCAACCACCCCACTGAGCCTGTCTCGAGTCTGTGTGTCAGAGGGACTTCTCTGTCCCGACAACATGAACGACGTTCACATCCTCCACAAATGCTTTTTGGGGTAAGGGCTTCCCAGATTCATGAATGTACAGCAAGCCCAGACCGCAAAAAGATTCGTGACGGACAAGTGCCACGGCTCCCAAATCCACGTCCACTCCAGTCCACGACTCCTCGAGGGTCTTCATCCTCAAAGTGTTGTGCATAGGGGCGTTTATGCACAGACGGTTCGGTCATTTGGCTCAACGTAGATGTTGCAACCACAACTAAACCCACTGGATTGGCACTGCTTTTGCAGCAACACGCAGCCTTGTTATTAAAAAGAGCGGCGGCGAGAAGAGGCGGCATCTCACTGCCGTGCAGACTCTAACACGCAGCAGAGGGATGGCCGCGGTCTCATTGGACAGGACGACTCGCCATCTACCAATGGCGATGGAGGAAAAGAGCACCTAAGCAGGAGGCCACAGCACCTGACAGTTCCATTACTCCCCTCCAACAATCACTATGAACACCAATGCGACATGAAACCAAACAATAACCAATAACAGATGACAATACACGAGAAAACGTCTGATGTGTGGTTTCCTATGTGCGGATCCATTACATTGGAAAAATGTAAATGTAGTTGCAAACGACCAGTGCCTCCAGTTTCATTAATAGTAAAGTTCCCTTTATTTGTAAAGGGTTAATCTGGCTCCAGACCTCCAGCTGCCGAAGCAGGGGCCCCACCCTCGCTCCGTTTCCATTGGGCCGTCCAGCCTTTCATTCGTGGACGCGTCTCCCAGCCGGTCACGATTTCCCCCATCTGTCTCGAGCGCACCGGAGCCAGACGCCACTGACGCAGCACGCGCCTTACTCACTTTTAGCAGTCACGACTCAAGACTCGGCGTGCACAAAAGAATGAGAAGAAAAAAAAACACTGCAAAGAAGGCTCGGATCGTAAAGGTAGCGCTGAGTATCAGGCTGCTCGGGATTCTCGCCCGTCAGATTCTTCATTCAAAAAAAAAAAAAATCGAGCGATGATGGATCTTTGCACGTGTGAAATGGCATAAAAAAAATTGAAAGAGCATCGAGAATGATGTATAGTAAATGACAAAAAAAGCTTGTATGTAAAACTTATCATACATGGTCACACTGGTACTGTAAGGACGTTCCGCGTGAAAGAGCACCCACTGTCTTAAAGCACTTCAGCACCACAGCCAGAGGACAGCTCCCCACTCAATGAAATGGAGCAGCTGATGGACACATTAGGACAACTACAGCAAGGACTGCATACATACGACAGGAGACACAGCACCCTATTTTAATCCGAACTGAGGGTGATCCCCGTGCAGCTGCAAACACACACTGGTTAAAGATAAAAATAGCATGCATCCACACAAAACACTCCGCACACGTCCCCCTTTAATCAAACAATCGCATTTGCTACTACCCTACGTTCTGCATACACAGATAGCAGAGCTTTAAGGAAAAAAGAAACGGGAAACAGGTGCGTGCAGCTGGAGAAACGTCCCCACAACTCACCATTGAAGCAGCGGAGGCTCCTTTAAAAAAGACGAAAAGTAGCAGAAAACAGGGACAAAAAGCCACTTCCTCCATGAAATATGCTCTGGCTTTTTCGCTTCTTCAAACTGTGCTCACACTGTACTCTTGAATGGTGTGCCTTTTATAGGAGTGATGCCCCCTATCTATTTCTGGATCACGATCCAACCCCGTTTCTATTTTTAGCCCGCGCGTGATGAAAAAAAAAAAAAAAAAAAAGAAAAGCTCGCAGAGGTTCCTTGGAGGAATTTCGAGCGTGCGGCGTTTGAGACCCGGAGCGCGCTCCCGCGTATCACCCTCCCTGCACGATAAAAAAAGCGCGTGCACGGTAGCATCTCCTTATTAATGGTGCTGTGGAAAACTGCACGCCCGGATTGCAACGGAGTCATGGAAGTTATGTTTATTATTATTGTTTTTTGATTCAGTTATGATTTGCTGCTGACACCATGGCTACCCCCCATGTAAAATAGCATACTTACACAAAGATAGCTCATCGGCTTTTTGATATTTTTACTCAACCTGCTCTGTATTGAACATCAAAAGACATATTTCACTACTGACATCAGGTGGAGAGTGTCCCACTTTAAAGGTGGAGGTAGGAGCCTTTGTTGTCTGTTCGGTGGCCAAAAAAACAGCGACAGTCATTGTAACATCCGCTGAGAATGTAAAACAGCAGAGGTTAGGCTGAAGAAGGCGCTGCCCCCCCCCCCCCCCCCCCCTCCTTTAAACTGGAAAGGTCATTGTTAGTCAAACCTATCTGTCATGCCATTTGAAGCAAAGGTGCCGTATTATAAATATAATGGTGAGTAAATGATGAGTTCCGCTGGTCATCAGAGAAACCAACACCGAATGTCAGATGAAGGCGTTAGGAAGTCATTTTATTCTTTTCCTCATGTGTAAAGGTGTTTCAAATGACTCCGGGTTGGGTTTCGCCTCCAGCGGAGCCCAACGTGGCCCTCAGTGTGAGGATGCAGAGGTGCACACAGAGGTGGAAGGCTGTTTCCAGGCTGTTTGGTCTCCGTCCTGCAGACTCCACTGCACTGGGCAGAATGCTGAGACGCGTAGTAACGGAGCGGCGCCTGGCCGACCGATGATGCTATTTTTAGCTCCCATGCTCACTATGCCTGGCGCTGCGGGTTTCTCTGCTCAGGGTACTACTACTGTACACATCAACACAGCGGGACAGCTTCCAGGAGGACAAGCAGGCCGGAGCGGCTCGGCCAGAACAAATATATTGGCAAGAGATACATAATCCTCCTTAGAGTATTTTTTTTTTTTTAAATCATTATTATTATTTTTATCAATGCATCTCTTCAGAATGATTCATTAAAGCTGCAACCTGTAGGATTTCCATGCCATTACAATTGCAGGATTCAACTTGTTCATTCCATTTTCTATGTGACCATGTGTATTTTGGTGTTGAGGTAATGGAAATTTGTATTGATCCATGGTGACATTAATTATTGCATTTTTTTTATATATCGTAACTATAACAATTTCAATTTTGATAAATTCAAATATAATTTGTCTTTGAAATACATATCCAAGCCTAAGTATAATACATTATGTGTCCACCACACACATCCTGCACACCAGCGAATGTAACTACTACTACTACTACTACTAGTACTACTAAAATAATCATCTTTATTTATATACTGTATTGCTTTGTATATTTATATATAGCACTTTGTTTTCTAGCACAAAGTGTTATGCATAAAATGCAACACAACATGCTTAACTAGCTTATAAGAACAGACACAATACTGTAAAATGCATGGTAGGACAATAAAAAACATAATGACACAACCTTGGGCCCCAAACACTTCAGGAGAAAGCAATTATGATAAGATGCATCAAAAAACTTCATCTGAAAGACTCAACAGATTCAGAGCCTCTAAGATCCCTAAGACCCCCTAAGACCCCCTAAGACCGTATCAACGTAGGTTGTCTTGCAGCTCCTGCACACAACTGATAATGATAGGTACAAAGACCAAGAAATGAGGACATGGTTGGAAACAAGGTCAGTTGGTGTATGGCTCTATTTTTACAACCTTCAACCCTCCCATTGAAAGTGGTTTTCTGTGTAAATCAAAACACAACCAACACAAATCAAACATTTTGAATGCAAAACCTAAAGTCTGAAACGCTCGTGAACGCTGCTCTGAGGCCGAGAGGAGAAGGAACCGAGAGGGCTAGACTCCAGGTGTGGACTCAAATCAGGAAATCCGATGAAAAACTGGCAGAATTTCTTTATGAGGTCTATCCATACAGGCACTTTATGTCTAATTTCACTCCTATTTCTGTATTGTCCTCGTCAGGGTTACCCATTATTTACGGTTACAGGTAAGGAAAACGTACCTGACACAAATCGCAGAAAGCATTTATTAGTCTTGGATATTTTCTTCACAGAATGGTTCAGGACTTGAAGTGCAAAGCCTGTAGGACTGTCGACAACTTGGTAATAGCCTGTTGTGATCTAATTTTTGACTTGGCAGGCGGGTGTACATATTTCAGATTCATTTGTGACTTGCAACATTACTAACTAGTGTTATATGACAGCAGGCTCCAACCAGCTCAGATTTGACAAAAGGTCAATGTTCACAATGTTTAATAGCAAGTCCATAGTGCAGTAAGACTACACCTCTGCACTAAGTCCTAATTATAGAAAAGTGTAAGAACAGATGTAAGCTGTTCTATGCTAATAGATTAACAAGAAGAAGAAAAACCTAATGAGAGTGGTCTATTCCACAATGGCAATGCAAGGTCTGTGTTAACCCTGCTACGCTCTCAGTGCCCTGCTACACCAACAACTACTACTCTATTCATATATATTAGATTATAATATACATATTGCCATTGTTCATCACACCCCCAACAGGTCCCGTCAAACACCACCTACCAAGAGCCTGGGTCTGTCCCAGGTTTCTCCTTAAAAGGAGTTCTTCCTCGCCACCGTTGCACTAAATGCTTGTTCTTGGGGGACTTACTAGAATTGTTGGGTCTTTGTAAATTATAGAGTGTGGTCTAGACCCTCTCTATCCGTAAAGCCTCTTGAAATTGTTATGATTTGATACTATAAATACAATTGAAGTGAATTATAACTTCAGTGGCACAGCAGCACGCTGAGCGGAGTGTGTGACGGCATTACGTTGGAGCTGTCCATGGTACTAAAGCTACAGTGAAGCAGTCAACACAGTCAGACTCAGGAGTGAGTTGATATTAGACTGAAGATGAAGACAAGACTTTGGTGTTAATTACACCGAACTGGAATTAAACAGCCAGTATATCCCTCGAGGATACAGCCAAGCTAAAGATAATGCATGCTCAATGAACGTAGTGAAGTAGTGCAGTATTTAGATGAATTGTTGCCAAAACATGAAAAGCAATTGGAGCAGAAAATAGATTGTTGCTGCCATACTAGAATTTAACTTCACTGTATGGTCTTCACATCTTCTATGGTGTGTATACATGCAGAATTAGTACATGTTTACGCATACAATAAGAACTTACATATCAAATACTTGTATTGCCTACTGCAGGTTTATGTAATACATTCTTTCAATTGAGTTCTTGTTTTCTTGTTTTAATATTTTTTAATATTCTGCTTATAATGTGTGATTATATTCTATTTTCCAGTTCCTTTTATTTGTTGAAGCCAACAATAAACTGTTCATTTCTTCTGATATCTAGATAATTGACCATATGTTACATACCCTGTCTCAGATATGATCAAGTATTATTTTCACATGTTTCTAAGTCTACATCAGAAATGAGCGACATTCAGACATTCTGTCCTTGTGTTGAAATCTTGTTCCACTCTTGGCTTCTGTGTCTTTAAAATAGTCCTTTCCTTTCATGTCCATGTAGGAAATTCACTATCATTATGTAATCTCTTGCAGCAACATCCATTCAGTGTTACTATATTCAGCAGCGCTGAGCCAAATATGTCTACACGCGGTGAGCTGCGAGAACACGTTTCTATGTGAAGTAGAAAAGTTTTGAATGAGAAACAAGAACCTCAAAACATCGCCCACTCCTTCTAGTGTTCCTCAACCCTAAATGACTTTTCAGCATATAAATAGTTGGAAACAATGTTATTCGTTTTAACACTGCAGAGTGTTGCACACAAATAGATTGTTTAACCATGCTGAACAAAATTATAAACACAGCACTTTTGTTTTTGCCTCCTTTTTTCGCAAGCTGAACTTGTTCATATGACACACCTGGGAGGTGGATGGATTATCTCGGCAAAGGAGAAGTGCTCACTAACACAGGTTTAGTGAACAAAATTTGAGAGAAATAAACCTTTTGTGTACATCGGAAAAGTTTTAGATCATTGAGTCAAGCTCATGAAAAATGAAGGCAAAAACAAAAGAGTGATATATATTATATAATTTTGTTTAGTATATTACTGACATGCAACTGATAAGATTGATGCCACACTCTATGCATAAGGATATTTGCTTTACCACTATCATGCAGCTCAACAACACCAGTGCAATATATGGATACTACAAGTTCAAATATACGTGGATATGGCCACTTTGTTCAAATTGAAATGTGTATTTAATCAATAAGAAACATAGATGAGCATACTCTACTGCTAATTAATATCTGTATAGACATAAGTATGCATCATTTACATGTTCAAAGATGCATGCAAGGTTGTGTTTCCGATGCAATAATACAATAAGATGCCTCAGCTGCTGCACAGCCTCCCAGTTAGTATACTATCACTCTGAAAACACTCAATGGGAACAGAGCATCACACACACACACACACAAATTCAATGCAGTGTCTCTACGGTGTGCCAACTCACATGCCTATTACATAACAGAGATGTGGGGCTGACAATAAATAATGTCCATTAGCAATGCAGCAGCCTGTTCGGCCTCAGTTGTACCGAATCAGAAAGGGAAGGGCGGGAAATGTGGATCTGCAAATCCGCCCTCTCATGTGTTGTGCTTGTATTTATAGGAGTCTGTGCATACACTTCAGCTCCTCTGCAACCATCTTGTTCCTTTACAAGATTCTAAAAATAGCAGACTGCACTGTGCTTGTGCCATTTTTAGGTTTTGCAATTGAAAAAAGGAAAAGAAAAGTGGATGCACTTTTTTGTGGACGTCTGTTCCATCTTTGTTCTAAGATGCTCCACGCTGCATCGGCAACATTATATTTAAATAAACAGCTTTAAACTGCCTGGTCTTACGTCCTGCTATATTTACTGCTTTACACATTGTCGGAAAGTAAAGCATTGTATTTTGTAAAGTGATATAAAAAACAAAAAAAGTTATGGGCGCCAAATTATGAAGCTTCCTATGATTCTTAATTTGTTTCTGACTACAACTGTGGATGGCAAAATAGCTGGTTAATTAAAACTGTAGGTTCAAAAAGTAGATATGAATGTTGTTTTTATGTCCTCAGGTCAGAAAATTAAAGGTCAGATACACCTAAAATATGACTTTATAATTTTATTACTGCACCACAAATGTATTTATGTAGTGACGTCATTCAACATGACCCCCCCCCCCCCCCCCTTCAACTGTTTGCCCTTTAATAACCTGGACATTCGTTTGAATCATGTGAATAGTTCATTCCCATTCCCGACACATATCACAGCCAAGAACACACATCTACTCATCTGTTTTGAATTGAAGCTAATTGTTTTCACACCTTCTAATCCTCAGGTTTCCCAAATACAGTGGAGATTAGGCCATGGAGTAAACCTTTGATCATTTAAGATATTTAAACATTTTTAAATTTCAGAGTTGCTTTAGTAATGTGAACTCCCTCCCCCTCACTGTAGTGCAACCTGATTTTAAATCAGTTCTATAAACACACACACGTTTGTTTGTCAAAATAATAGCAGTGTTGTGTTCAATTAGTGAAGTGATTTGTTCTGTAAAGAAATCGGTGTTCTAGTATAATATGGCCCATATTTAAGGAAGGAAGGAAGCAAATGTTGTGCGTGCTGGTTATAGTGCACTTCACACTGAAATACTTGTTCCAGGTGTTGCTCTGAGGAGCAGCGGACTTTGATTTAAAAGTTGATTGGAGAGGGGAAAACATATAAAGAAGTGCAGAAAATGATAGGCTGAAGCTAGGCTTGACGCTAGGCTCAGCCAAAATGATTTTAAATGCCTTGAAATGGCATCCAAAACCTGAATGACGTGGGGGGAAAACGATCAACGACCATTCAAAAGGATGGAAGAATAGCCCAAGTGGCAAAGGCTCAACCAATAATCAGCTCCAGGAAAATCAAAGAAGACTTAAAGTTACCTGTGAGTACTGTTAGAATCAGAAGAAGGCTGTGTGAAGCAAAGCTATCAGCT
>NC_048407.1:8736342-8745532 GCF_013103735.1 Etheostoma cragini
CCCCCCCCCCCCGTAAAAGTCCCATGGCTGGAAAAATGACATGTACTGCATAGGTTGAAAGGACATGTTGACTGGCCAAAGGAGAATTGTGGACTGATGAGAGCTAACTTGTTCTTTTTGGGGTCCAGGGGCCACAGACAGTTTGTCCGAGGACCCCCATGCACTGAATTCAAGCCACAGTACACTGTGAAGACAGTAAAGCATGGTGGTGCAAACATCATGTTACTCGGTGTTGGGCCTATTTATCACAGACCAGGGATCATGGATCAGTTTCAAGACATCAAAATACCTTTGAAATGGGTCTTTTAACAAGACAAGGACCCAAAGCACACCAGTAACGAGCAAAGTCTTGGTTCCAGATGAACCAGATTAATGTTATGGAGTGGCCAGGCCAATCCCTGGACCTCTATCACATAGAACACTTGTGGGGTGACATAAAAAATGCAGTATCTGAGGCAAAACCTAATAATGTAGAGAAACTATGGAATGTGGTTTAATGGTCCTGAGCTGGAATACTTGTACACAGGTACCAGAAGTTGGTTGAATGTGCAGCTATTCTAACAATGTTGCCGATTTATTCTGAACACAAGTTTGCACACATACACACACACAAATTAACAGATTGTTGTGTCTATTAATACAATATCCAATGCTTGTATCAACTGGCTGAATGTTGTTACAATAGTGTATAATAGTTGGTGACTGGCGCAAGGTAGAAAATCTACTGGATTCAATAAAACAAAAGTGCATTATTTTGATTGCAGTATGGTTATAAATAGCATAAGTAAGACTGGATTGAAGATGCTCATCAATCTCCAATTTGATCTATAAAGGCCAAAGTAGTGTGAATCTGAAATCTGCAACTCTCAAGATAAGCTGAATGTCAACACACACGCAGAATGTGACCGAAAATGATTATAAGATAACTAAGAATACAGGTCTATTTCAGGTTATCATGCAAACCATTACAAGAGTGTAACCACATACTCTCCCTTCGATTACATCATTTGAAGCTGAATGTTTGGCAGTTATCACTGAGCTACAGTGCTGTTTGAATTACAGAGCAGATGACGTGGCCGTTTGCGGTCCTCAAAATATGTAAGATGATGCAACAACCGATGGGGATTGGCTTTTGTTTTTGATCATTAAATTGACATTTAACCCCATATATAAGGAATTTGGGCAATCATACAGAAAGGGAGAGTTTGGAAGAGTTGCTAAGAGTGTGCCTAAACAAGGTTGACAGTGTCACCATTAGGCCAGTTTTAAAATGTCAATCCCAGTTTTATGACAGCAGTTTTCATTCAAGGATTTATGTAGCGTGCCTTTAAAGTTTTACAGCTCAAATGCTACCACTGCTAAGCTTTAAGCTTTAATGAGTCCAAACACTTTTTTATTTCCCATAGAGACAAAGAATTGACGCGGAGAAAAGAGCTAATGAAACACACTGCCTTTAATACTGTACATTAAATACAGATTTGTTTTTTTTATAGATGGTCAATGGGCAAATCCTTTTTCTGTCTTATACTTTCCATAAGTTAAGAAGCAAATGTTATAGCATATTTCTCTCTTTTGTATTTAAATTACCTTGGAGCAAAATCAAAGTTTGTAGGTCCCATATAAATAGGAATGATAAAGAAAAAAAGTGCATCAACTAAGAATTCCCATCCATTTTATGAAGGAGAAATATTGGGGGCATATAATGTTCAATTCAAACTCCTTTAACCTCTGAGTTGAGAGGTACCTTCCTTTCCATTTCAGCAAAAGACTGTATAACATCCATTCCATTTAAAATTGAAAATGTCCAATCAGGTTACATTAAAACATGGCGCCCTCTCCAGGCTTTAGTATGTTATTATCCTAGAGAACCTCCGAGATGCTGCCTCCTCATACCAAAACGCTAAAATGTCTGAACAAATGACAATGTGAGTTTTCTTCCAATTAGCAGCGGTTGAAATAAAAATATCGCAGAAGAATTCACTGGAATTTTCAAACTTTGTTCAATTGTATCCCACAAATCGCGGAATCTGACGAGCACAACTTCTTGATTGCTTGATAACATGAGGTCCTGCATTTGACATAGTCTAAGTAGTGGGGCAAAGTTATCTACAGTTGTACTTCAAACCTAATTCTTCGGAGTAGGCCAGATTCAACTGAATATCAATTTTGACACCTCACCTTTAACCACATAAAAGTTGAATACACTTTTATTTTGTGCTACTTATCTGTGGTCTTCGGATGAGTGTGTGTTGGTTATCTAGTGTGTGCATGTTTGTGGGGTACTCCTGTGATCCCGTGAGTGGTTTAGGGCTGGCGCCGTTCCCTCTTGGTGAGCAGGTAACACTGGATGGTCCTTAGCCGATCTTTGGCGGGGGCGAACTCTGGCTGCAGCTTCAAAGTGGACTCGTACCAGCGCATGGCTTTCTCAAACTCCTCCTGTCGTCAAGAAACACAACAACCACGTCACCATGAGGACACATGACTTGCCTCGCTGTGTGATCAATGCCTTGATTTTCCAGTTGCACAGATTAAAGATGAGGAGCAGGGCTGTGGGTCACCTTAGTACAAGCGGACAAATAATGATCAAACATTACCATCGCTATGTAGACGTTGGCGAGGGTAAAGTGGTTCACGACAAAGTGCGGGGCAATTTCTACTGCCATACGGGCGACTGTAAGAGCGTCCTCCCACAGCCGAGCGTTCTGGAAGACGTTGGCCAGGCTGATAAGGGGCACGTCCTAGGTCACAATTCAGGAGGGGGGAAAAAAAGAAGAAAAGAAGAATATAGATTATTTCCCTGTTTAAAACAACCCTCTGTTCAGTAGAAGGACCCAGTGGGTGGATGTTGGGAGCAGCTGATCTTTAACCTGCCTTCATGTGATGGGGGGCGTAGTTGAGGGCCTGTCGCAGGCAGTCGATGGCTCTCTTGCCTTGACCTTTCACTCTCCAGTACAGAGCGGCCATGCTGGATAATACCCATGATGTCTGGTTCTGCCGTCATGGATCAGGGAGAAGGATTTATGGTCAATTTACATCAAGTGTAGTAGTAGCAGTAGTAGTAGTAGTAGTAGTAGAAGTAGTGTGTCACAATGACTAGCTGGTACCGCAAAAATATGAACAGCAAATCCTTGCTAATATTTGTTTTTTTCTCCTGCAATTGCCGCAGTGACTTCTTTCACATTACTACCAGTTACAGCAACAGAACCCAAATGATGTGCTAATTGTGTTGTTATAGGTCTGTATTTCTTCTTCTACTTTAGTCTACTTGTTGGCATTTCACGTGCTTCCTCCGTGAGACAAACCCTGTCTTAGATGGCTTTCCTGAAATACCGACATTAAGAAAATCTTAGTTGTTTGTCAATTGTCAAATTGAGCTAATGGAACCGCAAGAGTTTCGGCACAAACAGATTCACAACAGAGTGCTTCAGTATGTCAGTTCCGTTCAGAGCTGGAGCACAGAGGGTTTTCTAAATAGCTGCAGCAGAGCTATCAAAAATTCGCTAATGAGCAAGTTGTTTATGCAACTGTATTTGTTTATACATAGCACACAATGTGTGCCATTTGAGCCTTTCCAACTCACATAAACCGTATTTCACCAGCAGTGACCTGCAGCAGTGTGCGGAGTACAGTAGGAAGGAACAACAAACAGGGAAAAAATATATCTGCCGTCTATCTTTGCAGTTACATTTGGGTGATATTAAGATGTCAAAACATCCATTATTTCAAGACAAACTACTCTCTTTAACCCAGAGATGTGAGTCCTTACCTTCTCCAAGACTTTGGCAATGCGCGTTCCCACCTGCTCAAAGGACTGAGGGGAGAACTTATCCTTACAGAGATTCTGCAGGACCTGCGGTTGAGGATAACAAGACACGCATGTGAGACTATTAACTATCAAGTGGGGCTGATCTGTTGTTAGTTGTAGCCTGATTGGTTTTCTACACAGTATAAGAACACAGTGTTTCCCATACAATATTTAAAAATAGAAAATATTACACCTCATAATGTTTTGCGTTCATAACACTAAAAGCCATTATACTTTAGTCCAAACATGCTCCTCATATGATCTGGACTTTGTTGTCAGATGCAAAAGCCCCTTCCCTTACTGCATTAGGCCCTATAAACCATTACATTTAAAGTTTTGAATTATACCAGCAGAGTTTTGTATTGTCCTTGACATGAATTAAGATGTTTTCCCCATAAATTTGTACCTAAAGATGTGTCAGAATACAGGAAATGCCACAGCCAAACGTGTTTTTGTTGTTGGCTAAAAACATTACATAGTGTGCAGTAACTGCCCCTGCACCCTTATAGCCCTCAGGATGGGACTGTGGGCAAAAATATTTGCGGTACAATCAATATAAGAATTTTGCTCCTCTATCCGCGCATGGACCCCCCCGACCCCGGGTCAGCTACCACCGCAAATAAAATGTTATTCTGTGGGAAACACTGAGTTTCAGTACATTATCTTGATCACTTGATCATGCAGTATACATAGCTGTTGCATGTTTCTTAAATCAAGCTATGATTGTTATCCAATGATATTTCAGATGTTAACTTCTGTATGCGATGATATAATGTACAATATGTTGTGGCACCAAGCACAAGTTATTTAGGTATAGAAAGGGAAGAGTATGCACGTTGATAGTTGTAATCTTCAGCTTGTGCCCCAGCTTACCTCGCGCAGTTGGCTCTCTCCAGTGTAGTGGATGGCGGCCCGGTTGGCCACCCCTGCCAGGTGGTCCAGGGTGTGCATACTGGCAGCTAGGTTGGCGTTGCATAAAGGTTCAGCAGCTGGCTCCTGAAGTGGAGTGGCAAAGTCTATGTGTTCTGTAATGCTGAAAAATAAGAGAGACCGCAAAGGAAACTAATCAAACAAAAGAATTAAAACTGTAGTTACTGAATTTTGGTTCTTGATATGCTGTGGTGCAAGAACATCAACGAGGCAGCAATGTTTTTCTTTTACCCTTTGTTTTCCTGTCTCTGTTTTCTATTTCTAAACCCCTAAAAGGTCCCATGGCATGAAAATGTCACTTTACAAGGTTTTTTAACATTAATATGCGTTCCCCCAGGCTGCCTATGGTCCCCCAGTGGCTAGAAATGGAGATAGGTGTAAATCGATCCTAAAAATCAAGGTCATAAGGGGCAAGGTTAACCCCTTTCTTGGCTTTGCCCCCCCAGAGAATTTGGCCCGCCCATGAGAGAGAGACATCCTGGACCTCCACATACTAATGAAGGCATATTGTGGGACTGGCTCTAGTGGCTGTAATTCTGCACCAAGACTGAAATTCTTGAATGAGACTTCAAATACAGTATTAGGGGCCCACTAAGGTCTACATAAAAGAGACTTCAGAGACCGTATTAGGGACAAATAAGGTCTATATAAAAGCATCCAAAGGGCACCGTGTCATGTGACCATTAAAAGGTATTTGGTAAATTACTTCACACATTTCTGAGGTATCTTGCAAGCTTTGTAGATATTATTTTTCCAGTTCTGTGAGTGTGTAGATGGTCAATGTTTCAGTGCTCATTAAATATTCTCTCTCTTTCCGTCTGTTTACACTTGCCATAAGACGGGCAACGTCGAGGAACGTAGACGCAGTGGTCGGCCAAGAAAACTTGGTGCAGCAGATGAAAAACAAATCAAGCTTATGTCCCTCAAAATCGGAAGATGTCCAACAGTGACATCAGCTCAGAAACTGAAACCAGTGGGACCCAGGCCACATACATATTCTGCAGCAGGACAACACCCCAAAACAGCGTGCAGATGCACTCACACCTGCCTGCTGCCGTTCCTGAGCAAGCTCTGTAGTGGTGGTGCCCCGATCCCGCAGCTTTAGGAGACGGTCCTGGCGCTTGCTGGACTTATTTGGATGCCCTGAAGCCTTCTTCACAACAACTGAATCTCTCTCAAAGTTCTCGATGATCCGATTAATGGTTGGTTTAGGTGCAATCTTACTAGCAGCAATATCTTTGCTTGTGAAGCCCTTATTGTGCAAAACAATGATGACATTCTCCAAACTTGACTATGATTGTACATGAAGAGACTTTGAGAAAGAAGATCTGTGGTTAGTTCTCCAAGATGTTCGGAACAACCTACTAGCCGAGTTCCTTCAAAAACGGTGTTTAAGTGTGCCTAGAAGAATTTATGCGGTGTTGAAAGCAAAGGGTGGTCACACAAAATAGTGATTTGATTTAGATCCACTTCTGTTCATTCACGGCATTTTGTTAATTGATAAAAATAAAATATTAACACTTCCATTTTTGAAAGCCTTCTTAGTTTACAGCAGTTTTTCCATACCTGGATAAAAACGTTTGCAAAGTACTATACAGTTGTGTTCAGAATAATAGCAGTGTGTTTAAAAAAAAGGGATAAAAGCTCAAAATCCTATAGAGAATAGCTTTTAATTCCATAATGTAAGATGATATTTATTTTGCAAATATTTAGTTAAGAGATGACTTTTTTTAGGGTTACTGAAATCAGTCACCTTTATCCATCAATTGTAGCTTCATAGTGTATTCTGTTCCTTAAGTTAACAAGGGAACATGTTGTACACTGCCTGTAATTCAGTAACAGGTTGGCAGATGGATTTGATGATGAGATGATGAAGCATGTTTTGTTATAAGTTTTGAGTTGTTCTACGCTGGAAGAAGTGTGATTAAAAAGTGGACCAAGTTACACAGTCGAAGCAGTCTCTGTGCTCTTACTCTGTCCACCCCCAGAAAGTACATGTATGTAATAACGAAGAGTTAATAGTTAACGTTAACAATCACTAACGTTACAATAATATCGATGCATTGGGAACACTGCACATTCAATTCCAAAACAAAACATGACCAAAATTGATCAAGCTTGTGTTGTAGCTTTACAGAAAGAAGAAAAAGGAATATTGGGTTTTTCTGGGTTGAATTTTTCTTTACAAACTAAAATATTTATATATTAAATAAACAAAAAAATGTCTAACGGGTTTGCTTTACTTTGAATAACTGCACTAATATTTAGATGCACAAACATTATTTCTGAGAACTGCTTCACATCTGTGTTGCATGGAGTCGACCAACTTCTGGTACCTGTGAACAGGTCTTCCAGCCCAGGACCATTGAACCACGTTCCATAGTTTCTCTACATTATTAGGTTTTGCCTCAGACACAGCATTTTTGATGTCACCCCACAAGTTTTCTATGAGATTGAGGTCTGAGGATTGGGCTGGCCACTCCATAACATCAATCTGGTTCATCTGGAACCAAGACTTTGCTCACTTACTGGTTTGTTTTGGGTCCTAGTCTTTTTCAAAGACCCATTTTAAAGGCATTTCCTCTTCAGCATGTGTCAGCAATGTCTTGAAACTGATCTATGATCCCTGGTCTGTGTTAAATAGGACCAACAACACAGTATGAGAAACATCCCCATAACATAATGTTTGCACCACCAGGCTTTACTGTCTTCACAGTGTACTGTGGCTTGAATTCAGTGCATGGGGGTCATCGGACAAACTGTCTGTGGCCCCTGGACCCCAAAAAGAACAATTATGCTCTCATCAGTCCACAAAATGTTGCGCAATTTGTCCTTTGGCCAGTCAACGTGTCCTTTGGCAAATTTCAACCTATTCATTACATGTCTTTTTAAGCAATGGAACTTTGCGGGGGGGCTTCTAGCTGATAGCTTTGCTTCACACAGCCTTCATCTGATTCTAACTCACAGTTAACTTTAAGTCTTCTTGGATTTTCCTGGAGCTGATCATTGGTTAAGCCATTGCCATTTTGGCTATTCTTTGATCCATTTGAATGGTAGTTGACCGTTTTTTCCCCACGTAATTCAGGCTTTGGATGCCATTTCAAGGCATTTTAAATCGTTTTGGCTGAGCAGCCAATCATTTTATGCACTTCTTTATATTTTTTTCGCCTTCTCCAATCAACTTTTAAATCAAGTCCGCTGTCCAAGTCCAATGTCTGGAACGACCCATTTTGCTGAGTATTTCAATTTCAATTTTATTGCACTATAACCAACATGCACATTTGCTTCCTTCCTTCCTTAAATATGGGCCATATTATATATTAAAACCTGTTTCTTCACCTCACTAATTGAACACAACACGGCTATTATTTTGAACATGCCCCTTTCAATTAGAGATTCAATTCCACAGAATGGGCAGCAGACTGTTGGGTCTGTTAGTTTTCTATGACTCTACAACACTTACTAGTCATTTATTTGCCATCTACAAATATCACTTCAACCCAAAAATATGATTTATGAGGTTAGTGATGTTGGACTGCTATTATTTTGAACACAACCGTACATACATATATTACTTATAATACAAAATAAGATGAAAATGTGACCATGATCTTACTCAATGTTCTTAGCAGAAACAGCCAACCAGGTGCTGGCTACGGTGGTAAGGTCTACCCTTCGTGTCCGCTGGCACTCCTCTGGCCCGGGCCAGCCAAGACTTGTGTAGTCCCTCCAGCGGCCTGCACAAAAACACCCAAAAAGACATCTCTCTCAGTTGGGTGAGGTCCAGCACAGCTTTTTCTGTGGTCATGCAGTTGTAAAAAATGTATCAAAGAAATGCAGGTGTATGTGGTACCTGAAGGGCCAGGCGATGGGATTGTTGGCCCACTTATCTCCAAGACAGAGTGTCCTACAGGCAGTGACTCCCCATTCTGGCCATCATCAGAGCTGGAAACACTCTCTATGTCATCCACCTTAGCCTTTCTGACCCGCTTTACCTGGAAGGTGATCTGATGAACAAAAGGCACTCCAATTCAGTTTGGCTATACACGCTTCAGTCACACCCGTTCCTAAAATTTTAGACTTTGGCAATTAGAACTCAAACTAAATTTTATTTGGTTAAAAATGACGGGCATGTACACCTACCCACTCAGCTCCCTCGTCATCCTCACAGTTTCCGAAGCAGGGCCCACCCCCGGCACGGGCCCCCATAACACGGTCATTCTTTAGCACCCGGATACCTCGCAGGTCCCCTCGTTTGCCTCCAACATCTAGTGCTCCCTCAAAGGCTCCCATCAGGTCTTCTTTCAGCTGCCATTCCTCTTCCACTCCTCCACCACCAAAGGGAGTGGCCATCTTAGCTGATCCAGAGGCAGAGGCCTGCTGCTGTCCAGCGGCCTCACCTGACCCATTGCTGTCCAAGATAACCTCTGGAGATTGTGTGGGGGGGGGGGGGGG
>NC_048407.1:8745542-8871378 GCF_013103735.1 Etheostoma cragini
ATAAACACAGGAGAAATTAGAGAATAGATTAAAGGGGACAAAACTTTTTTTTTCCCAGGGCATCACAATAAGCAAATCAACTTGAGTTCTCAATGACATTTTGTTAGTTAACTCGAGAAAAAGACACCAGGGTTTCCCGCAGCACTTTACAGTTAAGGCAAGATATGCTTGCTGCCTTAAGTAAAAATAAAGGTGAATGATCTAAATCTAACATAGCAGAAACGCTTAATGTCAGATAAAGAAAAATCCTGTATACCATTAAAGTACATTCAACAAGGGCCTGGAAATGCCCATATATCAAACAGTGCTCATGCTATAAAGTAGCAAATAAGGCTAAACAAAAAATGTAAACAAAATGTTGTATGTTAATGTTGGATGCAGTACACATTTCTGGACTGTTTTATATTGCCACTGGAGGAATCACTAAATCATATTCTTACTCTCAAAGAGCAAGGAGTCCTCCATGGCAGAAACGTCCGGTTCATCCTGCTTCTCTTCGATGCCCTCCCATTCCTCCAGCTGTATGCCAAGGTCCTTCTCAGTCACGCAGGCAGCCCCCCCTGGAGAACACAGGTTTAGGCACCCTTATAACCAACTAATAAGGCAGTTGGAATTTTTACTTTTTGTCAATAAACGTGGTTGTTCTTATTATTACTCCGTCAATGGCCAATATATATTGCAAACCAAAGACAGACTACGAAAGCGTCTGCACTAGAGTTTCCTTGAGAACAATTCTCTCCAGGACAGAAAATGATGCATTTTATATTTCAAACCACAGCAACTGTGTTTGTTTTTAGGAACAAACAAATCAGTCCCTTCAGAGCCTCTCTCTATATACACTGCTGACTCCATTCACCGTCTCAATTTACTCTGGCAAAGCTCAGGTTTTCTTCAACTTGGAAACTCCAGCTACTGCCAGGAAGACATTAGATCTGTGCACTTCCTAACTGGATGTCAGACTCTTATAGGAGCCATTGGAGAGACATGAAAACAGCAAGAGACACCATGGATGGCTAGTTTGCAGCAGCTAAGTATTTTCTTTATTTTCATTTGTTACAACATTTAACCTAGTAGGATTGTTGCAGGCTGGACACAGCTTTTACACGCCATAGTAAGAAGATAAGATGAGATGTAATGATGAGAACATGCTATGCCATGGATTATACCTCCTAATAACAACAGTGCTGCTGTTTTAACGGCCCTGTATGGCTCTTTGTTGCGCTGGTATGTTTATCGGTAGTTAGCTTGTATACAGTGAATGATATTACATAACATTGTGCTGTGTGTGTGTGTATTAGTACCACTAAAAAGACAGAGCACTTAACTAAAGACCATTTATTTTACTTTAGCAATAACCCTAACAGGATCAAGCATGTGGGTGGAACTGGAGTTACCACAAAACAGGTTTACATGTGAAAGGTTTGTATGTTTGTTTTTGTATATTTAGACATTTGACTTAACTTGAGGTGGGTGGGTGTTTTCTGTGTTAGTGCTTGTGTGACCTCATGTACTCAGCATACTGGGTGCAATATTTAGCTTTGAAGAGTAAAATATAGACCCATCTAAATTTGGCATCAGCTATTTTCTGCAGTCTAAATTATTGAGTGGCAAAAATTTTCCACTTCAAAGCACTTTTCTCTTTACTCCCACTGAAATGAATAAAGACGTTGCAGTCTCTATCACATCAGAAGCACAACATACTACTTGCTTTTTTACAGCAACTCGTGCGGCTTCAAGAAACAACAACAGGGACAGACATGCATTTTAAGACAATAGCTAATTTCCACCTCAACACAGGTGGCCGGTAGAGCCGGACAATTTAGCAACAAAATATTATATCAGCATTTTGTTTTTGTAAGCCTTAAAAAAGGGGCTGTACTCGAAAGTTGTCTTGGATTGCCCCCACATGGCTCTCAAAAACTGTTTCCCAAATCGTGAAATACCAGCGTTTTGTCACGGCCACTGACAGCCGGACCGGCTATTAAAAAACAACAACAACAACAACAATATGGAATCATGGATTACAACACACACTAAGGGAGAGTGTGTCTCTGCTCGGGGCACCATTATTTTTCTTTACATAGCAAATATTAGTTTGCTGCTATAATAATGTTCGGAATGTGGAGTACAGAAACTTTAAAGTAATGGTTTGTAATAACAATAGTGACGTGAGGTCTCAGACTAAATTAAACTAAATACAGATTTAGAGATGAAACAATAGGTTGACAAGTGACAAGTTGTCAAATGAATCAGTTAACATGTTAAGTGTGTGTTATATATACCAATGTTATTTTCCATCGTGAAATTAAAGCAAGGATTAGTGTCCCTAGTCTGTCCATCTACTGTCTTTAGGATACAGCTTAGATTAAAAAAATATTAAAAATAAATTAAAAAACTAAATCATCATAAATGATGATTGTCACTGCTTTGTTTGTTAATTATGGCATGATTTACTAACAGATTTGTTTTGGTCTAAACATGGTCAAATCATGCAATAGTCAGGCGTTTAAAAACCAAGAAACGTCTTTAAAACTACCCTTTACTTTAACTGTATCACAGTTAAGTGTAGTTGCCAACTATGACAAAATCAGTAGGAAAATTCTAAGGAAAAAAGGTGAACAAAATGAAAAGTAATTAAGTAAAACAAGCCTACTTGTGTGTTTGATTCACTTACGTGGGCAGGGCTGTCGGTGGGACAGATTGTAAAGGAAGGGGTAGAACTGCAGACAACGCAGCAGAGGTAGGCTGGTGCGACACTGTTCACAGCCAGCAAAGGATGAGAAGGAAGAGGAGGAGGAAAGGGCCGTCACCAGGATGTGGCGGAACAGGGCCAGAGCACCCGTCACATTGCCCTGGGCCAACTGCACGCTCACCAGGCTGAGCAGGGTATGGGGCTGAGGAAGGAAAGAAAAACAAAACCAAACAGGGGAACTTTAGCTGATGGGTAACATATGTGGAAACTACCACTCCCCCCTAGCAGATGGAAGTACCGACTAGAAAGATCGAGACACTTTGTCATAAAACTGCATGTCCAACAAAAAGTTTGCAGTCTGTGGCGGTTGAGTGACGTGAGTCATAATCTGTGTAAATATATTACCATAGCCTACTACACTTTACAAGCTTCAGTTCTTACCAATATTCTATCTGAGGTTTTGGTTTGTCAGCAACATCAGGGCTGGGAATCTTTAGGCACCCCACAATTCAATTCCAATTCAGGGGGTTGCGATACAATGATAAAATATTTGTTAATGTATCTTGATTTTGTCTTCTTTTGAGGGGGCATTTTATGCATTTAATGACAGGACAGCTGAAGATGTAAAAGGGGAGAGAGAGGGGGAATTACATGTTACAAAGGGCCCACAGCGTTAAGGAGTATAACTCTATACACGGGCGCCCGCTCTACCAACTGAGCTACCGGGCGCCCTTTATATAGATGATTTTTTTTTTATTTACTGTGTGACTACTAAAACATAGCATATAGTGTAAGAATAAAAAATATGTCATCTTTTAGCTAAGTTAGACACAACTTGTATTAGGGAGATATATATACAGACAAAGGTTTTTTGGCCATAATTATTACTCTAAGAGTTAAGGTACTAAATACTGGCATTTTGTGAATAAAAAAAAATTAATCAGTAATGCTCCATCATTAGATTCTGACCTGTTAAATTTTATGATCTGCAGCTTTGCTAAGGGCACAACGGACACACCAGACTGTGTAATGTTACCTAACGGGTTATGCACATATGAAGGCACATTGCAGCGGGGCTCACACTAGGAGGCTGCCTAATCGGGCTCCCCATCCAGTCTGTTTCTGTCTTGTTCTGCTAATTTGCACAGTTGGGTGATGCCGTAGGAAATTAAATGTTTGTTCGGAGTGTATCACTGCTGACTCGAATGTGGGATCTGCAATCTCAGGTTTATTAGCAGCCACCCTGGGAGCTCAACAGCAGTCCATCTCCGATTGTTGACTTTACTGCATCGAGCCATAATCTTTCAATAGAGAATCAAGATGCATCTAAGAATCGTATTCCCCAGCCCCTAATCAACATGCATTGCAATGACACAACTCTACCTCGAAGTTTATTTCAAGGCTTGATTTAACAATAACTTGTAAATCTATATTGATTTTAGTCCATGCTGACTCAATAGCATCTTGTAGATCCTGCAAACTTTTCTGCCACACACTTGTGTTTTAAATGTTCAAAAGGTAGTCTTTTGGGGTGAATTGTGGAGAAACTGCACGCCACAGGAGAGGACTAAATTCATATGTGTGTTCCTGAAATCAACTTGAGATGTAAAGTGCTTTAGACATGGCACAATATACAGCTGGATGCCTAAAACTGACAAAAGGTACACCGAGTAGCTGTTAAAAGATGTGCTTAGTCAGCAAAGTTTGGTCATTATGTGCCATTTAAACGTTGCTCAACTGGTTTTCAGGGCAGGGTATCTTTTGTGTCAACTTGTATTGCTAGTAATGATTTCGGACAACGTACACTTTGTTCCACACACTTCATATAAAGGCTAAAATAAATGTACATTACCATGTACAGCCCTAAACAAAGAAATTCTCCAACAATTCTGTTTTATTAAGATTCAAGCCAATATTGCCCTTCTCACTCCATCTGCAGCATTCATTTCAGCCTCAGATTCCTGTTTGATTGGTCCTCCCACCTATGAGGTCCAACTTTAATGTGGATCTCTAAGTATACAAATGTTATATCATTGCTGATATAACATGCAATCAATTCTGCATTGATACTATGTCCTGTAATGGTATATTGTGCTCTTTGCTAACCTGATGAATAAGAATCTTTTTACACTCCAATGCTACTATTATTGTTTTATTAACATATTGTATACTACATTAAAGCCATGTGACTGAACCTGTATCTGAAGGACCTGTTTGTATTTGACTGTGAAGTAAATGTAAGAGTGTATGAGTGCAACTCTAAGAGGGAACCCAGCAGGTACCAATGGGCCTTTACCTCTGATGCATTGAGAGCCAATGCTTGCTCCAGCAGTGTTTGTGCGTGGGTGGTCAAGCCGTGATGTAGCAGCAGGTTAGCAGCGTTGGTGAGGGACAAGTGGCGGTGGGAAGACGGGGCTGAGCTCATAACTTGGCGCAGGCACTGCAGGGCACGGCTGCCATTGCCTTTGGCACGCCAGAATAGAGCTGCCTCATTCTGGAGCTGCCAGCGGGGTACAGTGGCCTATATATACAAACAAACTGTTAGATCTAAAAAAGGAATGACTTAAGACTACTGCAGTTGGTAGCAATTTCGAGTAATTCATAATCCCATTCTCAAATCTGAGAATTAATAGAGACTTCTTCGACAACAACTCTAGTTTGAGTGTCAGTGACCATTGCCTCGCTTAACCCTTGTGTTGTCTTCCCTTTGACCTTGACAAACATTTTTCCCCTTTTCTCAACGTTTTTGTTGCTTTTGACAAAGTTTTCTTATGAAGTTTTTGTATTTTAGATTTTTTTCATAGATTTTGGCGCTTTTTCCAACATTTGTTACCCGTATTTTTTTCATCCTTTATTTCTGATATAAAAAAAACCTAAAGAAAACGGGTCAAATTTGACCCGAATACAACATGCAGGTTAAGTGTCCAGTGCCGATCCTAGCGGTATCGGCTAATAAATGGCTGATCAAAATCTGATCCTGTTTTTTTTACTGAACATCACTGTGTTTAGCCCACCTCCGCCTACTAGTGTTGTACTATGGCTCCCCTTCAGCCTGGCTCTACAGTGTGAGCATTGTGCTCAGAATGACAGCTAAAAATGATTTCATTGCAGATTGATTTGCTAAGCTGAAAAAAAAATCTGTCACCTCTCCTCTCTCTTTCTCATTATTAAAGATGAGTGAACTAGACCTCCAGGAAGCAGCTTCTCATTTTTAGCCAACTGAACGTCTTAGCAGGAAAAACGGTCGCTGGCAGCAGGTCAGATCAGCTTTTGCTAATTAACATTCTGTAAGCAAGTTAATGGCACGCTGATACAAAACCTGGCCTTTGTTTGGTTTATGTAGTCTTCCAAAAGATCCTTTATAGAAGTAAAAGACACATCACTCTGTCACACCACTGCACAACTACGAGTGGACATAGTGTTTTTATAGTCCAACAAAAACAGAGTGATACATTTTCTCTCTTCATGATCGCTTCTTTTCAGGAATCACATTCTTACAGTAAACTTCCCTTTTTATGATATGTTTAATTTAAGTTTATCAATTAAATACTTTTGGTACCAGGGTCTTCAGCATTTGGCCACTTGGGCTTGTGAAACAAAACTTTAGTAATTTCAGTTTGTTACTGAAGTTAGTTACCCTAATAAGCACACAACCGAACTTGGTAGCAGAGGTTCACAGTATAAAAGAACCTGAATCTAAAGTAGGCCCGAACAAAAAAACTGAAATCAAGTAATCTCTAAAACAACAACAAAGGTTTTGTGCCAGTCTCAACATATTTAGACGTCCAGCATTTCATTTCATTTAAGTGGTGAGATATATTATTGTGCAACAAGAGCAGAAGAGTTAGGAGCCCTCTTACTTGTTTCATAGCTTGAGCTATTCTGGAGCCAATCTGCTCCAGCGTCCATCCTCCACTCCGTAAGTGCAGTATCTGAAATCACACAGTGATAATAAGGATTGGATATTTTTCTGCACACTTCCACACTCTATGGACAACACTCATACACAGAATATTCAGAGTAAGGGCATAATAATTATGTGAAACATACTGCACATAATACACAGGCTCTAATATTTTCCTACTCAAATATATTTTACACACACAGCACGCACAGGCACACACACACACAGACACAGATAAACACAGACACAGAGGCCCACACACACCTGGGAGGCAGAAGGATCTGGCAGCATCTTTTCTTCCAGAGGCCAGTCTAGTGAGTCAGGCAGGAGGGCTGGATATGGTTGGGGGACGGGACCACAATTTGGCAGAGCTACTGTCAGAGGAGGACTGCTGCTCCCATAGAGCAGAGTTGCCACTGGGCTAGATATACACAATTAGACATATTACACGCATTAGTCATTTTTGTGTTTTAAGTTTAGGTGTTTAAGTTTTGATATGCAACTCTGGATGCACAAGGTGACTCTTTTCTCAGCAATCACCATTCTTTAGTTTAAAGATGATTCTGGTTGCGGAATGCAGCTTTGCTTTTACTATGTACCCTCAAATAACCCCCACATCCAGTAATATGTACTGACCTGAGGCCTTGTGTTTCAGGTGGAAGGTAGTAGGTTGGCAGCAGGTGAGCGGGGGGAACACTTGGGTACTCATGGACACAATTTGTCCTCTGAGGCCACAACATTTCCCGTATGTCCTAAAGCGAAAATACACTTTGCTCTCATTCTGCAAAACAATTGCATGGTTGAATTCAAGTCTATGGCACCTTTTTCTTAAATATTGGTAGGCTGTCTTACGATCAGTTAAAAAAAAATTGTAGCAGAACCACTTGCCAGGTCCAGTGTGGTGTTTGACTGTTTTTGTACATTAGCATTGCAGAGTTATTTAAGTTATTTTGAGATTTATGATTTGTCCTTTTGGTTTTAATTTGACAGTATACTCCACAGTCACTGAGCTGATCTGTGAAAGACAAATTCAAACATAAATAAAACACAATCAAATTCAGATCTCTGTTCTTGCCTGTGTGTAATCCTGATGGCTACTCCAGAGGGCCGCAGCCGGGTCATGGTCTCCGGACACAGAGGGATGAAGCTGGGGGTTGGCTGCCGTCTGGTTTAAGTTGCGCTCTGACACAAGTGCCACACTGGATGCCACTGACACCTCCTCCCCAAACTATGAACAAAGAGAGAAACAGAAAATGAAGTCATTGTTTTTCACTGGTAATGTGGCCCTTTTGGTTTGCTTTCTTTGATAAATATCCACTGAAAGTGACTGACTGGTAATTATCCTAATGAAAGGAATTTGTGCAGTTGTGCCCTCCCTTTAAATTCTTCATTTAGGAAAATATTTGGTGGCTAAAAATGACCAAGTACATTGTAATCTCTCAGACTCACTTGGACATAATGGACATGCTCAAACAGATCACCACGGTGATAGCGCACAGGCAGGTCAAAGGGGCAGTAGAGGCTGCGCTGCTGCTGACCCAGCCGACACATCTGATGGTTGCCTGGAGCACATATGACACAGTACTCAGATGCTGCTCTACACAGCCAAATCAAGGCATGTGTATGTAGCAGTATGCATTTAAATCAAGCTTGAATTTGACAATGCATCTTTTCAAACACGCCGCTTATGAGTTCGGTACTATCACATTTATCTCGACACTACAGTATTGCCACTTCAGTTCTGTGAAGCCAGTAATATAGTTTTACTTTTGTCAAAATGTATATAATTTTACTGCAGAGCACCTGCCTGATCATCTCACTTCTGTTTCATAATAATCTGCATGTATCTAGCATTCAACATGCTATGAAATTACGATAATATGCTTTCCTATACAAAATCCAAAACTTAATACACACCCTTTCACACCTCATGAATGTTATTTGCTCTCAGTTGTATATACACGGCATCTTACCAAATTGGGCTTCCTTAGCCATCTGGGTCTCATGGATAATATTGTGCAGGATCTGCTCTTCTTGCACCAGCTTGTGTTTGTCCAGTGCCTCCTGCTGGCGAAGGTAGTGGTCATGCTGCTTCTGGTACTCCTTCAGTTCATTCAGTGTCCGCTGCAGGGATCTAAAAATATAGTAAAATGAAGAAGGGAAATACAGAAAGACAGAAATGCATGGCAAGGAAACAAAGTAGATCACACGATCCTTCTCCAACCAGACCAGACCTATGAAAGGATAAGGAGGCTTTAAGGCCTTAGTATCTGCACAAAATCCTTACTGCATTTATGAGCAAAACACTGACTCTCTGCCAGTTGCAGGGACATTTTCCCAACAGTGTTTTGGTTTTACCGTTATAAAAAAAACAACTATACTTTTATGAAATCCCACACCAACCAATCATTTAACTATATTAACTTTGTTTTTTTAAACAGAAATATAGTGGACAGTCCCAGGTGGGGGGCTTACCAGTTCAGAAACCCATTTGTAAAGAAAAGTTATGATGATAAATATTAATTCAGTATAACCATTGTCATTTTTAATCTGTGTCAGCGCTGGTTTGGCTACAACACTTTTATATATTCTGGGATAGAAGAAAATCTCTTTGGCTTGTTATAATTTCTTTAAACCAATGACAACCGTCCTGAGAGGCACTGAGCTAGGAATGCAGCAACTTTTTGGGTATGTTTCTTCTTGTCGTACTTTGTGCTACTAGCATAATCACTCACTAGCGAGGCTTGTTTGGCTAGATCTGGCATATTAACTGCAACAGTTTTTTTTGGCCATAGTATCATGCACTAGTTTCCTCTTCAATCACTGATATTTCGTCATCTCCCCGGTCAACTCTTATTTCTTACGTGCGTGTTATTTCTTTTGAGCCCCTGACTCCCATCGCTCTCTCTTTAGGTCCTTTCTTTTCTTTCGCTTCCCTGATTCGTTCCGTTTGGTTGTCTCTTTTCTATTTCTTCACTTACACCGTCACTCAAAATATGAACACATGTCATGTGTTACATAAGGTTTGTCCTGTACTGGACTTGTGCGCTGAAGTGAACCAACATGTGCAAGTGGAACGGTAAGTGGCCAATGAAACATGATCATTAGTGTTTCAAGCGGGCTCGAAATCTAACAACTAAGCCACACAGCCAACGGACGAGCATTGCTTCACAAAATAAACAAATATTGCATACGTATTGCAACACTGTTGATATTATATTGCACAACGTGATTTGCAATATAATATGCAATATATATATATATATAATATATTGAGTCAATATATAAAGCACAGCTAGGGAAAAGGGAGGGCCGTCTCTCACGGGTCAGTTGTCAGTCTTTATCCCAGCAATGTCCACATGGGACCTGATTGAAAATGTCTTGTTATCATACACCCAACCAAAGTAATTCAAGTGCGTATGTACGAGTGCTTGCCTACCTGTGCTGGGCTTCCAGGCGCTGCTCCAGCTTTTGCTGACAGAGCACGGCATGTTTCCTCCTCAGAGCCTGTTCAAAGCCTGGCTGGGCCTGCAGTGCCTGCTCGTAACACAGCACTGAGTGGTTGTATTCCCCAAGCATCTGGTCAGACAGCCATAAAAAAAGGAGATAAACAGACCATGGATATAGCAGAGGTCAAACGGTGATTTGTCTCCTGTAGAAATCATGCTGCAACAAAATTAAAAAAAACTAAACAAAGTAAATATAATGTACAGAGTACCACACACTGATATAAAGCTTTGGGCACTCACATAAAAGTGTTTTGTAGATATGAGTTTAGTCAAAGGCAGGAGATTACTTTAAGTTCATATACAAATATGAAAATCATGTTGTTATGGGTCTTGGATGGAAATATGCTGTAAGTCAACCACAGATGGTTGGATAGCAAAAATAATTGTCAATATATTTTACCCCCACTTTAGGTACACATCATTTTGCAGTGAGCTACTGTAGAAACAGTACAATTATAGTACAGCTAAATAAACACCAGTAGTTTAGATATCTAAGTCTCAATTAGCTATGTATTTCTAACCAAACACCTAAAAATTAGCATTGGTAAGTGGGCAGCAAAAAACTGGTAAATTGAAAGCATTTCCTCATTTGTCCCATGCACATTGATCTGCCAATAGATCTGACTAATGCTTGATGCACTGGATATAATTTTACTTTGAAATAGTTCTCCATGGTAAACTACAAAAGTCTGTAAACTACCTTTTTTAGTAAGCTTTTACTTTAACATGTTAAATCATGAGTTATATTGAGCAAGAGAATATAATGCAAGAGAGTGTACAGAACAACGACTGAAGCAATGGATTTGATCCTAATAACCAAACAGTAAAAACATTACTAAATGGCTGACCATATGGTATGTAGTTTAACTCCCCATGTGTGTACTGCAGTGGAATGATTTTTTCCCTTTTACTTACAGCATAAATATTGCCTAAGGTGTAGTGGCTTGTGAACAGATCGGACGTTAGGTCCAGGGCAGCGTGGGCAAGAATAGCGGCATCGGCTGAGAAATGGGCACGGTGCAGGATGTTGGCCATGTTGACCAGGGCTACATCCTTGTGCTGCCTACAAGTACAAATCACACGCACACACACAGTATGAGAATTTAAACACCTGTGAACAGTCTCATACAATAAACAGCACACTATTGCAGTGGCCTTCTGACCAGCCAAACAGTACCTCGGGGAAAAATGCAGAGCACGTACTACACAGTCCACTGCCTTCTGAGGCTCGTTCTTCATACGCCAGTAAAACGATGCCATGTTGTACAGCACCCAGGACGATGAGTTCTGGAACAAACAATAAATAAAGATAAAGATGTGCTCATGGGCACTTTTATATCTACTTAGACAGACTAACTGCTAACTGTTAGGCATGGAATCTTTGTTTTTCCTCCGATGTAGTTTTGCTGCACTGCACAATGGATCTTTGTCACATGTGTAATTGGGCTGACCTGCTAGTTCTCTGAATGCGTCCAGGCATGTTATGCTAGCTATTGCTACAATATCTTGGGTGTCATTAACCCGTCTTCAAAACCGCACCAATCTTTTTCACACAGATGCTGACTGAGGAGAAGGCAGATAAATACACATGTATACAGACGCATGACAAAATCCTAAAAATATGGATATGCTCCCCATTAGATATTATGCATTTTCCGTAAAAAGGCTTTGTCCAAATCAATTGTGTTTTTTTTTCTCTGCACCTGCCATGCATTGTCCAATAAATGCAAAGGGGAGAACACAGGTTTTTAAATATTTACATAGTTTAGTGAGGTAAAGTTGCGCAGGAAGACCCTTACTTACCCTTAGTAACCCTTGATGGATGCGATGGCCCACCTCATCAACACTGCGGCCCAGCTTATGAGACAATGAACTAAAAATGTGATCCTCCTTAGAAAGCAGTGGGGAGGTCAAGTTTGATCTCTCCTGCACACCCTGGAACAGACAGGAGGGAAGAGTCAATTTCTTGGACTTTTAGCATGTGATCAGTTACACAACGGCAACATCTCTGCTGTGTACATAATAAGCAGAGCACAAATGACAAGCTCTGACCGCAAGGCTAACTAAAACTCTTAAGTAATTTACAACTAGATAAACACCATACCAGCTTTTGAACTTTAAATGCATCTGCGACTATATTCAAATAAAGATTATGTAGTGGTGACCACCCACTGGACTCTTAACCTAATAAGCAAATGAACACAATAAATCACCGGCTTAATGAAAAGAGGCAAAGTGGTCCGGGTTTTCCACTCTGACTGCAACAAAATATCTTTAGTTATTGTTACTTACTAACAAAAACACCTCACTCACCACTTTTATTCCTCATCTAGATTATGCTTCAGTGACCCTGTACCACAACTGATCTACTGTAAATAAAACTGCTTTTGCTGTTAAATAGATAAAAAAAAACAGAAAGCAAAGTTGTATCCACACTTCAAGACAATCTTTGATAATCATCCCATATCTGCTTATGACAGATTTAACTGTTCCTGGTTGTATATTTTTTCTCTCTTGTATGTCTCTTGATGGAGAAAAACTGTTGAAAAAACAAAACAACAAAAAAACAAAGTATGTTAGGCACCTGTGGGAAGAAGCTGGGTGACTACATCACCAACCTGACCCGCATGGATGCCCACAACAACAAGATGACAGGAGTACCTGTTTGACAAGAACACCCTTGGGAGAAAGAGCTAAACTACTAGTCCCAAGAGCCGGGAGTAAAATGTCAATGACACAGGCTTTAATCTAAACTCTTACGGAGAGTTCTTTTACACATAGTTACAGCATACCACGAGTGCACCCCCCCTTAAAAAACAGAGGTTTAAGTCAGCATACTAATATAAATAAAATATGTATTGGATGATCAATGCAACTTTAATGGTACTTATTATCATGACTCATGAGTCCGTCTCATCTGCTTCCATTCTGAGCAAGTTAAGTTTGGCCTCAACTCACCCTGAGATGTTGAAAAGCATGGATACTATAAGGCAGTTCAAACACTTTTGCACAGTCAGGCTTTTCTAGATCTGGGGGCAGAGCTGACCGGGAATCCACATATTCTTCAGGGCTATGGGAGGAGAGCAGAGAGATCTATTTTACGATGGCAATTTATTCATAGTCATAGAGACACAAATGACGACTTAACCACTTTACAAAAACACTGTCAAGATAACAAGAATGTTTTAGAGAGAAAATCATACCTGATGTCTTTGCTTTCCAGGGAAATATAAGTGCCATCATACAGGTCCAGGTCTCCCAGGGGTACCTTAGCCATGACACAGTCTGCATCCTCTTTATAGTGTCTCTGCTCCAGCCCTGTGTCTCTGTCCTCGTTCTCCTCAATGTGAATCTTCTGTGCCACAAGCTGCTTCTGTTTAAAATCAATAACCAACAACTAAAAAGCAGTGTAAGCACAAGAAAATGGACAGTTGACAGAAAAAGTAACAGCGATCAATGAATAAAAAGTAGTGATAGAAGGTATTTGTTTCCAAATAAAAGATGCTTGACCCCCCCCCCCCCCCCAACCCAATGGAATTGCGATAATGTTGCAACTTTTCTGCAAATATTAATCTGAAGTCAAGAAATGCTGTTGTTAGAGAATAACCAAAAAGGAACCCACGAAGGAAACACATTGACGAAATCTTTGCACGTGACACTGACAAAGGGAAAGCCACAAACCTCCAGCTTCTTCAGGTAGTTAACACGAGTCTCTTGCCTCATGAAGATCACAACATCGTGTGGATGCTTTAAATTCAAAGGTGAGTCAACCTTAAACAAAACGCAAAAACAGCGCAATAAGGACGGGTATAGAGTAAAGTTAGGTTAGTTAAGTTAGGAGTTAGGTCTGGCAATGCAAGAATAATTTAACTAAATGACAGTAGTTTCAAGTTCTTTTGAGTCATGTTAGAAATATATACCTATCTTTGGTACATTAGCATAACAAACAACACAAATATAAATGAAGGTAGCAGTTCATTGGTAGTTGTCAACAGCCAACATTAACGTTATCTCTAGCATAATACGTAAGCGGTTTCCAACGTGGATGTTGACATAGGCCTGTTATATAGCTTTGCTGGTCATCTTGACCTCAGACACCTAGCGTTAGCTAACGATAACGTAGGGTTTGAGGTACCATTAACGTTAGCTGTTGTGAGCTAACCGATTTAGCCAAATAAAAGATTTGTAATGCTACATTATCGCCGTATGTAACGTTCCCGACACTGGCAAACGAGTCTTGAGGAGATCACATTAACTACTGAAAATTACGTTGACAAACCACGTAACAAAACTTAACTGTTGATGCTAACGAATATAGCTAGCTAGCTTCACAAGCTAGCCACCTAACGTATCGTAACGTTACGAGATAGCAGGTCAATGAGCTGTCATACTTGTTGTTGAATTTTTCCATCCTCTGTGACAACCCAATGGGTCGTAGCTCCTCCGGAGTCCACTATAAGGATGCATAGAAGGATAAAAAGCTTTCCCTGAAATGATGTTTTTCGCGAATAGTTGACACGACAGGGCAAATATTCAAGGCAGATTTTCCTAACGTCCGCCATTTTTCTGTCTCATTTTGCTCTGTTGCAGGGCAGCCTCCGGCCTGGCGGCGGCGCTCACCTCCGCCCCTGGCAAACACTCAACAGGGTATCTTTGATGACGTTTGGAAAGAAAACTGTTGAAACGAAAAGTTCGAGACGTTTTCAAACTCAGAGGTTGGTATTATATAAAAATAATACATGGTTTCAGGGAAATAAGCAGTACCTTAATGCCGTTGTTGCTGAAGAGGACGTATGTTTGTTGTGCCTGCTGTTTTGGTCAGTAACTTTTCTTTTAATCGCCTTTTTAGCACAGTTAACGTTCGTCTTAAAGTTGCAGTTCCGCATCCAGGGACATGACTAAGGTTAGGTTACTAGCTACATCAAGTGACAACATTGCCAACAACGTTTTTTTGTGTGCAGTAATTAAATCATTTGCGAAGGCGTCTCGGTGTTAAGGTAACGTTACCACTATAGTTAGCCAGGACCTCGCTGAGTAAGCTAATGTTATTTATCATAGTACGACTTCCACGTTACTTCCCATTAGGTGTAGCTTTACTTCATCTTTTAGCAGGAGTTTACAGCACCAAGTTAGTAAAATAAAAGTGATTTTAGCGCTAATGTTTCGACACCTCCACTATATAGTCACGGTATACTGGATAACAGTATAGATGTGGCTTCTATGTTCACAGATGCTGCTATACAGTTAACCGTTACTTAGCTTGCCAGCTAGCTAATGAATATAACGTGAACTGCACTGTTATTGGCTTGCTATTATTGTGCGTTAAGATACAACGCTTCAGTATTTTTCTGCAAGTGCCATGACCAGAAGAAATAGTCAACTCAGTTGGCAGTTGACAATGTTTCTCTGATATCGATGGTTTATTGTTAAAAGACCAATTTATGAGTCGGTTGTCAGTTATGAAAACCAATTTTATTATTCAATGAAAATAGTTATTAGTAGCATCCTTTTAAAGATTAACTGAACTGCAATTTGAATAATGATGATATAAAAAATGTATATTATTTCTTCTCATTGGTACAATTATTAAAATGGTTGCAATGCATTCTCATATTAGCACTGTAAACCAACTATGATGTGTACTATTTGTGTACATACCAAAACAGTATCTTATGGTAGAGAATAGAAACATCTCTGCCATCCTTTACAGCTGTCTTTGTTGAGCTTTCTCAGTACTGTTGAAATATTGACTTACCACTTTAAGAGATGAAAATAATTGTGATAGATAGATATTTATTGATCCCAAAAAATGAGAAATTACGGTGTTACAGCAGCACATATGAAAAAAATATACATACATACATACAATATACATGATAATAATATTATTAATAATAAAATATAAGAATAAAATACAAGAATGTAAGAAAAAATATTTAAATATATACAGGGAAAAATGTGGAAAAAATAATGAATATTTACATAAAACATAATGCTTTATTTCTTCTGCCACTTGCACCCTTAAATTGTCCATTTTTGTCTTACTCTCCACAGATGGCGTGCTCTGAAAGCAATAAGGGGAGTTTGGAGGAAGACAGCTATGAAGGAGCTGTTGGTGGAGAGATGTCCGGCTGTGCGTTGGCAATGCTGGAAAAGGAACGGGAATCTCTTCCCAGCCCCTCAGAGAACCATGGCACCTTCATCAGCAGCACCTCCACTAGTCTTCTGGCCACTGCACCCCTCCAGGGCTATGATGTGGAGTTTGACCCACCCCTAGAGAGTAAATATGAGTGCCCTATCTGTCTCATGGCTTTGAGGAATGCCATTCAAACACCCTGTGGTCACCGTTTCTGCAAGCACTGCATTGAGAAGTCTATTCGGTATGCTATTCTGCAGCTCTCTTACAATATATGTGCTCCAGGTACAGTATGTGTCTGACACATTATCACACTAACTGTCTTAAACAAATATAAAATGGGATGCTTAAATTGTGACTTTTCTTCCTCTTGCAAAACAGTGATACAGGACAGAGGTGTCCTGTAGACAATGAAAGACTGTTAGAAGACCAGTTGTTTCCGGATAACTTTGCCAAACGGGAGATTCTGTCGTTAACTGTTCGCTGTCCAAACTCTGGCTGTACTGAGAAGATGGAGCTCCGAAGTTTAGAGGTGAGTATTTTTTAAAAGTGAAAGGCATCTCCGATTTTAAATGCACCCCAACCAACAACATGAAAACAGACATTTTAAGTAAAGAGCATAATTATATTAAATTATATTTAGATTGTTGTGATAACTTAGATGTGTTTATCATACTGTATAAAGTATACAGTGAGGAAAATAAGTATTTGAACTGCTATTTTGCAAGTTCTCCCACTTAGAAATCATCTTCTGAAACTGTCATTGTAGGTGCATGTCCACTGTGAGAGACATAATGTTAAAAAAACAAAAACAATCCAGAAATCACAATGTATGATTTTTTACCAATGTATTTGTATGATACAGCTCCAGATAAGTATTTGAACACCTGTCTATCAGCTAGAATTCTGACCCTCAAAGACCTGTTAGTCTGCCTTCAAAATGTCCACCTCCACTCCATTTATTATCCTAAATTAGATGTACCTGTTAGAAGTCGTTAGCTGCAGAAAGACACCTGTCCACCCCATACAATTAGTAAGAATCTAACTACTAACATGGCCAAGACTAAAGAGCTGTCCAAAGACACTAGAGACAACATTTTACACCTCCACAAGGCTGGAAAGGGCTACAGGGAAATTGCCAAGCAGCTTGGTGAAAAAAGGTCCACTGTTGGAGCAATCATTAGAAAATGGAAGAAGCTAAACATGACTGTCAATCTCCCTCGGACTGGGGCTCAATGCAAGATCTCACCTCGAGGGGTCTCAATGATCCTAAGCAAGGTGAGAAATCAGCCCAGAACTACACGGGGGGAGCTGGTCAATGACCTGAAAAGAGCTGGGATCACCGTTTCCAAGGTTACTGTTGGTAATACACTAAGACGTCATGGTTTGAAATCCTTCATGGCACGGAAGGTTCCCCTGCTTAAACCAACACATGTCAAGGCCCGTCTTAAGTTTGCCAATGACCATTTAGATGATCCAGAGGAGTCATGGGAGAAGTCATGTGGTCAGATGAGACCAAAATAGATCTTGTTGGTTATAATTCCACTAACCGTGTCTGGAGGAAGAAGAATGATGAGTACCATCCCAAGAACACCATCCCTACTGTGAAGCATGGGTTGGTAGCATCATGCTCTGGGGGTGTTTTTCTGCACATGGGACAGGGCAACTGCACGGTATTAAGGAGAGGACGACCGGGGGCGTGTTTTGCAAGATTTTGGGAAACAACCTCCTTCCCTCAGTTAGAGCATTGAAGATGGGTTGAGGCTGGGTCTTCCAACATGACAATGACCCGAAGCACACAGCCAGGATAACCAAGGACTGGCTCTGGAAGAAGCGTATTAAGGTTCTGGCGTGGCAAGCCAGTCTCCAGACCTAAACCCAATAGAGAATCTTTGGAGGGAGCTCAAACTCCGTGTTTCTCAGTGACAGCCCAGAAACCTGACTGATCTAGAGAAGATCTGTGTGGAGGAGTGGGCCAAAATCCCTTCTGCAGCGTGTGCAAACCTGGTGAAAAACTACAGGAAGCGTTTGACCTCTGGAATTGCAAACAAAGGCTACTATACCAAATATTAACATTGATTTTCTCAGGTGTTCAAATACTTATTTGCAACTGTATCATACTAAAAAATAGTTTAAAAAACATACATTGTGATTTCTGGATTTTTCTGGTCTCTCACAGTGGACATGCACCTACGATGACTATTTCAGACCCCTCCATGATTTCTAAGTGGGACAACTTGCAAAATAGCAGGGTGTTCAAATACTTACTTTCCTCACTGTATATGATCCCAGGGCATGATATTGTGATCATTTATGGTAGATTCATCACTAGAACAGACTTGTCCTGCTGACTGTTCCAACATTTCCTCATACCATGCGTCCTTGCTTTGGCATTTATAAAAACGTGTCATGTGCCAACTAAAGCATGGCATCTTTCTCTGGTGTGGACACTCAACTTGTTATATGGAAACCACTGCTGTCTGAATACAATAAACTGCATTGTTTTAATGTCTTATTTTCCCTTCCAGAACCATTTGAAACAGTGTCAGTTTGCCACTGTGCCTTGCCCACAGTGCCAACAGTCTGTGAGAAAGAGCCACCTCGAGGAGCACACAACTGTTGAGTGCCAAAGGAGACCTGTGTCATGTCCAGATTGTCTGGCATGCTTTGTTTATGAGGAGAGCGAGGTAATGTGGACTCCCTTGACTTACTGCTCCTCTGGCTTTTTCCCTCAAGTGTAGTTCTTTTGGAAGATCGTACAGCTGCATTGGCCCAATCCCAAAGTTTGGACTCTACGGATTTTTGCGTTCTTGTGAAATCCAAAAGGGCTTATTAGGGTTGTCCCAATGTGAAATTTCAACGGGCGTGAGGGTTTGGGTACACACTTATTGAGCCCTTTCTGTGAGTCTGCATCGATGCAGACTTCACCAAAGGGAATTACCCACGCAGAGACTATAGGGAAATCCGGAAATTGCAAAGGTGAACAACAGCTCTACACACGACCACGGAATGGAACGGACCTGTTGTTCACACGGTAAAACAAGAGTTTGAAAAAAATTGGAAATCAAGCAGCCGTCTCTTGGCCGTGTGGAAAGCAATAAACTTAAAATGAAAATTCCCAAATCCGGGAAGTGTCAGCAACAACTTTGTTATTAAACGTTACCAAGGTAACATGTGATCTTGTGAAGTGCTGTTCAAATCCAATTTATACCTTTCAAAGCTCATTTGGCGTCACACACACTCACTCATCACCTACAATCTAAAGTCTGTGAGTCTGGAGAACTCAGTCCTCAGGGCTCACTTTGGGATTGGGCCTCTGTGTCTCAGTGAGGATGAAGTCTCCTTACAATCTTGTGTGGTTGCTCTTTTTTATTTAGCTTCATGAGCAGCAGTGTCCTTTTGCCAGTGTGAAGTGCCAGTTCTGTGAGATGGATCTCATCAGAGACCAGGTGAGTTAGACAGGATCTGTCTTGGAAAAAGGCCTCTGATATATGAAAATGTTTTTATAGTTGTATATTGTTAATCATTTAACTACTGTCAACAATAACTTCTCTTATCATTTAAAAAAAAAGTTGATGTGGGCACCACCACTTCTGCAACAAGTGCAATTGATGACGTTTAAATCATTTTCAGTATGAGACAGACTTGTTAAAGCAGACTTTGGTTTTTGTTTCAGATGGAATCTCATTGTGATACAGATTGCCCAAAAGCACCCATTGCCTGTAACTTTAGCACCTTTGGATGTAAGGAAAGGGTAGGTGATCCAATTCAATCTTCTACACACTGTTAACAATCCTTGAGAACTTGGTTTGTTAAATGACTGTTAGTCCGATCCGTCCCGCAGACAGCTGTCACAAACAAAACAATGTTTGCCTCTGCAGATGCAGCGCCACAACCTGGCTCAGCACATGCAGGAGTTCACACAGATGCACATGCGCTACATGGCTGAGTTCCTGCGTGGCCTGAGCCTCAATGGCACCACACCCAAATCCCCTTGGATTCCAGGACCTTCTGTTTCCTCTGAGGACCAAGAAGCTGCAGCATCAGGATCAGCCTGTAGTGGGCCCAGAGGGGCTGCAGGCTGCAGCAGCAACTGTGCCACATGTCCGCCTAGTGAGGAGATGCAGAGGCTTAGGGAGATGGATGGCCGATTGGTAAGGCAGGATCACCAGCTGCGTGAGCTCATCATCTTAAAAGAAACACAGGTAAAGTATGTCCTCGAGCCTTTGATTCCAAGTATTTGCATATTTCTGACGCATGTTGCCTAGCTACATGCCCCTGTAAGGTCTTTGACCTCTTACATATGTATTAGATGGTGCAGAAATGTAATCTGAAGCAGATTCAACGCTACGCCGCCTGAGTAGACACGTCTAAGCCTTTTGTTATTTGAAGCAGAACTGGGCAATGTATCAATGTCATACCGATATCGTGATAAGAGAGTAGATATGGTCTTAGATTTTGGATATCCCAATATCCTAATATTGCATAAGTGTTGTCTTTTCCTGGTTTTAAAGGCTGAATTACAGGAAAGTGATGTTATTTTGTAAACTTATTATTTGCCTAAACCCACTTAGTCACATTCACATCCACATTACTGATTATTTATCAAAAATCTCATTGTGTAAATTTTTCATGAAAGCACCAATGGACAACACTACAATATTGCTGCGGTATCAATATCGGGGTATTTGGTCAACGATATCGTGATAATTGATTTTCTCGGTATGGCCCAGCCCTAATTTAAAACTATTGTCCCATCGCTTCCACAGGCTGGCCATCTTGCAGAGTTAAGGCGTAGAGTGTCAATGCTGGAGGAGACGGTAAGGGAGCTGGAGTCGCAGCAGTGTAACGGTATCTTCATCTGGCGCCTCAAAGGTTTCTCTGTCCACCTGCGGAACCAAGAAGCAGGCCAGCCAGTGGTGGAGCACAGCCCCGGCTTCTACACGGGCCGTCCCGGCTACAAGCTGTGCCTGCGCTTACACTTGCAGACTCCCAATGCCCCGCGCTGCTCCAACTACATCTCCCTCTTTGTCCACACCATGCAAGGGGCTTTTGACGGGCAGCTGACCTGGCCGTTTCAGGGCACCATCCGCCTTACCATCCTAGACCAGGGCCCCGAGGGCCAGCACCACACGGAGGCGATGGAGACTAAACCAGACCTGCAGGCCTTCCAGAAGCCCACAATCCAGCGCAACCCCAAAGGATTTGGCTATGTCACCTTCCTGCACCTGCATCAGCTGAGTCAGAGAGCCTTTGTTAAAGATGACACTCTACTCATCCGCTGTGAGGTGACACCCCGTTTTGACAGTATGCTTCACCGCGAGGGACCAACAGTGCAGCCTAGGGGACACGATGCCCCAGTTTCTAGGGACTGAAGTCAAACTCCGATCTGTTGGTTTATCATCACGCTGGGATGTCAGCACATCTGCCAGAACCGTGTTTAAATACTGCGCAGTTCAATTGAATTATTTGACATCAGGGGGCGGAAAATTGATGTTCACACCATTTAAAGTTTGGACACTGCAAGTATGCTAATATTTATTTGTTCACCAACTTTTAATGTCAGCATGGTTTTTCTTTGAATAAATATATACAGCACAATCCTTTTAATATATTTGAAATGTATGTAGTCACCCAGAAGGTACCAACATTCAGCAAGCCTCATAAGTTCAAATTTTGTAAATAGTCAATAACATTTAATCAGCTTAATATCACCAGTTTGAAGGACAAATCTGGCGCAAAATGAACTTTGGGTACTGAGTTAACCGGTATCTGGGATATGTTTTCATGGTAATTGAATGTGACCAGTTTGAGTGCAAACCGCTAATTAGCTTGTAACACTAGTAGTCGGGTCACTGGTAAAGTAAAAATAAATCACTATTTCTACACTACTAACAAGGCTGAAAATAGCACCACACTTCAACAGTAGAATAATAAGGGTCCTTACATGTAAACTGAAGCATTAAGAACTTTGTAAGTGTACAGATAGTTTATTAAAAAGATAGTTTATAAAGACAGTACTGTTTGGTGTACAGGGAAAACAGTCATGACCAGTTGAACCACCCATATATTTTAATAAACAGATAGAATTCATTTATTTCCATGTAATTACATTTCCCAAACGTAATTCCTACCGACCCATTGGGAAACCGTGGACCATGCAAGATTTCAAGTGACAATTCAGATCACGTTGCACACCATTCCTCATTCAACTGGTTGTGACTGGAAGTGTGTTGCTATTTTCAGCCTAGTTAGTGGTGTACAAATAGTGATTTCTTTTTACTCTGCCATTGCCTTGACTACTAGCGTCATAAGGTAATTAACGGTTTGTAATAAAATTGGTCCCATTCAATTAGCATGAAAACATATCCCAGAGTCCCTACATGGTACCCATGTGAATGTGAATTGTCCTGTTGCAATTGTTACGTGCTATAATTCAAAACACATTTTCCCATACCAAATCAGAAAAGAACTGTCTTTAAAACGATAACATGCCAAAAACACAAATGTACTAATGATCACCATTTGAGACCTTAATCCAACAAACATAAAACACATCTGGAAGAGCATCTTAATTTCATGTCGTTCATGTGTGCAGAAGGAGGGCTATGTGACGTCTGTTGGTTTCATGGTAGTACACTGTAGATTACATGGCGAGCAGCTTAGTAATGTTCCAGCAAAGAATGAAGAAGTACTCGTTGATGTCGATATGGATAATGCAAGATATTCAAAAATCTGATTCGCAAATGTTTTATGATGCAGGAAATGCATTCGACACATTTGTTGGACCTCGAGAATAAGTACAGTGTATTTTGATAAGAAACACACACTGTAAACTTTAAACTCACCACATGAGCACATTTAAAAAAAAAAATAGGAATGACAAAACACATTAATGTGCATTCCAAATTCAGCATTTCATACCTCATTACTTTTGACCGCACTGTTCTTAGAACATCACAGTGACCTATCAGTAAAAAGTGACAGCACCCATTTCAACATGGAGTTTCGGTTTACCTGGTTTCAGGACCACAGCAGTGTTTTGCATAATACATGTTACAAGTTGCTCTTTTTGCCTTTGACAGGTTTTATGGTGCCTTTCACACGGCCAAGTTTCTACTTAATGTGAAATGAAACATATTTCAAGAATTGATTTAAGTTCAACATCAGGGGCCAGTGTCTTTACTAACTAAGCCTTTATGTGATGTAAGTAACGGATTGTATTTGTTGTTTTAGTAATGTTTCTCCATCTGTAGCATTGCATTGTTATGATGCCATTCAATGATATGACTGTAAAACGTGATTCCTGGTAATAATTGAATGAGGTGTTTCTAATTAATTTTAGCACATGAATCAATACTGAAGAAATTAGCCTTGAATTAAATCTGAGCTCACTCACAGCTCATGTCTTCTACTGACTTGGACCATACATTAAGACATGAGGGGAGGGGGACCTGCGTCCCTTCGCTGCATGTCATTCCCCTTCTCTCTCCCTTTCTCTCTTTCCAAGATGTCCTATACAAATAGAGGACTACAATGCCCCAAAAAATAATCTCAAAAAAATGAAGTGGGGGAAATATATTTTTTATTTCTCTTTTTTTTGTCATTTTTAAACCAAGCGTGTATACCTTTTGCTGCACTGATGACCTTGATGAAATATTTCATGAGAAAGACCCAGAGTTGTCTGGTCTTACAACAACAAGAAGCTCTATAAGTGTTGAAAATGTGTCCCAAAATGCCGTAGTAAGGTTTTCAGATAATTAAGATTAGGTAAAAACATTGAAACTTGAAAGCTTAACTTGTAAAAAGGTTGAAATTCACAAAAATCTGTCAATAAATTCAACATCATGTCATTTCAAAGTCCAAATGCAATCCATGTCCATTGTCCCCCAACCGCACCAACATCATACCTCAAAATATTCAAAACACCTTACATAATGTATCATAAAGAGCTGTCTGGGTGCTACCTATTACTGAAATCGCCTTTATTCATCAATGTAAGGAAATCTTTTGTTGGCTCCATATCCTGAGTGACCTGGTCTGGCTTCAGCCTCTTCTTGTTTGACTTCTTTGTCTGGTCCATTTTGAGGTGTTTCCTTGGTGCTGCTTGCCTGGCAGCCTCTTAGAGACACTACAATTCCACATCATATTAATATTAAATTGGATCACAATGCATTCAGTGAAAGAGTATATTCTCAGTATTCTGTTAGAAGAGAACAGTATTTGTGTCTATTGTCACATGATTATCAGAGTTGTGACTCACTTGGAGCTCTTGGAGATTCTTTCCCGCAGTTCAGAGTGCTTTGAGCAAAGCACTCTGCCATCCAGGACAGCACCTCTCCACAATATCGGACCTAGACAAAGCCAGAAATGACGGAGGGTTATGCCAACTGTCTGTCAGATTACTTACAAGCTAGTGTGGAAAGAGTACAGGCATGTTGTAATGAAAGCGACCATATGTAACTTTTAAATATTTCTGAAACTGTAATTATTTACCTGATGGATCATAAATGACCTGTATCAGCAAACGAGACTAACTGTGAAAATAACGCTATTATTATATGTTTTTTTTCAATGCCTCGGCCCGGGTCCGATTTTAACCGCAAAGCCACAACATGACAGCAGGCGCCACAGTAACACATGCTGATGGGTCACAGATTTCAGCGTAACACCGGAAAAGCCTGTGTTGTTGTATCCAGCCAGGTAAAAGGTAACAGGAGATTTTTTTATATAGGCCTAATTGTATTTAAATTCTATTTTAGAAGTTATCTGTTGTAGTTATGGCTGATACTGGGGCAGGGTCATCACAGAAAAAAAAGGTCGACAAAATCACAAAAACTGAATAATTGCGAAAAACTATTATGTAGCTCATTACGTGTTGCAAGTAAGCTCTTATTTTCTCTTGTGTTCTGAATGAAAAAATAAAGTTTAAAAAGGAAAAGTTAAACAAGTTTTTTTTTATTTACTGTGGATTTATTCAACTTTTTGCACTGTTTTAGTTCAATACTTGAGTTATTGTGTTAAATAACTGTGATTTTAATATTGACTGAAATAATTGTGATTGTATTTTTTCCATAATTGAGCAGCCCTAGATGAATCTTCACCTAAGTAACAAGTCAAATTACTGGTATAAAAATAGCTTAAACAAAATGTTATTTAATTTAAGAGTACAAATTACTTAATAAGGTTTTTAACAAACTAGTTGTTTTAATTTAAAGGAACACCTGACCTTTGCAATTTAGAGTGCAACACCAAAATAAAACATGTAGACAAAAGGCATCTAAAACATTTAGGGCCGTATCATGTGTCATTGTCCTTCGAGTTCAACCTCAGCAGAACTGAACGGGGTTTTGCTTTTAGCTTAGTCTGACTTTTCCATCTCCGTCTTTCTTCTCATTTAAGCAGTGTTGGGCAAGTTACTGGCAAAATGTAATACATTATAGAAACTAGTTTCTGTCATTAGAGAGTAGTTAGTTATATTACAATATTACTGTCCCTGAACTGTAATGCTTTGCACTTTTGCGTTACTTTTGAGTTACTTTCACCAAAATAAAACCAGAAGTATGACTTGGCAAGTAGTTTATGAATTTCACCATTGGAACAAAAAAGTCTCCTCCTAATCCACTGTAATACATCATCATATATTCATATTATTTAGTATTATTAATATGAAGCTTCAAAGTAACTTAAGCTATGAAATAAAAAAGCCTACTTGACTCTGAATTGTGGTGGACTAAAGGTAGCCTAAAAAGTGGGATTAAATTAAAACACTCAATTCAAATCATCAGTTTATAGTTGAATCAAAGTAGCCTGTGTTGTGGTTACTTTCCACAGCTGATAAAATGTAATGATATAACGTGTAGGAAGACTAAACATTAATTCCTGACATGTTTATATCTGTTGGCACTGACAGGACACGGATGTTGTCCGTACCGTCTCTGGTTCTGGGTCTGACCACGGGAACTGTGCTGGGACAGCTCGCTTCAACGCAGCGTAATAACTCCTGAAAATAATGTCCATCTTGGAGATGATTCCATCTCTGCAATCATCTCAGCCACCGAATCCAGCAACAGGAAATGACACTAGAGGACTTTTTTTTCTGTGCTGAAATGTTTTGGTAAATTCTTAAAAAAACAAAACGCCACTAAATGTCAAATGCGTTGTAACTCGCGTTACTGAGACTAAAACGGGAACAATATTACAGACATTGTATAAGTAATGCGTTACAGTACTGCGTTATAGCAAAAAGGAATACATTACTGTGTTACCTTTGTAACATGTTACTCCCAAAACTGAATTTAACAGTAAACACACACTGACGCTGCCCATCTGCCCATCCTGCCCATTATTCACTGTTGTAGGTTCCAGGGAGCAATTTTTCCCTTGCACTTTATATTTACATTTATTTTTTACTCAGTAACGGTCTGGGATGTGATATGAAACGTAGCAAAGTACAGTACTTTGAACAAAACATACCTAACTAAAAGACAAATATCGGATTTTAAAAAGGAGAAGTACACGTAAATATAAACTCCTCACTTACAGTAACGTGAGTAATTGTTATCTGTTACTTTCCACCTCTGGTATTATACGAAGTAGGAAAAATGCAACTTGACCATGTATGGTGCTGTTGAGGTCACTTTTTCAGGTTTACCTGCGCATCCATGGATGCCATTCGTTTCTCTTGGTCCTTGAACGCACCAACAATCTTCAGCAAGCTCTGAACCCTTGGTAACAAACAAAAAATAGTTAAAAATCCTATTCAATGCTGCAATCATCAATTTCTTACCACAGTGAGGCGGACAAGCTTTACTACAAGCTACAGTTTGGTGCTGGCCAGGTAGTGTCCAGTGGGTTTATCTCTGTCAGAGCGTGTTTGCTTAAAATTATACCTTCTCATACTTCTACTACATGACAGTTTACTGATTTTTACAAAATTACAAACAATTACTTTGAGGAGGTACTCTTAAGTCTCTCTTCACTGCTCTCCCAATGCTGGCGCTCCAGTTTGGTCAGGTAGTTCTCTTTCTGCACCGTCTCCCATGTTATCAGCCTCTGGTCTAGCCCCGCTGGCAGCTCCCTCTCTGGCAAAACACACAAGGAGGCAGTCCAATAACCACTTAACCAACAGGCAGTTTCCATGGATAAAGCAGGTGAAAGACAGAGATTAGCACACACTTTGTTTTTCAGAATTTCTTTTTAATTTAGCCAGATAAGACCCAACAAACTATTTCAATATCCGTTTGAATTAAAGTAGGATGGGCGTAATAGCATTTTAATCATTTAATTTCATAACTGTGCTATTTGTAATATTTAATACTTTTGAAACACCAGAGCACCTATTCAATTCCATTCTATTCTCCTCATTGAAATATGCAGATATGACCTTCATACCAAGGTGCTCCTGCTTGGACGCAGGCTGTTTAAAGAGGCTGAGGAGAAGCTGAGAGAGGTGGCTGATGATGATGAAGGGTGGGGCTAATGCTGGACGGCTGTGGTATTCTACAATCAGGTTGTATCTCTGGAACTTCCAGAAGATGTCCGCGTTTTCTTGCACTACCTGGAATGTGTAGCTGCAAATGGTTAAACAAGAAGAAGAAGAAAAAGCCAATAAAGTCAGTTTGTGTTTTTTTGATTTCATAATATCAAAAAAGCCACGAGCGTACGTAAACCCATGTCATCAGACAGACAAGCACATGCAGGGCTTTCTGGATTCCCAGCCTCTGACCTGAACATGGCAATGAGCAGGTTTAGCAGCAGGACATTGGTGACAAGAAGGAAGATGACCAGCAGCAGGATGACCAGCCAGTTGGCGTAGACGTTGGGACACGGCGGCCGTAGGCCCAGGATAATCTCCTCTGAGTCATCGGTACAGTTACTGTTGGGCATGCGAGCAGCTGTGCTCCATTAAATGAAAGAACAGTAACATTAGTTTAGAAGACAAATCATTCAGGCCAACGGAAAGCATGGCAGATTGCATTAATGGTTCAAATAAAACATTTACAGTGCATATTTTTCATGGATAAACACACATTTAAGGTCCATGTTGTATAGCTTAACCCTTATGTTGTCTTCTCGTCAAAACCCTTTGTTGACGCTTTTTATTGATTTAAAAAAAAAACTTTTTGTCTATGTTTGTCCCTTGTTTTGACGTTTTTAACACTATGTAAAACTAACTTATTAACTTCAGTTTTACAGTTATTTTTGGAATTTATGGTCAATAATTCTCATTTATAGGAAATTATTCTTAATATTTGAGTTAGAAAAGCAGAAATTAGGAATTAATTAGACTAAAATGAAAGAAATGGATGTTGATGGATAATAACAGACTTTAATATGTCCAATTTTACTGAACACTATTTCAAAACAACTTCAATTTGTTTTTCAAATGCTATAAAGTTGAATGAGACGCCCCAAAATTAATGAAAGTAGAGATTTGTACTTGCCAAAGAGCGTTGTGTGGAATCGATCATGTTATTTTGGGTAATTAAAAACAACATTGATATAGGAAAACAGGTCAATTTGACCCGAGGACAACATGAGGATTAAATAAATACAGAAATTAGTATTTACTATAATTTACCATCTATTGCCTCCAAGGGGATCTGGCCAAAAATGTGCAGGTATGGGCGGTACAAGGCTCTGCGAAACACCCAGTCAATCCTTGGGTCATTGGGGTGGAGAAGAGCCTGGGTGGCAACGCCGTATGCAATCATCCACACACTCAGGAAAAAAAGGAAGAAGAAAACATCCTTCATCTGCAGAGGAGAAACAGACACAAGGTCTATAAATGGTTTCTTCTATGACCATGAATATCACTTCCAATGTTCAGAGCGTTTAGATTTTTGGTCACCATTCTTTCCACGATGATGATCTTGGGGCCCAGCTGCTTATGAATGGCAAAGATGTGGATCAGACGCAGAGTGAACACCATGAAGTCTATCGCCAGAACGGTCCTTCCTGCCTCATACGTGTTGTTAGCCATCCTGCAAAATACAAAAGAAAACAGATATTATTCACTGTGTGGTTCTTACTTCTTCTCGTTCAGTAATTAATTCACTTACTCCCTTATTTTAACGATCTATCCTCCCCCTTTCATGACAACAAAACTACAGCCTATTGTGTAATGTTTTATTTCTTCAAGGTAATCAATGTCATTTATTCATTAATTTATTTAATTATTTATAAGGACAGTGCCCATTCATTAATATTTCTGTGAATGTGCCAGTGTTGTAGTCCATTGGCCAGAATGTTGTGAGAACCATCAAGTGACTTGGTCAGTTGTTCCCAGATGTTAAGTCAGCCATGAAATACATTTTACAAAAGCACATTAAAAACACTCCAAAACACAAAACAAAAGAATAAAAACAAGACATATTAAGAAGACCAAAGCAACACAGTACAGACCATCACTCATGGAGATTAAAACAGAAGAAAAGGAAAAAAAAAACACTACCTCACAGAAACAACATAAAACATCAACAGACTCGTAGATATGGGCAGAATACGTGGTGTGATGTAGATATTAAGAATTAAAAGAGTGCACAATCTGGCTGCTCAAAAGCCAGTCTTTAAGGTGTTGGGAGAGAATGTGTTGGGAAGCACAACTTCTTATCTGATTGGGAACAGTGGTCCATACGTTACAAGCAGAGAAACATAGGTGACTAAAAGCACTGGTCCTAAGAGGGACCACACAGTCCCCTGTCAGGGCTCACTGTGTAGCTCTATGCTGTTAGAAGAATGTTTCTGTTTAATGATTTTAGTTTTAGTGGTGGTGGAGCCTTACCATTTAGAATAAAAAAATCAGGCATGTGTCAGTGTGTTTTATTGTGTTTTCCTAGATAAGGATTTTATACTTATCATGAATACTGCAGTGATAATAAGATTTGTGTTTTCTGTCTAAGACCTCCTTAAGTGAGAGAATAGGCTTCAGTGTTGAGCTTTTTACCTGGGTCCAGCTTGGCGTGTGTTAAGTGTCTGTGGGGGGGTTAAGGTTAATTACCTGCATGAAACCCCAACAACAAAGAGTGAGATGGCAACCATGTCACACTTGTTCCAGTTGTCCTCTACATAGAGTTTGAACTTCTTCAAGATGTTAATCTCTTCATCCGTGAAGAAGCTCTGCGTCATAAAAGATAGTTTATGCATTACTATAGGTTATCATTTTTTGTTAATCTTTTCCAAAAAAAAGGTAGGTCATTGGAATACCAGAGCGAGTAATCTTCCACAACCTTGTCTTTACTATGCTGAGTGTGTTGTGAAATGTACTGACTTTTATCTTTAAATCCAACATTTTGTTAGCATAGTCATTTGTGCTTCAGTAGCATTAGTAATTTAATAGAAAGTTATATGTGTAACAGTTTTTTTTTGCTGTGACAGAAATTTAAAAAAAAATGTTTACAGTGCCTGGTCTTCATTTTTATCCATAAATCTATTTCTTCTATCTATTTTTGAAAATATTGGGACTCTTTTATGCAATTGGACTGAAATGTTAACGTTATGAACTTTAAAAAAAAATGTTCACACCATATAAATAGTTGTAGGTGTACAGAAATAGCGCTATAATAAACCTTTTCAACCTTTTTAAACCAGGTTAACCATGTAAAAATGCCTTCTGCCAGTTCATACACTGGAGTCCTATTCAGCACACCTGTAGAGTCCAAAGGGATCACGGGTAGACAGCCCTGCTGTGTTACAAGCACCTGCAGTGTACCACATACTCAAGCCTGTAAAATTTATTTTGCACTAAAAGCACCTGTAAGTACAGCAAACAAGCAGTGCTTGGTCCCTCAATGGCACAATTGGTCTGAGAACAAGCTGAGGGAAGTGTGCTGTTTTCATTAAGTGATAGACTGGTGTATAGGCCCTGGCTGTCCAACCACAAAGCCCAACATGACAACCAAATAGTAAAAGTACTGATGACAAGTTGTCAGAGTTGTCTTAATCTTTACTATTACAACCGCTAAATCTACTCATACCAGATCTTTTTTTTAGTTTCGACTTTTAAGCGGCGGAATGCTCCAACGAAGTGCTTTGACTAAAAAGCTGTAGTGGAGCCTGCTCCTCAGGGGCTATTTACAGCGCTGCTGATGGTGTCTGACATTTGCAGGGCAAAAATGATACGCATTAGCATTGGAAGTTGCTGTAAACTTGGTAGAAGGTGTAGAGTTATATCCTGACTGGAAACTAATTTAATCACAGATTACTTGGTGTTGGTTTAATACAAGGACATAATTATACATTCTGTACAAATAACAATAAAACAGCTCTGATTTCTCTCCTAGCTCTCATGTTGTCCTTGGGTCAAATCTGACCCGTTTTCCGTTAATTTTTCTTTTTTTGTCAACATTAAAAAGATCAGACTTTGGCAAAAACATCAGAAAAAGCACCCATAACATTGAAAAAGTGACAGAAATGTCAGAAAAAGTGATCATGATGTTGACAAAAAGTGGTTAAATGGGTTAAAAGGGTTAAACTGATATTATACAAATTTCTGGAATAATAGCTCTAAAATGCAATGGGAACACCAGTAAGGACTGTTGATGCAATGAGACACTACATATTGCTACCAGCCTATATCAGTCCAGGCAATCACATATTGGTTTTCACATCCTTGTGAGAGTGAGCAGCCTTACAGCAGCCCATCTATTTCACATTTAATTCTATGACAAGTGGTGAGAATAGAGGTCCCTGTGGCATAGTTTTCCTTTGGGGAGAGGCAAGCAGCCCTGGGCTTGGTAGCATGGTATAGGGCCGCCTGCAGCGGTGCTGTTCTTTATTTGGAAACCTGTGCCATATTTCTGTCAGCTCAGGGGATTTCTGAGATGCATGTTGAGAAAGCGAACAGAGGGAACAAGGCCTCATCGAGAAGGCTCGGCGGGATCAGTGCAATAAGGGACCATGCTCTTCTGACCCGGCTCCCTGGGAAGGAGTCAGGCAGAAAGGTGAAGGGCTTATGAATCCTTAAAACCACCAGAGAGAATGAGCTCATTGTAGCGATTCACATGACCTCAGAGATGACTGACTTTTCAGGCCTGAATGCTGTTGTACAAACACATTAACAGTGCTTCAGAATGGGCACAACTGCATGGATAGATGTAAATAGATCCTCAACAAAAGTAATCAATAGGTAATGATCGGTCAAAATATGTTGGTGTTATAAAAGGAACCAGTGAGAATGGATGCTTTGATGGTCACCTGTCGAAGTTCTTCCAGCACCAAGGTGAAGACCCAGAAGTAGAGAATTATTTCTTGGACTCCAGGGCCAAGGGGAGGCGGTGGACGGAAGTCTAGCAGGAGCACGTAGGTGAAGAGGAAGAGGAAGGCAAAGTACATGATGACATTACCCAGGAACACAGTGACAGCAGCGCTCCAGAAGCGGCGCCAGCGGCGGAGCAGGAAACGCCACCAGACAGAGGCACAGCTCTGAGTGGCTGGAGCTCCCGGTGAAGAGTCCCTGGGTGACAAAAGAGTGGAAAAGAAATGCTTCTTGAACTTTTTTATTTTTTTACACACAAAACACAGGTTTGATGTTGTGCCGTCACTGTTGAACATTGTTAAATTTGTGAAGTGAATCTGTTTCATCAGATTTTGAAATTAAAAAGCCATTTCTAGCACTGAATATTTATGCATTGAAATTGTACATTGGAATGTACTGCCTCTGAATATGACTTTTCAACTTTTCAACAACTCATTTTCACCTTTATTCTTCTAAGTTCATAAATTCTGAATACAAAATTCCACATAAAAACATCAATATAAAAACATGCAGATGCAAAATCCAGTGTTTAAAATTCTACTAATATATTATCTTGCTCAAATTCAACTGCAAAAAGTAATGTTATATAATGTAATGTAAAATTCAGTTTTAAACTCCAGGAACCCAAGAGAAGCAATCAATTCTAGAAGCTAGATTATCGACAATTATGAACTGGAAACATTTCTACAATTTTCACTGCTATTTCAACACTAAATTCACTTCTTCTTTAACTTTTTTAATGGGAGAAATCATCTGTGTAGAATATGGTCAGTTTTACAAAATTATACATCAAATTGCACATTTGCTCTGATGTTGTCAGACTTGAGAAGCTCCAGTCTAACGTGACAGGCAGCTGGTGGCGGCCGGAATCGCTTGCTTGCTGGCCGACCAGTGATATAGAGATATATATATATTAGTTGAATGTGATGTATTTATATTACTTTATGTACTGTATATTATAATGTATTTTGCATCTGAATTTGTTGCACGGAATTTCTTAAGTTTTTGAATTTTGGATTCTGAACTTATGAACTTAGAAAAATAAAGGTGAGAATTAGTTGTTGAAAATTTGAAGTGCAAAATTTAAAGGGAAATAATTCAGATACATAATTTCAATTCGTAAATACTCAGTGCTAGAAATGTAACTTTTTAACTTCAAAAACAGATGAAACAGATTTACTTCCATAAGTGCATGTGGTGAGTATTAGCATGTGTTTTTTTTAATTTTCTTTATTAATTGTCATTTGTGTTTTCTTATTTTTTTGTTCAAGCCTCTGCGTGTTTAATAAAGTTGGAGTTAAACTGAAAATGTTAACCATGTGGTGCATCTGACTTTGATACTTTTATCCAGCACAGCTTTATTGCTAGTATCCAATGCAGGGTAATTCATGCTACATACTGTATTTCAGAAAGAAATAATGAGAATAAGAACAAGAAATTGATCAGTACAACATCTTAAATAATGATGAACAAATAACATTTCTATCATTGCAAACTCACATATGGTCATCGTTGTCGGTTAACAGTAAAGCCTTTTCTGTATCCAGACTGTCCAGCTCCACAAACTGCTCGCGGTTATTACAATCATCAAGTTCCTCGTCACTGAGAAACACATAAGAGTGTCAGTGCACACAACGAAAAAACGTACGTCCACGTTGATTAGACAAAGGGTGCGGCAGGATGAGACTGATCACCTGAACTTTATGAGGTTGGTCCAGATGAGTGGTGGACAGAAGAAACACACAACGAGTTTGGAGATGGCTGTGTCTGTCGTCATCGCCCCCCACCAAATCTTTGTGAGGAGGGCCTGCAGTAAAGGTTTCCTTAAGTATCATTTAGGTTCAAATCAGACAGGGTTATACAGCAGAGACAAACTTACTTAAAGTGCTCATGCTTTTGTGTGCATATTTTAGGTTTACAAAGTGAAAAAGCCCAAAGTCCCCCCCTTTTCTTTTCTGCACTAACTATACTTTATATATTTATATTTTAGATTTTTAGATTTTGTGTGGACATTGTAAAGGGTTATTTCAATCTTGTTGCACAGGTACTGCACTTGTGTATAATGACAATCAAGGCTTTCTTTTCTATTCTATTCAACAAAGATCGAACAGAAGGAAGATGCCTCACTCTGTAGCTAAAACAGAGAGCTCAACAAATAGGGCGAAAAGAGGAGCTGCAGCAATGCGCAGTGCAACAAAAATAAAAATAAAAACATATAAATTAAACCATGTAAACCTATTTTGGTACGACCTGTAAATACAATTATGGATCTGAAAATGAGCAAAATATGAACAATTTCACATCTGAATGAAGTTTTCCACAAGAGGGCATCATAGGCATGGAGTATTTCTGCATTACAGTCTTGCGGCTAAATCATGGAAGCATCATAGAGGGAGTTACCTCAGCTGACAGAAGAGCAAAAATGTTGATTTATTAAACCATTTCATAGGACGTTTGATCAGTTTCCTTTCCCACAGCTGACTAGTCGCAGGGTGATGAGTCAGTTACATGAAAGAACATCTGATGCCTAGTCATAGATTTGTCCATCTTTTGAACCAGACCAGTACATCTCTTGAAACATTTTTTTAAATATATTAGTTCCTTTAATAAAATATTGTTTTGCTGTCAATAGGTTCCTGCATACTAACCTTCCCTGCTGACATTGACTACCAATTAACTCTCAATGATGGCTTTGTAATGACAAGGACATCTAATTAGGTCAAATTATATAGTGACGGAGTCCAGTGACCAGCAAAATGATATGACTTTGAAATAAGTATTTAATTGTGTTTAATGTTCCGGAACATATTTTTTAATAACTGCAGGCCGTCACCAGTATTTCAATACAGAAGTTGGAAAAATAAACAGCATGACTCTCTTGATCAAATGCACGAGTGTTGGGTGAAATGGATGTGTGTCCTTGTTACCTGAACTCCATCGTGGGCAAAGAAGGATTTGGCATCGGCCTCAGTGGCCAGGTTGAGGACCGTCGACTTGCTCCAGCAGTGTGTTCTTCTCACTAACAAAGCGTACGCCCTGTCTTCACTGTTGGAGTAACACTCTCCAAAGACATCTGCCACAATAAGAACAACAGGTGCACTGTGTCAACCACTTGGCCACATTTAAAGAATTTTTACATTCAGATTCCTATTTCATTCCCTCGGGATCTGTTTGTGTTGTTTGACGTCAGTGAGTGCACCTCTTGCTATGTTTGCGGATCTCACTTTCAACTGTTCATCCAACAATCAATGTACTCACCGAGGGCGAACTGCTCATACTTGGCCTCCTTCATACTACGTGCAGACTCAGCCTCAGATTCTAGTCGTGCCATCTCTTTCAGAATTTTACAACCCGCCAGTGCTGCCGCAACCGCCTCAGGGCCCTGAAGGATTAAAAGAAAGCTGGATGCAAGAAATAGGTCTGAGAGAACGATCTGAGAAATCTACTCAAGAATTTTGAGGAGCTGCCTTTTCTTTGTGCATCAGGCTGCAAGAGATACATTTCCATTTGCTGGTCTGATTTGTTTGACCATGGAACACTTATACTCACATACTGTGTATAATTTAATTTTTACATCAAATGTAAGCAGCAGCATTTACCACAGATTTTAACGTGCTTTTAGCAGCATCAGAAAAAAATCAATAACTCAAATGGAGTTGCTGTTATAGCGTGTCTACAGCTGTCAACAGTTTAGATATGATAGCGGGTTTCAACCCTGTGTTTTCAATGTTGGTTGTGGACTCGTCTCACTATGGACAAGACTAAAGTGGTGTTTTTACAAACCTGAGAAAAAGATCTAACTACAAGACTTTACCAGTGTTTGATCTTTTACTATACTTCACTTTTCTGTTCACTATTTTAGATCACAATTTCAGGTGAGTTTACTCATAGACCGCACAATGTGAAATGGAGTACAAAACACAAAACCAGTATCAGTTCAAAGGTAAAAAGCAATTCAAAGCAAGATTCAAAGCATGCCATCGGTTAAGATTGGTTTTATTTTTCAATTGTCACATCCTTCATTCCAGGTTTCGACTGGAAAATCAACTCTCAAACATTGTTGAGAAGAGGTTATTCATTATAGTGGACAGCACGTCTTCATTCACTTTAGTCTGAGTAACATGCTGTGCTTAAAAGTGCAGATGGATCTGAAAAAATCATTTTAATCGCCATCTCTACCTGTTGATTTTAATAACTTACTAAAATGAATGGACACAAACCACTGTCTAGACCTGACATATGGGGAAATATTTGGTAGGTTTTAGTACTATGAAATGATTAAAATATGTAATCACAATTAATCGCATTAATGTCATAGTTAACTCGGAATAAATGGCATTTTTATCTATTCTAAATGTCCCGGGATTTCTTTTTGTCCCGTTATTTTTTTCTAATTTTAATGCTAAAAGTAGATCATATCGCTTTCTGCAAATGTGTTTTTTTATTGAAAACAGCATTGGCATATAGCCTACAGTAGAATTCAATTTTACACATAACATTTCTCACTTGGAGCAAACAATCTGTCACAGTGTAACACTGTTCATCAATAACAGGGTGAAAAAAATACTTTGACGGGGGGGAGAATTGGCATCAGCTGTGTGCTTGGTCATCAAGTGGTATTTCATACTGGACGTGCTGCGTTGATAGCTCAGTTCACAACGAATAAACACACATATCACTTTGTTCTAGTCAACATTTGGCAACTTTTAAAACGTAAACTTTCCATCCAAAATCTTATTAACATCCATTTTGGCGTCTTGCGCTCGCCATCCACTCAAAACTTAACGTTACTACTCTTTGACCGGCTCGCAAGCCCAAACGTTGTGTGTGCGGCGTGCCTGTTTTGTTTTGGGTCTAGCTAGATCCGGTGTGGTGTTGTAGTTTTTCTAACATTACTATGCATGTGAAAAAAGCTTGAAAGTTTGCTAGGCCAAAAATTGTTGCATTTAAAATGGGTTTGATAATGCCGTTAATAACATTGTTAATGACTCTGTCAATAACGTGTTTAACTGGCAGCACTAGTTTTGCCAACTAGCAATTTTTAGTTAAAGCTAGACAATACAGGGGATTTATTCTGAGGGGCGTATAGCTGTTGTGTGCTGTGCTTTTAAAACTTTGAATACTTAATGTAAAAATATTGCTTATTTAAAATATTTCTATTAAAAGATATGTAAATACTTTACACAGTACATTACTGAATTACCTTTTGGATCAATTAAAAACACTAAACTTTCAGTAGGAATGATGAATCACTGAGGAAGCTCACTAAGCCAAGGAAAAACAACATCTTAGAAATATGTCTTAGGTTTTATTTTGCATATGGGTAAAATAAATCAGCTTTTTTGCAAAGTACTCCTGCACAAGGAAATACTGAACATTTTTGATTTGGACTGAAGACGATTCCTTCACTTGCCTCTGTGTCTGGGGCAATGTCTGACCTGTTGAAGGAGCATAAAGAACTGGTGTCAGACATTTGATTTACAAATTACATCCTGAGGGGGAACAAAACGTGTATGTTTAAAGAAATAAATCAAAATAGAATTCGGCCTTGCCAAACGTCGACAGGGACAGCGCACAATTAAACGCGTTTCACCATAGCTAAGCTACATTTAATTGTGATCGACAAAAAGCATTTTGGCTTCCTAAATGTAGGTATCGAAACAATTTTGCTTATACTGAGGGTGAAGGAGTTAGCAGGTAAACTTCACCTGCTAGCTACAACATTCCTGCCGTCCTACAAGCTAACAAGCTAACTGTTAGACCTAGCAGCAAGCTACAGAGTCAAATGAGATTTGAGCTATCACCAGTGATACCGTAACCATCGCTATCTTAGTTGTGTACTTCTTAAAAAATTAAACAAATCAAGCAGAGATACTTACATGTCAAGCAGAAATGTGGCTAGCTCTGAATCCGTGTTGAATCCTTTCAGGAGGCGTAGCTCCCTCCACCTCTGAAAAGACGCTCTGATGTTGACCCTCGTTTAATTTTGGGCTCGGTTTAACTCTCTCTTTTTAGCTCGCTTTCCGTCATCGGTCTTCTTCTGTATGCCCGTCTTTGTTTTCTGAGCAGGTGTCACTCGAGAAATTGGCAGTTTTTCTGAAAAGTTGTTTCTCCGCGATTAGCACAGCTGCAGCTCACCGACAATCTTGAGCTTGAACACGGTACGCGCTGTGCGGGGGAGGGGTATGAGCAGCGCGTACACGAGAGTGAACGACAGTGCTAAGACAGCCCTCCTGGCTCTGATTGGCTGTTTCTGACCGGGAGCGGTGTATTTTTGCAAGTGTCAGTAGGAGCACAGGCAGGAGCCACAGGAGCTTGTTTTTTTTTAAAGATTATCTGTCTCATATTCTACTGTCAGGAGATAGCGACAGTTTTAACAAATGTGTAAAAAATACATTTTTACAAAAGTTACCTACTGAAGCTTTAATGAGGAAAATGCGAAACTGCTCTGTGATCCTTTCTTTTCTTACCGTGTGTTGGATGAGAAGATACCACTCTCCGATATCAATTTCCTAATTTAAGACAGCTAATAAACTTGTTTACCAAAGCGTTGCACTTTCTTCCAGTGTTCTAATATCAGGTTGATTTCTTGACAGAAGGAAGAGGGTGTTTATAGGTACACAGAAGCCAACATTTAACAAATGTACTCTTTTAAAGAAAAAAGGAACTCTTTAGATGGTCCTTTCTGATAAGAGATTGGAATTGTCTATTATGACATGATTAGTACATTATGTTCATTGTATTATTTTGTGATTTTCTATAATCAATAGGCAGAGGTGGAAATTAGCAAAATACATTTACTCACTTTACTGTTTTGAGTAGTTTTGTTGTGTATTTAGTATTTTTCAAGTATTTTTTAAAATCGGTAATTTAAAATCTACTTGATTACGTTTTTAGTAAAGTATTGGATATCACTACATTACAAATCCTATCCCTTACTAAGTAAAAAAACAACTTTGACTAACAAAAACAGAAAAGAAGAAAAAGATTGCGCCTGGAACCACCACAGTGACGAATCAGCATCGAGGCCGCCCGTCAGGCGCCAAGTCTTTCTGTAGGAGATTGACAACCAGATGGAGGGGGATCAGACGAGTGACAACGGTTCAGAGACGGTTTCAGTATGTAAACGCTAGCTGAACCCTTATCTTATTTTCACTACATGAGACAGATCCCCACCGCCCTGTTTTACAGTTTATTTTAATGTAATTACGTAACTTTTACTTAACGGGGCTGAAAGTAGAATTGCGAAGATCCAGGACTTAGCCCAAAAAGTTTAACATTGATAACTTCTCAGTCCCTCCTCCCCTTTCTGCTAAAGCCCCAAACTGTCTCATAAGCCAGTCCCCCCACAAGGGAGGATGAATGAGTGTGCATGAGCAGTGATATAGCGCCGAAGTCACGCCCTTCTTCTTCCAGTCAATGGGACCTATCATTCGAAGAAATTTTTGAATGGGAGTGAACGTGGAGAGGCAAATTATTTTTTGATCCCGTTTGTACTGAGGCATAGATTATGATGTTTAATTTAAAAGATAATGTTTTAACCAAAGAAAGTCTGAGTTTATTGTCAAACTGTTAAAAGTGTAAGACAAGGATGGCGTCTCGTTGAAACTACGACGTCTGTGTTGTACACCGGGGACGAAACGTTACTCTAATGAGCAGCGGCTCTGACTGCTCTTGCTTGTTCTTTTGCTTATCTGCTGAAAACACTTCAACGGCTAATACACATCAGGTAAGAGAATGTTACATGTGTTGTGGAACAGAGCTAAGCTAGTTAGCTAGCGAGCAAGTTGAGCATCAAGCTAGGTGACGTAAATTGCACGAGAGGTCACATGACAAACTTACAGCTAAGACTTTCTTTGGTTGAAAATTGATCTTTTAAATTGACAAACATCATATTTGTAGTCCAATTCAAACAGGATCAAAAAATAATTTGCCTCTCCCCGTTCACTACCATTCATATTTTTTTCCAAATTAGTGTCCCATGAAGTCCACTGCAGGGGCGTGACTTCGGCTCTCTATAGACACACAGTTAGTCAACCCCCCCCCCCGGCCCTAATTAGTGCATATGAACAGAGACATGAGGATTTTTACACATCATACTACAGGCTTTAGGTGGTGCCAGAGGAGCCAGATTGTTTGTTTTTTTAATTACCGGCTTCATGTAGTTCTCGTCAAATATGTCAGAAAGTTAGTTTTATAAGGCTTACCTACTGCACCTTTAAATAGTACTACTCATTAATTTTACCTTAGTATTTTTTTTTAGATACAGGTAATTTCACTTGTACTTGTACTGTAATATTTCAAGTCTCGGTAATTTTACTTGAGTACAATATTTTTGTACTTTTTCCCCTCTGTCAAGGTAATAGCAACTTTCAATGGCTCAATACTTTGTGTGGATATGGACCTCAGTCTTATTTATTTAAATAATCAATATTTTCATACAACCCTCCATAATGTTTTTCTTGGGCTCATTCATATGCACACAATAAAAATGAAATATTTTGCTACCATGAGACAGCCTGCAAGGATAATTGTAATGAGGCCTTCAACACGATAGACACTTCAAACAATGAAAATTATGAATGCACATATCCCAGCCAGAGTGTGAGTGGTAAAAAGATTTGCAGTGGGGGTTGTACACACACTGAATGCAATTACCATAATTTTCGATAATGTTTTGAAATAAGACGCACGAAAGGAGCACATGAGGGTGACCGCTTGTGAGATTACAATAATTGGCTCCCTTAGTTCGGGGATGGGCAATAAAGAAATGAAAGGTGCCTTGAAAAGATGTTGAAAACAAAGAGCAATTTCCGTTGATTTGGGTCTTTTAAACTATTCATAGGGCATCAATCCTATGTCATTAATTTCATCAGGACCTTAGATACGCCTGCACTACCTCACAGCTTGTTGAAATTACTGCCCCATAAAGCAGCATGACCTTCATTTCAATAATGTTCTTGGAGATTAGATAGCTTTTTTAGTTCACCTGAGTTCTTGATAAATATGCCTTTAGCTGGGCAATTTTATCTGGAGTATAGTTTTCAGATGGCAGGACTGACCTGCACTTGCGCTATGCTGGCCTGGTCTTGTTCACATTAAATTCAGAATACAAACTAGCGTAGTATGATCCAGCTCACTTAAGTTTGGTTTGAATCATTGTTGCCAGTGCCAGTCACATTTGGACTTATATTGGTTCAATCACACAGAGCTGAGATAGCACAAGCTGGAGCGGAACTGACTGAAGAAGCTAACAAAACTGACCATAGCCCAAAAGTAGTTAGCCATCTGCTGTCGGTTCTGAAGAACGGCCCAGAGGAAGAGATCCCTCCAAGGATGCTCGCAGCGTTCCTCTAAGTCAGGCAGGTTCTTCTGGCTGTGGAACAGTCGACCCTTTGCTGGCTTCTCCTGGAGCGCACAGGCAGTAACAATGTGTATAGTAAACAGGCTAACTACAGAGAAACAGTCTGAGAGGGTTATAAGGGAAAATCCCTCTCTGCTCAACACTCAGAGACAAATGCAAACTGTGACAAGGGGGCACAAATAGACATTGCTTCATTGCTATAAGCCAAAAAGGCTAAGAACCACCCCAAAGAGAAATGCAAGGTGGAACACCATACATCAGTTGTAAAGATTTCTTATTCAGTGCAGTATATATGATTTACTAGAACATGCAAGACAGAGAATATCACTCACTGTAGGAATCTTTTGGTAAAAGCCTTTGCAGGAGTCATGGAGAAAGTCTTTCAGCACTTTGGCGACTTCGAAAAGGGTGAAGCGGGGTTTCCGGTCCCCTTGCTCAGGCGGATGGTGCCCAGGTGGACCAGGTGTCCTGGCAGCTCCAAGCAGAAGCTGCTTCTCCTCGTACTTTTTGAGGAGCAGGTTGTGAAAGAGGCTCTTCTCCGACACAGACCAGTAAAGCTCCTGGAGACGACCGTAGGTAAGGAACTCGCCCAGGTTCACACCGTTGTCCACAAAGAGGCGCACAAAGTCAGGTTTGTCGTTGATCAGTGCATCCATCATCACCTCCTCAAGGTCCGATGCCTGTAAAGTAAGTTTAAAGTAGTAATAAATAAAATTAAAAACAAAAGACATGCTCATGCAAAAAACATTTTTGCCACGCTAGCAGCATGGCTCTAGGGATGGTCAATTGGTTGGTTGACTGATTGATTGATTGATTGATTGATTGGTATACAATTTGGTCAAACTGAAATATCTCAAAAAACTATTGGATAGTTTGCCAGTTTTGTACAGACATTCACAGTCCTCAGAGGGTAAAAAACTACTGTGTTTGATGATCCCCTTACTGTTCCTCTAGGGCCACCATCAGGTTGCCATTTGTGGTTTTCAGTGAAATATCCTTTCAGTTATAGGATGGATGTGTGTTTATGAGCAAATGTAAGTGGGCTAACACACAAAACTAAGTGAAGCATGCCAGAATTGTGGTTGTGAGCATATTAGCATATATACATTAGCATTCCGCTTACAGCACCACTCTGTATAGCCTCATGGAACCACCACAGTGGGTGGTTCTTTCATTCGGTAAATATGCTAAACTAATGGCGTTTTTCCACTGCTGGTAACAGCTTGCCTTGGCTCGCCTCGGCCCGCCTCGGCTCGCCTCGGCCCATTATGCTTCCGTTTTCCGTTGCAGATTGAGTAAAGCCTCAGCGTGGCTGGTCACTATAGCAACGCGTGATGACGTAATATTCAGCGCGGCTCACAACAGCACGTCGGCTACCTGCCGCAGCCAGAAGAAATGTTTTGTTTCAAAAGAAGCTGAAGGAAGCAACGAAAATCACCGCTAAAAAAAACAGGAGTTTGGGAATACCGACGGAGTTCAGACGTTGACATGACGGTTGTTCGCCGACACAAAAGGGTAAGTTAAGTTTCCTGGTAACGTTAGCTAACATTTGCATGTGTTCAGCGTCGCAGTCAGTATTTACTATACGCTATATAAAGTACATGAACGTTAGCAACCATGATTACACACCAACATGTTTGCTGTGTACTGTTTGTGTTTCAGAGCATTCACGCTTTGCAAAACCGCCGCCGCAGACCGTCTGGTGGGCGATGTCCGACCGGTGAAATCTCTGGTTGGGACCTACTGGGCTTTGTATAATCTTTGTGAGAGTCATGGACAGGCTTATGACAACGACTGGGATGGATCTGGGCCAGCAGAGCCGGGGGGACAGAGGAAGACCAAGACGTTTGGGAGGGTTTGATGCACTACTTGAAAAGCTAAATCTAAACTTTTGTTATATATATATTTAAATATATATATTTTGTCTTGTTTTTTAAAGTAACAGTGTGCAATATTGGAAACGACATGATTGCACTCTTGTTTGCTAAAAACGCAGTCATAAGTGACGACCAACCAGTAGTCTGCAGGTTTCCACGTCACCTTTTGGGCTCGCCTCGGCTCGCTTGGAACCTCGACTGAGGTAGTACTAAAAAAAGTACCTGGTAGCAGGTCCCAGGGACTTTTTTTCGTAATGGAAAACCAAAAAAAGCGAGTAGAGCCGAGGCGAGTCGAGTAGATACCACGCAGTGGAAAACCGCCATTAGACTTGATTGCCTATTGAAAACTTTACCACACTGAATGAAAGGCACACTGAAAATGTAATTATAAGAGCGTGACAAACCGCTTATCAAATTACTAATTGTATCACCTTCCACTCCACATCTCCATTAAAGATGTCACTCTTGGCAATATCCACCCTGTTCCAGGCCACAGCCAGCTTCAGTTCATCCAGGAAGTCTTGAGCTTCCTGACTTTGGCTCTTACATGCTGAGACACACACACACACACACACACACACAAACACACACACGTCAACAGGTTCCCATGTGGAGCTCAAAATGTCAAGGCTCACTCTTCATGCAACTCTAAAGTCCGACTCAAATTGCATGTTCTTCACAACTTCTCTCTCAAAAGGTACTTTACCCTTGACTAGCGCTTTGAGGATGACCGTGGACAACTCAGAGCTCTCCTGTTTAGGGTCGTGGACAGTAAGGAGATGCCCGTGATCAAGTATCTTCTGGATCTGATTGGCAGATTGACAGTCAGTTATTACTAATACCTTATTTTAGTTGAAAAATGTACAATTATTTTCTCATTAATGATTTGTTTTCTAAAATAAAATCCCCTCACTGTATATGTCAGCTTGACAAAATATTCTATCATCAGTATCCTTCCCTCTTCCTTCATCTCCTCAATTAGGTCATCACGTACAAGTTTTGAAGATAACTATGAAAAAATCTCAAATAAGCTTCCCTCACAATCTTCCCCAGTGTGCCCCATTTTTCTGGCAACGTTTAAAGTCTTGTGATGTGCATATCCGTGTATGCCCCTGCCTCCATGCTGTGCCCATCGCTCTCACCAGCTTGACCCAGTTACTGATGTCTGTGCTGTGGTGGGCATTTGGAAAGGTGTCCAGCAGCAGTTCATGAACACTGTCCATATCCCAGCAGCCCCTATTCATCAGCGTGACGAGGATGTCAGCCACGCCTCCCGAGCCTGCCAGGATCAGCCATGGTGTCGAATTGCCAATGCCTTTGTACATCCTCTGCAGACGGGGACACAATGTTCAGACTTGCAGGCAAACTCACAAACATACTAAGTTTCACTAAATAACATCTCAACTAAACAAAGAATTATATTGATCAGTGTTAGCTGTATTGCGTAATCTTGCATGGCTCTATTTATGCTAATGTGGTGGCTTTGACAGGCTTTCTAGCCGAAGAGATTAGCTTTGTGAAAACAAAAAGAATTTGTTTCTCAGTCTGGTTTTGGCCAGCAACTTCGGGAAGTGGCACAGACCAAATTTGATTTGGAGCCTAGTTCTCCAGCCTCAGCTACTGCTCAAAGTCAGATTGTGCACATTCATACGACAAAAGATATCTAGCTCTCAAAAGGTCTCTTTGCAGTCACGTCTTTAAAGTTCTTGATAATTAACACAGCATAATAAAATGAAACTGACCTTTAGGATCCTGGGCTCCCCGTGGACCAGGAGACACAGAACAGGGATCTCAAAACTGCCAGTTCCTGCAAGCACCAACAACAACATTTATGATAATATCTAATGCATCTCAAATTGTCTCAAAAGTCTGACCACACTGGCATTACATCACTGTGTGAATAGAGCATAGATTTCTACTGTCAACTGTAAAACAAGCATTGTCTAAGCAAAGTAATTTTCATATATATAGTGACAAAATCTTTTTCACAGGTTCCCTCTGTGTCTGAGTTGTGAGCAGCTAAAACAACTTCAACCGTTTTGGAGACCAGAAGAGGTAAAACTACCCATATTTCAACAATAAAACAGGAGTAGAGAACAATTTAGGGAAAAAAACTATCATGATGAACGAGGATTTACGACACTGCACGATCTGTTCCCATAGACAGTCAAAGAAAGTCTGTTCCACAGTAGCGGTTTGCCATTAGCCTACACCAGAAATCTAACGTGAGTTTAGCTAACAGCTAATTTGGCTAAACACTAGCTGAGACAGTCTTTAAATGACTCTCAAAACTGAAAATAACCGTTTAAATACATAACAGCTGTTACGTCTACGTTACTTTTGCTTGTTTAAAATACAATAATACTCAATACTTGTCTATTATTATTACTGTAAGGTCTTAATTTAGCTATAGCTGCTTTTCCCACTGTTTAGTTTGAGCAACGTTATTTTATCTGTATCAAGCTCTCAGCTAGCGGTTAGCCAAACTAGCTGTTGGATAAAAAAGCGTCAGCTTCCCGGTGGAGGCTAACCGTTCTCTTAGCTAATACATCGGTACAAGATCTGCGCTGCATACGGCATGATCTGTCATAGTTGTAGCGGTCAGCGGACAGTCTCATGGATGTATCAAGAGCACGGTTTACACTCCATCTCCATATACATATATAGCGGTGGAGATGGAGGCTATACAGTGGGGCTCATAAGTTTACATGCCCATGTTTAAGTTGACTAAAAAGAGTAATAAAAAATCATCTTTTGTAAATAGATCTTAATGCCTTAATTAAAAAAAGGAAAAAAACAACCTTTTAAGGACACCAATTTACTTAGTGGATGAATAATGTATTGTAATTAAATAAATGTTCTTCCTTAAAATACAAGGGGCATAAGTATACACCCCCTATGTTAAATTTCCATAGAGGTAGGCAGATTTTTATTATTAAAGGCCAGTTATTTCATGCATTCTGATGAAGATCCCTTGGCCTTTGGAATTAAAATAGCCCCATATCATCACATACCCTTCGCCATACATAGAGCTTGGCATGGGACACTTTCCATAAAATCATCTCTCAATGCAAATCAAGCCAGCTATTAGTCTAACCGTACTATGCCCCCTGCATTTTAAGGAAGAACATTTATTTATTTACAATACATTATTCATTCACAAAGAAAATTTGTGTCCTTAAAAGGTTGGATTTTTCTTTTTTTTAAATTAAGGCATTAAGATCAATTTACAAAAGATGTTTTTTTTGTATTTCTCTTTTTAGTAAAGTTAATGGGCATGTAAACTTATGAGCACCATTCTGTATATATTTATATATATATATATATATATATATATATATATATATACATACATATATTTGACGGCCTTTTAAAAGCTGTCTCAGCTAGCGGTTAGCCAAATTAGCTGTTAGCTAAAGTTTTTTTCATTATAGGAGAGGAGATTTTTAAATATAAACTCATGTTCTCCTCATTTGTTCACTGCTTTGTCCCTGACAACAAGAAATCTACAAAGATTAACTTTACTTTTGTAAAGTAGCACCAACTAACTGTCTTAGTCAATTGGAAGAATACTACAGGGATGAGCGTAAGACAACACCAAACGCTGGTAAGTCCACTCCCTTGCTGTTCTTTGGAGACAGTTTGCAGTTCAATAATTAATTAATACATATATTTTACTTCCCTTGGGCAGTGAACACTCCATACCCAACACACAGGATTTCAATTGCAGACGTGCTGCAAAACTCTGTTCTAAGCAGATGTGCATTCCCTTGACTACAGCTCTAATTTTGAGGAATGAGATTTTACAGTAAGCCATACGAAAAGGACATTAAATATGAAGCTAGGCTTTTTTTGAGGCTTTCAGTATATGGAGCAGCTACCTGTACTACAGCTCCACAGGGATCAATGCTTAATGCATCTATAATTTAACACCATGAAAGGGACAATTTGTTGGAAAAAATACTTATACTTTTAATTTTTAAGTGCATTTTACTGTTTCCATTTTTTAATTTAAATAAATCAAAGCAGGACTTTAACATTTAATTATGTCATTTTAAATTCTGGTACTGTTGTTCTAATTCTATTTCTGTGGGATAAAGGGCCTCACCTCCATAACCAGTACGCTGAAGAGAGATGTGTTTGAGCAGCTTCACCCTCATTTCACTAGTTGCTCCTGGTCTGTTGGGATCCTCCTCCACCAGCACAAAGTGGGAGTGGTGGCTGTCCAGGGAATACACGGACCCATGGGGCAAGTCCTGTGGCTTGTATACTGCTGGCTCGTCCACCTTGAGGACATGAATACAGGTGTGTAGACAGAGACAGAGGACAGAAGACAGCATGAACATGTTTATTGTGAAAGGTGTAAAATCTTTGCTCATTGACATTGCTGCTGTTTTCATCAGCTCGATATTGTTTCTGAATGAACAGAAACCTTGGCGTAGTGGCTAGTGAGGAGTGCCTCTCGGTTGTGGATCATGTTCCAGGGTGCGATGCCAATGGCCACTACACGGACTTTAGAGGAGGTGCTGGCCAACGAGTGATCCCGCACAGCCTGGCCCAAGTGCTTAGTGATGCCAAAGCGAAGGCCGTTAGTCAAAATCCATGCCCCTATTGAACAGAGAAACAGTTGCTTATGTGTGTGTATATGTAGTATAGGGAGTGGATGGGGACTTAATAGCCGATTTTAGACATTCTTAATAGTTCGTTATAACAAGTCTCTTACAGCCAGACATAACTTTAGGAAAGTTTTTTCCTGGATTCTATATCTCACAGAAGGCCTATTGATTATGCTAATTAGGTTATTGCCTTTTATAGTCATAAACCATTCTATGTTTGTCCTCCTAACAAGCATTATGCTGTGTCTACACGTGGCCAGTTATTTTCATAAATGGAAATTTCACCCTCTCCATTTTTGGAAAAGTATATGGTTACACGTACCCTTGTACATATATATGCCGTCAATACTGTCAAGAGCATGCCAAACCTGTAGGTGGCAGTGTAACGAGAAGCTCAAGCCAACGTTAGCCAATCAGAATCCCGAAAATAGCAACACATTACTTCTCTCTCTTCTCTTCCTCCCTTCCTCGGCTGCCTAAACCTCTTTTTCTCTCAGTTTACATGCAAACGTGCAAGCGAAGATTTCCAAAATCTCTGCGTTTTTTTTTAAAATAATTGTTTTCAGAGCCGAATTCTCCATTTACGTGTAAACAAAGGGCACAAACAAAGTTTTTCAAAATACCAATGTGTAAACAGAGCTTTAAAAGTCCTTAAAACATTTCACTCATGCATTGTTTTTTTATGAAAAAAGTAGACGTTTAAATAAAAGAGTTCATATTGGTGATGTGTTTTTAGTTCTTCTGCTACTAGCCAATTCTCTGGAAACAGAGAAGCAATTCTTTATCAATGGCAGGTTGATTTTAAAGGCTGAGGCCAGTTTTAGCTGCTTGATTATAACCTGTGCTCTGTGCAGCCTTCACAAGTCCTTTTCTTAGAGTGTCCCTGAGCCAGGGCTTCATCTGAGTCAGCTCATCTCCTCCAACCAATGCCACCACCAAGTGCGGAGGAGCAAGGCCCCACTCCTCTGTCAGCATCTGGTAGATCAGCACTGGGTCTGTGTTGCTGCGCACCCTCACAAACTGGGTATAAAAAGACAATTTGTTATGTCATTATTCTGCAAACTCTTTCTATGCTGCTATACAACTCTCAGTGTTAATGTTATCTGGTTTCACCTTTCCTCTTGTCTTAGTAGGGCCAGAAAAGTCAATGTCGCCCACTCTTCCCGATGCCCAGTGACTCTTTTCCTTCTTCATTCTGATGGCCATGCCTCTGGCTACATTCTCCAGTGTCTCATCCACTGTAGAGCAGCAGGAACAGCCCAGCAGGACACTGAAAGAAGCACACAATCAATGGATAGGGGTAGTGTATCATGCATTAGTTTCTACCACACACAATTGTAAAATAAATAAATAAACTAAGCTGTAGCACAATCTCTGAGTAAAATATCCTTTTCAATATGTTCTTCATAAGCATGCAACCTCTCTCCTGGCCTTCCTGTAATGCGGCAAGCATTTAAATAAGTACTAATACTATGGATAAAGTAATAATACTATGGAATCCGCCACAATCTTCAAACACAGACTTTAAGACTTACCTCTTGAAATGTGCAACTTTTGTCTCTACTTTTTTTTAATTACAAAGGTTTTAGACTGCCCAATTAGTTCAGTGCTCAATTCAAGCTACTGCAAACATTCGTAGTTTTGTTTCAGCCATGGAGGTGATTCTATTGTTCTGTGCATGTTTTGGTGTTCTTTGGCAAGGGGGTTTCAAAAGTTACTTGTCAATGTGTTGCAGGAAACTAAAGCCATGGGCCAAGGACAAACAGATTAAAAAAGAAAAGGTACTTTATTATCAAACACATGCAGTGAAATCCATTCTCTCCATTTAACCCATCCCTCAAGGGAGCAGTGGGCAGCCAATCACAGCACCCAGGGACCATATCCATATTTTAGTCAGGGCCTTGATCAAGATTGGAGAAGTACATGTTTTTTGATGGTGGGGGAAACCGGAGCACCCAAAGGAAACCAAAGCCAACATGAGGAGAACATACAAACTCCACACAGAAGAGCCCGGAACGACCTGGATTCAAACCCAGAACCTTCTCGCTGAGAGGCCACAATGCTGACTATTGGGCCACCATACGGCTGCCATTGAGTTATTTATAAACCCTTTCAGATAATACTCCTAATCATTAAGGCATATAATAATTTCATGGAAATGTTCCGCAGCCACGTCCATTTATGTCTGACATGAATCATCCACATACCATGTAGCTTTCACCATAATTTGCCATAAACACATTTAAATTTTCACAAACTTATTTGTATGATTTTTTCATGTCATATTTGATACATAATAACTCACTAATCTACACCATGCCATAACCCTCACTTTTGTCCTTAATTGGGCAAAGCTTAAAGCATCACAGTGCATATTATGTTAAAGCAGATCCAAATGCAGAGGTGGATGACCAATATACACATAGTCAAACATTAAAAACAACTAATTTATGATTCTGCTTTATTGGAGGTATTTATGGTTTGGCTGCTTTGTCCATAATCTGCTGTGTCATGAATACAGCACTTAGTATTTAACAGAAAGAATTCTTTGTCTCCAGCTAGGAAAGTATGACTGACATGAATAATTTAAATAGAAAACTATGCTTGGAATTAGTTAAGGCTTCTTAGTCCGAGACAAATGTTAGCTTCCTGTAGCACTTCTTCCTTTTATGGCTTGCTAACCACAAGTCAGATCTGATTGCTTGCAAATTATCTGATAGGGTTTTCTTTATCATTAATACTGAACTGCACTGCAATGTGTTTCAGATAAGAGCTTCTGCCAATTTGAATGATTGTATTGTTTATATCACTCCGTGAGGAGGGAATAGGTCTACTCTATCTGTTGAAGCATCATTGACTTTCACAGACACACAAAAATACACATACACACACATATACACACACCTGTGCTCCTCTGACCACTCCAGTACATCCCCACATCGCAGACATCGTGTCTGTGGCTGCAGTGGCACCTGTAAACAAATGAATGAACAGATGTCAATTTTCTATTTACCATTTTCCTCTAAATCCATTATGACGCAATCGCACACTCCTTTAACAGAGTGGAAGGCTCTTAGAAATACTTGTGGTCAATGCAAAGTTGGCAGAATTTTCATCCTCGCTTCATAGGCAAAGTGCTTCCTGCATGATGTAACCCTGTCACTCGTATACATGAAATAATACTGTAGGCTTTCAACACAATCTCTAAACGTAAAAGCTCTCTGACATGTCAAACGGCTATCAATTTCCTTAAGCAGACATTTGACTGCTTGGTGACTGGGTCTGTGTGTAGTTATTGTTGTACAAGGAAACAGCCAGTATGATTACCAGTATATCTGAATGGTTAATTTAATAGAAATAAATGACACTGAGTTTAGTGTGAATGAATGAATGAATGAAACTCATTAATTATTGATAAGATTATCCATTTGCATGAGTAAAGGCAACTTTATTTGCGCGGGCCGTGTGTGGAAGATAATTAGAACAACTGTATATTTCTTTGACAAAAAGCTTCTGTGGGTGCCTCAAATTAACAAAAGTGTCTTAATAGAATTGTGGTTCAATAGTAAACACAGACATAAACACAGACACACACACACACACACGCAGAGTTAATTTGTGATAAGCCTGGAAGCCTTTATTTGACTACAGGTCTGGATCTGGGAGGGAAAAGAAGACTGGGTATGCAAACAGGACCATTTGCATGCAAGGATATGGTCAGAGACGCCCTTACACACCCAAACACATGCACGCATGTGTGGGAGCGCACACACACACAGACACACACAAAAATAAACAGACATTTTGCTTGAAGTCTGGCATAATTAACTGAAACATAAGAAATTATGATCTGGGATTTCTTAATTCATAGTGTAGGCTACATACAGACCGCAAATACACAGCTAAACTGCACAGCCCTTAAACTATGTAATCATGAGGAAAAAAGAATATACTGGTTAGAAATCAATACTTGATTTCAACATTTTATAGCAGTTGAAAATATATACGTGGAAGGAAAAAATCAATCATTCACTTTCACCATAAACCAAGGGAGGTAAAATATTGCACATAAAAAGTGTTGCTTACTAACATAGGTAGGCAATGCCATTGAGTAATATGATTGCAAGATTGGGTCAATAATAGGAAATATGTGTCTGCATTTGTAATAGGCTACTTGTGAAGAAATACTGTAAGTAGGCTACACAAGGAGCTACATCTCTGTTTAATGTAACAGTTAGGCTTAAGAAAAAGACAAAATCCACAACTTCTGCTTCACCTTCATGTCAAAATCTTCAACTGTGTAATTAGCTACATCCTCCAGTTATGAAATCATATACAACTTACCATTATAGCCTACAGCACAATTTGTCAGTCATTGCTTTTAACTAGGTATTTCTACATATCAATCTATTCATTCCTTCTAGCTAACCTTCTTTGTTCGCTTGCTGACTAGTTTTCACACTTTTGCATAACTGCAACATGTAGCTAGCTAGCGTTAGCTAGTTTTAAAGTGTACAGTTCACTTCAGGTTAACATGTGGATAAATTAACATTATTCACAAACCGGCTAACTAATACAATATCAGGTTAATGCTAGTGGACTCAGGCAAAGCCTGGAGTGTGCTAGTTTGCTAAACTGTGGATGAAACCTTATCCCATTAGATGACTACAGCTCTTGTGAAATGGGTGGCGACTAACTGCAGACCTGTCAGCGTTGTACTAGACTTGGGTCTTAAAGACGTACTACTACGGTCGGCATGTTCTTACACGTTGCCGTCAAGGGGGACAGTAGTTTCACGCATACACAGACAGCCTGTTGGACACGGAGAAAGCAGCCCAACTAAAACTGCTGTAAACACTGTCTCACTAACCAGTGATCATTGTTAAAAAGCAGTTTTTCCTCACCAAATGCATACTTTTGGGGGGAAATGTTGGGTCTTTGTAAATAATAGAATGTGGTCTAGACCTACTCTATGTGTAAAGTGTCCTGAGAAAACTTCTGTTATGAATTGACACTATAAATAAAATAGAATTGAATTGAATTGAATTGGACATCAATAAATAATGAAAATCATTTAGGAGTTGCTGCGCACTATATTGACTCTAGATTCAAATGTGTTTCTAGAGTCACACATTTTTCTTTTGTTTACAGGAAATAAATGAATAATAAACAAATGCAAATCAAAAGTCAAGTTCATAACGTAGCTTTCTTTGCATTTCTTTGATTCCCAAACACGATACACTGGTAACAATTGCTTTTCATTGTTAATATGTAATGAAAAACTGTTCTGAAATGCAAAATAATAGAATTTTATTCATGTGATAGAACATGTGATTAATCGCAATTAACTATAGAAAAATCAGAATTCAGAAATTAATTTAATCGCAGAATATATATATATATATAATCTTTTCACTTGGCCAAACGTAGAGCCGTCCCAACAGAAAAGAAAACAGCTGCTACACTGTACAAACTCACCAGAGGTGTGCCTGGTTTCTCCTGCATGGCTCAGATAAATGTTAAATGTGTCTTCTCCTCCTGCTGCTGAACTCTACCTGTGAGGGTGTTCCTACCTGGGCCATCGCCTTAGTGGTATAAAGGTGGGGCTCTTTCTCCTGGCCAATCCCAGACGCTGCTGTGCACCAATGCTTTGCATGTTGGTCAGGCACTTCAAATCGCTCTCATCAGGACCACATCATCCTGCTGCCCTAATGCAACACTTGTTTTTTTTTTCAAATACTTTACTTTTAAAGAACTCAAACGTTTGGGATATTTTTTTTTAACTTATTTTTTACCCAAACATCTAACAATTTCCAAAAAAACAAAAAAAGTGTAGGCTAATTTTGTATAATAACCTATTGCTAAGCTTCAGCTTTGATCCTCACTCCATCAATGTGACAATGTTGCACAATTTAATATGAGTCGAATGGAAAGAAATATGTAGGCTAACAAATATGAAAAATGAGTGTCTGATGAATTTGAGATTAGTAGGCTAATTGTGCTCCATCATAACGTGTTAGTTCAGGACTAAGCTTACATTCTTTACTAAGCCATTACAGCAAAGAGATTCCACAGAGAAGCAGTTTACCAGGGCTGTGGCTCATATCACCAGGCTAACACACTATTTGCATTCTAGCATAAAAGGGCCCTGTGAGGGTGTTTGACTGTGTGAGGCCTTCCTGTAGTCTCTCAGCCTTAGTTGAAAACAAAACAACCTTTTTTTCTGTTTATTTAAAACAGTTTATGTAAATATAGGCTATAATAAACTGTAGGCTAGTTATCTAATATGTGGAAAACAAGTCTTTAAGTCTGTAAAACAAGCAAGCCAATGGTTCCTAGACATCCATTCATGGTCTGAGCGTTCAAATGTGACGCCAAGGTGTCCCAACCACAGCATCGGATGAGTTGCGAGTAAGATTGTGTTGGCTAAACGATTGCAAGTAAGGGAAAAGTAGGAAAATTAACTCACAATTACAATATTTGTGAAATTGTAGGCTATGGGATATTTGAACCAAGAATGTCAGTCAGACAGAAGAAGACCTATAGGCCTATGGTTAATTTGAATAGATTGCCAGTAATATCGCACAATGCAAAATGGAAGTGGAGACCATTGGATGGCCTCTGTGGTCTTCAACACACAATGATTGGATTTTGCACCCTCCCATTGTCCGCCAATGCAGAGAGCTGCAGCCAATCAGCAGCCTCTGCCCATTGTGTGCAAACAGAACAGCGTGCGCCCTTCATCCTTTAAATGGTCCTGCGGGAAATGTGCTGACCAGAGCAGACCAGAAGGAGACAGCAACAGCAGCTTCCCCTTAAAGTACAGGAAGACCTTCCCCATCTCCACCAGAACTACCCGTAGGATGGATCCCATCAGGCGCAGAGAGTCGGTTTGCAGGAGTTTGTTTGGCCCGGTGGACCACGAGCAGCTGCGCCGGGACTTGACGCGGAAGCTGCAGGAGATCAGTGAGCAGGACAGCCGCCGCTGGAACTTCAACTTCCAGACTGAAACGCCGCTGTGTGGCCGCTTTCAGTGGGAGGAAATACCCGCACACTGCGCTGCTGCTATGTATCAGGACGATGTCTGCGAGGAAGACGACAGGCTGAGTAAAGAAGAAGTAGAAGAAGAAGAAGAAGAAGAAGGCGCAGCCGGGATCGACCAGGAGAACTGCTCCAGCATCTCCAACACACACAAGTGTCCCGCTGAAGTGACGCCCGTCCGCAGGAAGAGGACGCTCTCCAAACCGGCCGCCAAGAACAGAAGCAATAACGCCCGAATTACAGGTGAGCGACCCGGCTTGCAGATCCATTTAGACTTGCGTTTGTCAGTATCATGCTACAACCACACAATCACACTTCGATTATGATGATGAATAATGCGTATTTATTAATAATGTTCTCTTGCTTTTCCTGGCAGATTTTTTCCCAAAGAGAAGGAAGACTACAGAAACCAAGAGCACCCAGAATCCTTTCCACACAAGTTCCAATGAAGCAGCTCTGTGCAAAACGATAAGGTGAACATCGTGCTGACAGTGGACTAATACTATTTATGTTTTATGGACTGGACCCAGGCCCATTCACTGCACCAAAGGATGTCTTTATTACATGTTATTTTATTACACTTTATTCTATTGCCATTTGTAGTATTAGTGAGTTAAATTATACCACTTTCTGTTATTTATTCTATTTATAGACTTTTATTTAATGTCTTTGCATTTCTTTTCAATTTCAATTCAATTCAGTTTTATTTATACAGCGCCAAATCACAACAACGGTTGTCTCACTGTGCTGTTCATAAAAGAGCAGGGCTAGACCGTACTCTAGACACTTCCTCCCTCTTTAGCAGTGATAAGTTGCTGAAACAAATATGTTTGTTTATAGATGTGTTTTTTCTCTTCTCATTTTCATCTCTTTGTTATGGAGCATTTGAAAGACTTGATTTTAATTGAATTTTGTTTCTGTGTGTCTTTTGCAATCTTGTTGGTGGATTTCTGCAATACGAGTTGCTTCGGTTAACTATATAAAAAGCACTGTTTTGTCCTTGTCATGTTTGCCTAAATTAACTGAGACTGTAAATGCCTACAAATATTGTAATTTTAATAAACTGCTTTATCAGTGACACTTTTGTACTTCTGATTGGATGGTTATCAATACTGCTGTCTTCTAGGAGAATCGTTCCTCTGAGAAAGGCCTCTAGCACGTTGAAATATTTCATATGCAGACAAAAACACATCAATCTGTAGTCCAAATTCTTTTGTTGATAAATGACAATTTAATAAATTTGCGTGGGCCATCATCAAGCTGGTTTATTTAGTTGTGTAGAACAATCATAGCATCTTAAATTTGTTTCCTAGCTTGAGTAAAATGTGACAAAATAGCTCATAAAATTTCATGAATTTTCCAGCCAATGTTTCTCATTCTACAGTCCAGAATTCCTTCCTTCCATTGAAAGCTTCCAAATGAACTGGACCCCCGTTTTTAGGATATGAAAACAGCAACAATAAAATCTTCTCATCATGAGAGTGACTCACACTTTATTTAAAAGCTGCTATAATAACTTCCTGGCATTAAAAAACAGACCCTGGAGTTCGGTAATTGCAGTGATTTGTGAACAGAATTTCAAATTATTAAATATTCTTTATGACTTCTCTTTGGTTTTATGCTGACTTTGTGGCAGCCACACATGAGTAAACTAATAATAAGTGTTCCTCTAAAGTTGTAGAAAAATCTACTCAAGATGCAAGTTTGGCAATCAAAAGGAGAAAAACGTTTTAGAGTAATTGCATTTCCTGGGCTGTATTATGAGATATTCCATAAGCACAATCATAAGGACTGTGCTGTCAGGCTTGAAATTATAACCGTTAATATAAGCTGTAACTGTCATATTAGCCCATTAGAGAGGAGGCGTATTCACCCCCACGGTGTTGCGCTTTCAGCTCGAGAGAATTTCAAGAGACCATCTGGCCGCAGAGCAGGACAATTGGCACAAAGCAGAGTGTGCCATCTATTTCACCTGCAAATCAGCCTTTAGAGCTCCTCAACCCCCCCAGGTCTTTTCTTAACTTTTCTCTTTTCACTCTGTCTCTTTTCAAAGTCAAAGCAGCTATTATTGCTGACATGCCCAAGCCGATCCTACTAATGCTCACTCTCCCTTTGGCTCCTGGTAACTTGCGTGCTACGGCAGTGGAGAGACTGTGTTCAGGCATAAAAGAAAGAGCAAACACCACATTTACATTTTTAAAAGCCTAAATGCAAAGGACAGCCAATGTTAAGTGTGTTAATTCTGCATGAGGAACAGATGATCTTGCGTTCATCTCTAAAGGATTCAATCAATAATCAAACTATCCCTAAGGTCCAAAAAGTCTCATGGGACCCCAATGTCTCCACCCAATACATGACTTGAATTCCCTTGAGATGTAAACTACAGGTTATCAGTACATTGTCAGTGAATGAAGCTTTTCACTGTTGCAGTGATTGTGTCAATTAAAACTTCAGTGATGTTGCTGACTGTATTAGAGATGCACCATGTTTGTTCACGCACTAAAATAAAACCGGCTGCAAATTTGACTCAGGAATGGAAATTGTCTTAATCTTCATGATCGTGGCTTCTTTGGATCAGGCTTTGATCAAATTGTTCAAATTATAAGAAGCTAAATGAGAAAACTGCCAAAGGAGGCAGACGTTAGGATTTGCAAGTCCATAACTGAGCTCAGTGACGTTTTATTCATTTAATGACTAAGCCATGTGCAGTGTGGATTCAGGAATCTGGTTTGAAGTTTGAAAGTGAAATAAAAACAAAAATCATTAAGAATGTTATTACATTTGTAGCTTTGTGCGTCTTATTCCCGCTGATGATTCAGCCAATAGCATCTCAGTAAACTGTAGCCTGAGATGATTCCTTCTTCTATTCACTCAAACAAACAGGTGTTCACATGCAATTTTGTTTTGCTGTTTTTTGGATGGAGTGATTCCTTTTATTGTGTTCATGACTGTTGCGGGGAGTGGGGGGTCTTTTTTTAAAACCTCCACGCCCTCCCCGTAGTGAAACTTTGCCCTCCCCCACCTACTGGTCAGCACAAAGGCCAACCACCATCAGCACACTTTTGGAGGGTGGGGCCCATTGTTGCGGACACCAGAGGCAGATGGCCATTTGGACCTTTACTCCACATGGACACTTGTGTGAAGGAATGCCTGGACACCCCATGGATGGCCGGCGGGGGGAAAGGGTCACCATCTGCTGTCTAAAGGTCACCCGTGTAAAGAGCACTACTTTCAGCCATTGTTTTGGCTATTTTGCATAAGTGAGTGAGGATAGCTACCCCCACCTAGCAACAATAAATGACATTCTGCTGCCAGCACGAGTGATATTCGCATATTAAGGAAACAGTGACTTGAATCTCCTTAAAGTTAAAAGTAAAGCACATGTTTGATTGATGACTGAGAAGAGAAGAAACTGCAAAAAAAACACTTTCTATTTAATGTAAAAGTATAACTTTTTGCTTCTATTAAACCACCTCTGGCACAGGGAAATATCTCACTGTAAACTGATATTTCTTTAGCTCATTTGTTTTAGGCAGATATTGCCCTTCAGGCACCAGACACCACACATAGAGACTTGGTAAATAATTACCACAATTCTTTATTGCAACAGAAGAATATTTCTTAAAACGTGAAAGAGTGAAAAGTGAAAAAAATTATTTGATTAAAGTAAGTATTTAAATATAAGGCATCTTCCTTAAAGATGAACTATTTCACAAGAATACAGCATAATGAATCATGGTACATGGAGGTGTGGCAGGGGCAATGTCTTTGGCTTTAAACTAAATAGATTTCAAGAATTCATACTGTATACATATATAAAATATGCAACAAAAAAACCTTCAGAGAAATCATTTCTAAAATATTTTGCACATTTTTCAAGTTTCTGAAACTTATGCTGAGGTGTTGAAATGCCAATAATGATGTTTCTCTCTCACATGTGGATCTGATGAGATGTTTCACGCGAATGGCATGATGCCAACAATCAGAAAAGCATCAGCTGCTAGATAGCTTGATAAATGGGTGATAACGAAGCCAGTCAGGGCGAGAAATAAATGTTTATTTCTGTCTTTAATTTGGCAAACTGTGTAACAGATTAAAAGAAAATGTACAGTAGCTTGCATAGCCTTACACACCCATGCTAAAGTTGATTAAAAAGAATTAAAAAAAAAATTCTTTTGGATATTGATCTTGGATGTAGGAAAATCCAACCTTTTAAGGACATCAATTTTACTTTTTGAATGAATAATGTGTTGTAAATAAATAAATGTCTTTCCTTAAATTACAGTGGGCATAAATAGACACCCCCTATGTTAAATTCCCATAGAGGAAGGCACATTTTTATCCTGGATCCAGGATACTATGCATCCTGATAAAGTTCCTTTGGCCTTTGGAATAAAAATAGCCCCCCCCACATCATTACACACCCTTCATTATTCATCTTTTTTTTAAGATAATTTTTTTGGGGCTTTTCCCTTTTATGTCAGAGTGACAGTGGATAGACAGGAAAGGTGGGAGAGAGACGGGGGATGACACGCAGCAAAGGGCCACGGGTCGGACTCCAACCTGGGCCGCTGCAGGACTCAGTCCACATGGGGCGCACGCTCCCACTGGGTGAGCTAAACCCTCCCCTAGAACATTTACTTATATACAAAACTTTATCCATTCACCAACAAAATTGGTGTCCTTAAAAGGTGGGATTTTCCTAAATTGTTTTTAATTAAGGCATTAAGATCAAAAATCCCAAATATGTATTTTTCCTCTTTTTAATCAATTTTGGCATGGGTGTGTAAACTTATGCAAGCCACTATATAAGGCCTTCATTTTATGCATTTTAAAGCTGATAACTAAAAATCCTTGCCATCTGCCTTTAGCCGCTCTTCAACCAATGCAAGGGAATAACACATCTCTTACCAACAGACTAAGCTTTTTCAGATTTTTTGGCCTTTTGCATTAGTTTCTATAAAAAAGAAGACAAAAAAAACTTATGTAAAATGTGTATGATCCTAGCTTTCATGTATATCTGTGTTGTGTATTTACCCAACCCGACCACATGAATTCCTCAAGAGTCAACAGCTAAGATGACATTTCTATACAGTACACCTCTGCTACTCGCCCGAGAAGCTTGAGCAGGTGCACGACTGTAACTCTGGACAAGTAGTGTGCCTGCAGAAGAGGGAGACTGTTTATGCAGAAGTGTTGTAGTAATATTTTAGCTTAAACTACTATTGTAGTCATAGTTCCATTATCTTTATTTTGACTGTTACTGTCACTGTTCATCACACCCCCAACCGGCCCGTTAGACACTGCCTACCAAGAGCCTGGGTCTGTCCGAAGTTTCTCTCAAAAAGGAGTTTTTCCTCGCCACTAAATGCTTACTCTTGGAGGAATTACTAGAATTGTTAGGTCTTTGTAAATTATAGAGTGCAGTCTAGACCGACTCTATCTGGAACGAGTCTTGATTGTCTCATGAATCCAAGGCAGCACTCGGTGAGCAATAAACAAACAAATGGTCATTTTGAGGGTGAAGTATTCCTTTAAACAGTAATCACTTTAACAAAAAAAAGATCTAGAAAAGTCAGAAATAGGTCTTCATCCAAATCTATTTTGACCAGTGAGCGGGCAGGTTGACAGACAGAGTAAAAACTGCATTTGACATGTTATAAATTCTACTAAAAAGAGAATCACTTTGAGGCTGTTTGGTTCCAGGTTTCAGCTGCTCTCATCCTGACTGGCAGTGCTTCCGAGGGGCGGGTTGGGGCAGGCTGTGGTGCTGGCGGTGTTGGAAGAGAAGGGCGAAGGTGATGAAGACAGCTGGTCGTAGCTTGGCAGGCTGTCCTGGGTGGGGAGGACATTGAAGGTGCGTCCAGGCCGCGGCTTCGGCCCGCCTACACCTTCACCCTCACCGACGTTCCTCTGGTTTAGCAGAAGGGCGAGGGACTCTGCGATGCGGCTTAGCGTCTGGTCCATGTGCGTCATCTATGACAGTGGAATCAAATATTGATAAATGAAAGCAAAATTTACAGGCCTGGCCATTAAATAACTACTTGTGATGACCTGTAAACGATGCTTTCCCAGGCACTTGATACGTGAAACTAAAAATCACTCAAATCTAACTAAACCAAATGTTATTTACAAAATGTAATACTTGACGAAAAAGAATTGCGTTGGGTAATTTTATAGAAGGCAGGAATGTGGGGCACACTTGGGGAGGGATTTGGGGAAGAGGCTGTGATAAAACATTTGAGATTTTCTTAGTTTTGACACATCTTAGAAAGACGATGAAAGAAAAACAACATCAAGGTTTGTCTTTCTGCGCTGCAGAACTGGCACAACCTGTTAAAAGATTTAAATAGAATCAACAATACAAGGGCCACATGTCTATGCACATAAATTTGTTTTTATATTACAAAGCCAGTTGTACTTTTGTTGCATAATCTAAAACTCTTCCCAATTTGAGTTTCTTTTGAAAAGGGAAAATGACACTTTATGGTCAAAAGGGAAGTTTTACATTTTCATGAAAAGTTCAAAATATGGGTACAAGAAAGCAATGGCAATGTAAGTGTGTGACTTTGCTCTTTCACAAACAAAATACACGATCTGAGAGCGTTAAAGACGAGGGAACATTGCTCCAGTTTTCAACTGAAGTTGCATAAAATCCCACCTTGTCCTCCAGCCGGTTGAGTCTGGATCCGATAGTGTTGGTGCCTTTGTCTTTCGCTCGGTCTTCAGAGAGAAGTACATAATGGAGGAGGAGGATTAGGACAGATTTTTTTGTTTCTTGCGTAGTTACTGTAATACATTTTTGATAGAGCAGTGCAGTGATTCATTACCGGAGCCTGACTGGAACAAAGTTATCTTCCCTATAGATTGGTCCAGTCTGAGAGAACAAGTCAGAAGAACATACATTTAAAAACCATCTCTGTGTTTCCCCTCTCAGCCTCTTGTTTCTTTTTATTTGTTGCAAGAATTAAAAAGAAAACATCATCTATTCAATTCAATTCAATTCAATTAAATTTTATTTATAGTATCAATTCATAACAAGAGTTATCTCAAGCCACTATACAGATAGACCACACTCCAGAATTTACAAGGACCCAACAGTTCTAGTAGTCTCCTCCAGAGCAAGCAACAGTGCGACAGTGGCGAGGAATAACTTCCTTTTAGGCATCTAGCATTGCATAACTCCAGGGATCTCATTCATATGATTCATGTAAAGCAGTTTACCTTCTTTGTAGCTCCTTGATTCGCACCATGAGGTTGAGGTGGCCCTGGGAGTATTGCTCGATCACGTCACGCACATCATATGGCTTACGAGCTTTCTGCAACAACACACAAAATGTAGCATAGGTTGTGAGGTTTAGAGGCCAGGCACGGTTCATTCTGTCCACTTTGTATTCACTTTGGCATAAAAAAACAGCGATTGCAGGTTTGCGTAGAATACTTGTGGCAATAACGCTGAGGATGAGGTTAACAATTTACGTTGTCAAAACTTTGCAAACATTTTTCGGTTCTGTTGTGCTGCTTGTCACTCCGGATGTAAGTCTAGTGCAGATTTGAGTTGCACCTGCTCAGTTTTTAACTGTTTACGGTATAACGCGTCATACCCAATGAGAGTCGAGTCAGACCGGCTCTGGTTGAGTGCAGATGTTAGTTGTACATGCTCAAATTTAAATGGTTTACAGCATATTGTCATACTAACATTTGTGATATCCATGAAATAATAAAAGTTTGTCATTACAAACATTACCAGAAGATGGGAATCATTTCAAAAACGTTTTAGCTATCCATGGTTGTTTGATTACTAACGTTAGCTCAAAACTCCATTCAACTGACAGCCTTTGTTGTGATTAATTGCTAGCTTGTAGCTAAGCTAGCAGTCATTTCAAAAATGTTTTAGCTATCTATGGTTGTTTGATTGCTAACGTTAGCTCAAAACACCATTCCACTGACAGCCTCCGTTGTGTTTGATGCTAACTTGTAACCAGCAGTGAATTAACTTAGTTATCTAGGTCAATTTTTACTGTTACAGAAGTCTCTTGTTAGCATCTTGTAGGCTACTTGTCGCAAAGTGTGTCTGCACTCTCCTTTTTTTTTTCTTCTTCTGTTTACTATTTTGCAGCGTCACTTCTCTTGTGTTATGTCTTGTTAGTTTGTCTCCTAGCCTCTGTCATTGTGTGCCACGCCCTAATGTGTTTTACCTTTTCATCGGCCCTCATGTCACCTGTCTCTTGTCGCCTTGTGCGTCTGCGTGCTCCCTGGGCCTGGCGTCAGTCCATCTTCTTTCCAGTGTCAAGTTTACCAACCTTTTCCCTAGCGGGGGCTTTTGCATTTTTCAGTGTTTCTATTTTTTGCCATTTAGTTATTATATTAGTATCTTATATTTTACTGTATTAGTCCTGCATTTGGGTCTCTCCTGCTGCCTGTTCTGCAACATTGACACTAAGGTGCTGTTGGAACTAAAGGTTTTCCTAAAAGCTACCTAGCATGTTGCTTAAATTGCCTCCAGGAGTCCTCCCCTTGCCTCCCTTTCCTCATCAGGGGAGGAGAGAGGCAACAGGCAAATGTTTTTTTCCACAGATCCAAGTTCTCTGTTGTTCCACCAGCTCAAACTCCTTAATTAAATATTTAAAGTTCCTGTACAGTAACAAGGTTATATTTATTTTTATTTTCTCTTATTTTCCCAGCCAATGTTAAATTAGTTCTTAATATTCAATTGCCGCTGTCTCACCATTACAGTGTGTTAACAACAACTTGTGATTTTTAACACCTTGCCAAAAAACAACATTAACGAGAACATTAAGTGTAATGATTGCGCAAGAGCTTAACGGCTGGATTTTCGGACTTTTACATTTGATGATACACGCACAGACATTAAGTTATTTACACTGTGTTCTGCCGTTATCATAAATACTGCGGTGACCCCCGTGCATAATGCTGCATGATGGCACTGAAGAATCAGGAGAGAAAGAGACTTTAGGGACGATGACTGGCTAATATGCCAATTTAAATTCCCTAAAGCTGTGCTCTTGGATCTATGGACTGAGTTGAGTCCAGTAAAGAGGGCATCACACCGGAACGTGCCATCCTGGTCCAAATACAGATCCTCATCACTCTGGGAGAAGACAGCCGTTTCCAGAAGGAAATTGCAGACAGCTAAGTGTTTTTTAATAAATATTGTATATATTCTTCAACTTTATCAATAAGGCTTGTTTGGATTTAATATAGGCTATAGTTCTGTTAACTCTTATCTAATGACTTCGCAACTGTTCTGGAGCAGATCCGCAGCCGTTCCGCAACCGGTGAATATTAGGAGTAAGAGGCCAATTGTGGGTATTTTGTGATTTATTGTTTACAGATGTGTGTGTGCATGGTGTAATACACACAATTTATTTGGGCGTATGCCATTTTTGGCTATTGGGCGTACGTACACTTTTAATAAGGATCCTTATAAATGAGACCCTGGTTTCTGTTATGAGTAGTGATGTCTACATGTTAGTCTTTTTTTTGGTCTTATTTTCTTGTCGTAATGTCAAAAATACCTTGTGATTTCTGCTGCAACCAAATTTCCCCACAGGGACAATAAAACAATGAACCGAACAAATGTGTTTTAGAGGGATGAGACATCCTTTCATCCAAAGCGTCACATGAAATTATCAGCTATTTCGGCCGGGTTAGCAACTCTTCAGCTGCACGGCTTTTGGGAAGGCTACTCTGGTGTTTCCTCGCCTATAGCTCCTTAATGATCCCTCCTCGAGACAGACTTCACAGTAGAGGGACAGAACAACTTCTTGTTCAGGTGAGGTCCGAGGAACTATCAAATAAGACCTTGAGATGCAGCTCAAGTGAGGGTAATGCACTTAGCACTGGTTGCCAGCCGCCAATAAACAGGAAAAAGAGAAGAAGCAAACTCAGTCACTTGTCAGTCAAACAGCACACTTGGCAGAGAATGATGGAGAGTGGTGGATTGCAAGGTAGAGGGAAAATATGTCAGAAACGGACAGCTTTCTTAACAGAATATTAATTGCTCTGATGTTCTGCTGAAACATGATGATACATTAACTGCAATTAGCATCCTAGTGTTCAGAGAAGAGAGTTGTGAAATGACATAAATCAGTTTTGTAGTCAATGTGCGCACAAGTACCCATGGGAACTAGTATTTAAAGGTCCCACAACATGGTGCTCTTTGGATGCTTTTATATAGGCCTTAGTGGTCCCTAATACCATATCTGAAGTCTCTTTTATATAAACCTTAGTGGTCCCCTAATACTGTATCTGAAGTCTCTTTTATATAGACCTTAGTGGTCCCCTAATACTGTGTCTGAAGTTTCTTTCCGCATATTAATGTTAAAAACCCTCATAAAGTGACATTTTCATGCCATGGGACCTGTAATAATAATGTAATTTCAGGTTAGTTGGATTATTTAAATGAGAGGGCATTTGCTTTAAGACAGTGTCTACTTACTTGGAAATTTCTCTTGGCCACAAAATAACGCATTCTCTGGATCACCCGGATGGCTTTCCGATGTGACTCCGTCAATCTGTGTAAAAGAGTTTCATATGAATGAGTTTGCGTTACTGAAAAAAGTTAACATCTAGGTAAATCTTACTAAAATATGACTTAGATAAGCTTGAGACCCCTGCTCCATTTGTCTTGCATTAAACGCATTTCACACACAAAGATGGCTGACGTGGCCTCCTTCACACCCGAACTTGGGTGGAAAGTATTCAGTGCAGCACAGTTTCATGACGACAGTTCAGTCTACATCTAAAGCCTTGTTTCCACCAAGCAGTCGGGTTCAGTTCAGGCTCATGGTGGACTTTTCAAAGTCAATGCAGTGGGCTGATTTTCAAATTCTCTTGACATCGTCAAAAATATCATGAAATCTAAATACTGTGCTCTGTGACCTATTATTGGAATCCATCTCCACCAAAAATGGTGGGGATGTAACCAGAAACAGACAGTGAGGCAAACAGGTGGATACAAATTATTTCATCTTTAGTTGCGTTTCACATCACAACGTTAACCACCTGTTTAAAACTGCGACCGTTTCAGAACAGTCCCATTGTATGGGACAGGGCTGCAAGATATAAGGAAAATATGCGATAACGTTGTTGAATTTCACGATAACGATATTACTTGCAATAAATGAACAGATATTAAAGTGTACTTAGTTCTGCATTTCTGCTGCTTTCAGTATTCTGCTACAACACATTGCTTGTTGAATTTAAAACTAACCAAGGACCAACCAAATAATTTTTGACATTCTTTTATTGAACAAATCGAACACTGAATATAAAAGGCACAACTTAAAAAAGAATGTCGGTTTCTTTTTTTAAAGTGCAGTTTTCCAAATTGAAATTTTCTTTCAACTAACACCAAAAATCTCTATCGCGATATGTCGCAACCCTTCGTGATATATATGTTGATACAGCAATGACAAAAACAGGATATATTGTGCAGCCTTTTTAGGAGACAGGGTTGTCTGAGAAGGTACAGCACTTTTCTTTTACTGTGTTTTCTCTTTGTGTAAAGAGACTATTTTTATTACCATCAGTGTTGAATACTAATATCTTGTTCCTGCCATTCTTTGACAGTTCAGAAAGCTGTTGCATTTCTGGTACGTTTTGAGCAGCAATTACTGAATAGTTGTTGGCATTACTCATGTTTAAAAAATTGGGCTTAAAATGTATTGAAAAAAAAACTTTTGGCACAACTGAAGAAAACTATTTTAAATTTTTTCCTTGGCTCAAGTACTCAAACTTTTTTCCAGTTTTCTCTTGCGACTGGTCCAACTGCTCCATGAGACAGAAACAAGAAACACTGACTGTAAACTTTTACCTCCCACCTACCTAACTAAATGCTACAATCCCAATCCCATCCCAATTTTGTGGTTTCACTTTAAAGACCATGTCTGCTGTGTTACTAGAGCTGTAATTCGTGCTGTCTGTGAGAAATGTGTGATTCTTTTAGTTAAAACTTTCAATCATCTTCACTTTGCCAAAACACCCTTCACTGTGCTGTCAATACCAAGGCAGCTGCAGAAATATGACTTCTGTGAACTATTCCACATCCAGACTCTATGCTGCATCTTAAGGCCTAGGTGCAGTGCAAGTGTTTGATACATTTTAATGCACACCTATTGTTTCAAATGGCTGAACACGCACTTTTGATCACTTCTACTCCGAGCTTGTTTCGATTTTGGAGCCTTAAATGAGGACCCACCAAGAAAAGCTGTTTTCTTCTGCGGCTGCACTACCTGTTTGGACAGAGCTACTATAATGATGTGATCAAAATCAAAATACATATTTATTTATTTTTATTCAGGAGACTTACTGCCCAAAAAAATGTGTTCGCTCTCACTGCACATTCCCCTCAGTCTCTCCTCTCTGCTTTGCTGTATAACAGAAATACTTAATTGAGCTTTATTCCCTGCTGTGGACAATGCGGACCATTTGGAATTCAATCTGCACTTCATCTAAAAAACGAATTTTGCTAAACCTAGGCGTTCTCTTGTCATGGATAAAACAACGGTAGTATCTCATAATGGTTAAATTTAGCATGGGATTTGATGTGAAATTGCTCTGTGTGAACAGCTAGTTACATATTTTGGAGTCGACAGAGCACAGCGTGATCTTTGCCAACAATGTCGCTTCATGCAATCCTCACTCGGCATTATTACCCCACTATTTAGAAAATGAAGTCCCATGGGTCAAAACTGCCGCGCCATTTGTTTCACTTACCGTGCACTTACATTACACTACAGTTACTTATAACACATTTCCTCATATCAGTCTCCATCCCTCGCTGTGCAAGTGCCTCAGCAAGCACAAGTGCATTTCCCTAATAGAGACTAATTTTACAACAGAGACAGAGGCGCTCTGGGGTTTGGCACAATACAAAGGTTAATTACAAAGACCAAAAATACATGCATATGTTTTCTAACATGGTCATTAAAATACACTCACACATAAACACTGCATCAATACATTTGCAGTGCAATGGTGGTGAACTCACTGTGACACTGAGGTGATAGGAGCCAGCTCATTGGCTTGCTCTGACTCCGGTTCCAGGTTGTCAGCAAAGCTGCAATTCCTCTGCAGGGGGCCCGGAGAGTGGACGTCCAAAAGACCAGGGTTTCTTTTCACTGCATGATCACACACAGAAACACACACATTAGACTTTAATTATCTATTTATGCGTGCATCCAAAACATTCAGTGGTTCTGCTGACTAAGTTAAGCTGCTTTATCGCTTTGGACTTTGTCTCGTATTGCCAGACCTTCTTCCACAGCGCTGCGAAGGAAGGTCTGGTGAGTAAACACAACATTCCGGGGTGGGAGAAAAACGAGCTCTGTTTTACTGCCATTTCTTTAAACCAATCACAACTGTCTTGGGCGGCGCTAAGTGCTGAGTGGAGCCATGGTGCCTCTGCACAATAGCCTCAGAAAGGAACTCATTTTGGTGTTCCTCACTATCTGCTAGCTGCCTGTCCCCAGAACACACTGTAAATAAAATCTCCTCACTACCTGCTAGCTGCCTGTCCCCAGAACACACTGTAAATAAAATCTCCTCACTATCTGCTAGCTGCCTGTCCCCAGAACACACTGTAAATAAAATCTCCTCACTATCTGCTAGCTGTCTGTCCCCAGAACACACTATAAAAAAGTGGTCTCTGTAGACAGCCCAAGCTCCACAAACGCCAACAAATACAAACTGCGCCAACATGCACCACAAAACATAAACAGTCTTCCAGCAAATAACCGACAAGAAGGATTTGGGGGTGGGGGTTGGGGGGGTTGGTGCGTGGAAGGGAGAGGTAAGGGATAGGATGAGGAGGAGTAGGGAACGGCTAATTGCAGAAACTAGAATATAGAATTTCTTTTGTTAAGTACATAATTTCATATGTTTTCATTCATAGTTTTGATGTCTTCAGTGATAATTTACAATGTAAATAGTCATGAAAATAAAGGAAACGCATTGAATGAGAAGGTGTGTCCAAACTTTTGGCCAGTACTTGTAAATATTTTAAATAACAGAAAACAACTAAATGGTTGTAGGTAATACATCTAATTTCATAAATTGCTTTAGTAAAAAACACATTTTTTCAAGGCTCTGGGTCATGTGACAAGTGACAAGTATTTGTTAATAAGCTTCGTTTCTGCGCTAGGAGGGGCCTCTAAAGAGACTGTAGGTCCAACACTGACTGGTCACTGCCGGGTCATTCCGCCACTGTCTGTCTATTGATCCAGGACAGCTGTGCCGCGACTGGATTTCATGAGGGTAAATTGTTACATAAATTGTTACAATGTAATTTAAAATCTGCTTTAAAAATGAACATATATGTTTATTTAGCATGTTTGTTTTGTCCATATGTGCTCGTGCTGTGTTCCACAAGTGGTAGGCCACGTCTCAGCTGCTACAATGATTTTTGATGAAGAATTTTTGTTTTGCCCCCCTGGCTTGTCAAACTCCGCTTATGAGGGACAAGCACTATAAAATTATTTGATAAATGAAGCAGACATATTACATACTGTACCTGGGGGCCAATTCGAGGTTGGTTTTAAATGATTCACTATCCCGTAATTGTCTCAATTTGTTGAAAGCTCGACAGAGTGTGACTCACGTTATTGCCAGTAATCTTTTACTTAGGCTACCCATTTAACTTTGAGTGGTTCTTCGTTTAATTTCCTTACTTTCTGTAATGGCCCTGCACCAGTATCAGCCATAACTATAACAGATAACTTCTCGCGTAGAATTAGTAGAATTGAAATACAATTAGGCCTGTAAGAAGAAATCTCCTGCTGCCTTTTACCTGGCTCCGCTGGCATAAGCTAAAACAGGCTTTTCACAGGTGTTAAAAATAAATCTGTGACCCGTCAGAATGTGTGACCGACTTCTACCTGCTGCAAATCAATTCTTTTCAATATTAGTCTTGTTTGCTGTTACAGGTTATTTAAGACCATCGTTTAAAAAAATGAGCTTAAGAAACATTAAAAAGTTACATATAATCACTGTATTTAACTCTGACCCATGTGATGCAACTAGACAGATAGATAGATATTTATTGCCCCATAAGGGAGATTTGTTTTCACAATCTGCTTCATGCACATGACAATATACACAGACAAATACATCACCAGATATCATAAAGACAGGTATACAGAAACAACCACTTTTACAACACAGACACCGGATCTACACAAACTCAGCGAGATAGTTTGTTACTATTCATATAAAACCCTCATCGTATCACATGTTGTTACCTGGAGGCGGAGAGGTGAACTGAAGGGAAGACAAAGACGTCCAGGACTGCTGGCAATCTGAAGCACACATGCCAAGAAACACAAATATGTTCAATGTTTACAACAGGGCAAAAAAAGGGCAACAGCAATGATGTCAGTCACAAACTATGGTGCTAAGCATGCAATTATTTATCATCACATTACATAATCAAACCAAAAACCTGAACATGTGACAACAGGATTGTGCACTTATGAAACAAAATGATGCTGTTAGTGAAACTGAGAAGATAAAAAGGAGGCTGTTTAATTGGACAGTAGGAGAGGACAGTAAGTGTACTGAGGACATGTGCAGGACGTGGACACTAACAGCAGCTCACCGCATCCTCCCAAAGTGTGGGATCCTGCTAAACCAGGTACACGGACAGGACATCAAGAGAGAAAAGAAAACACAAGCAAGAAAATAGACAAATTAAGAGGCAAAGAAGCAGATTTAGCAACTATACTGGTTACACAAACCCAAATACATACAAGATAAAATGAATGTGTTGAACAAAAAAAATGAAAACAGGTGTCAGTTTCATGTCCTACAATGCAAGTACACCGTACTTCCATTTGCAGTATTTTATGTGTTCACTGTAAAATACAAAAGAATTAAACACAACACATATAAAAAAGTAAAAATACATTAGTTTACTTTACTTTATACAGGACTATAGTGGCTATAATGTTTTTTTTTTTAAAGTAATGCTTTGACTACTGGGATTTCAACTGTAATACTTAGACTACTGTAATTTTGTCATGTCGGCAAGGTCGTACTGTAAACTTTCCAGCATTCTACTGTAAAAATCATATACAGTAGTGTTACTGTGAAATCTAAAGTACATAACTGTGGATTTACCTGCCATTATTTACAGTGTAGCGCCACAAACAGCATTCTTTAAAAAATGATTTAAAAGTTGAATCAAGACCTCTTTTAAACATTTCCCACAAAACTGAATATTACAATCTTGATGAGAGAAGTATGTATTAGATGGCATTGCTTTTTGATGGTGTACCTAATAAATGGGCAACTGGGTGTAAGTAGTTGTAATACTTAGTTAATATCCACCACTGCTCAGACCAGCATGTGATTGACTGTATACAGTGTGACTGTATCTAGTCTAATAATCCTGTTGATCAATTAGGACTCAGAAAAACAACAATCTTAAATGATGGCGGAAATCATATTAAATGCACAGGTTATGTTTTCTGAAAAATCGATTCTGGACAACAACGTTAGCTGACTGTGTAAGCAGCTGAGCCCTAGTGTATCCCGTCAATATAACCAAACACCAGATGGCAACGTGGCAATTTAGTTAAATGATTCATAGTTAAAAGCAGCATGCTGTAGATGTCAGATGTGCAGTGCAACCTGTAGACTCTATTTAGCTTCACATCAAAGACACTGGTTTTCATTGAACACGAAGCCAACAGACATGCATACGTCTTCACAACAGGACAAATTAAATTCTGCTGTCGTACTGAGAACTGAGAGCAAAGCCAATCCATTTGCAAAGCTACATGTTGGTGGCAGAACTGCAGTCACGCATCTAGGCAGCTTTTCAGGTTACCATGGTGTAAAATAAAAAGGTTATATAAGTAAGCACAACAAAGAGTGTGATCCAAATAGATGTTTACATATTATGAGGATGTTCAAAAGTATCCATATTGATCTCCCAATGAAAGTATCTCGTTTTGTTCATCCACACTGAAAAGAATGTCCATCAATGCCCTCCATGCAGCACTGATAATAATAACGATGATGATTCATTTAAAAATCTTTTCCAAATGTAGGGTTTACAAATCCATGTAAAGTCAAATATTTAATGAAGAGAAAACATTAAGGCACACAATCAAGGAGAAAAGTAATAAACTCAGAAAATGAAATGAATAAGAAATGAAGAAAGCTGATATTTATGATGATGTCTGTGAAAAGGACTGTCAGAAGGCCGCTGGCTGAGGGTCATTTATGTTCTAACTCACATTTGCAATGTCTGTCTTTCTTTCTGCCTGTCTGTTTAAATCACATCTTCTTGAAATCCTTGTTTCTGCACTCAGCACTGAACAAATGAGGGCTGCAAGTGAATCATGGCAGGCAGGAATAGAGGGAGATGATTTATAAGATGAAATAAAAGCGTGTTGATGCATTTCAATGACCAATGTCCAAATAGCTCGAATTGTCATTTGATAAAGGGTTGCTTTGTAAAACAAACAAACAGATTTGTAAAAGAGTAAAAAGTATGCACGTAGTAACAAGACTGAGTCTACAGCACAGACTGTATATAAAGACAATGCTGCTCACTTCCTCCCACTGTACAAACGTGAAGCCAAAATAATGAAACAGCATGGTGGCTCAATGGTTAGCACTGTGGTCCAGCAAGAAGTTTGAACCCTTGTCATCTTGGGCCTTCTGTTTGGAGTTTACAGGCTCTCCTCATGTCTGCGAGGGTTTTCTCCAGGTGCTTCGGTTTCCCCCACCACTTATAATTTTTTCCCCTCCCTCTCTATTGAGCTGATGTGTGGTGAGCGTCTGGCATCATAAGGCTGCCATGCATCACCCAAGTGGGTAGAGAGTAGTTTGCCCTCCTATGAAGCACTTTGAGTGTCTATGGTAAAGCGCGATGTAATGTATTATTATTATCGACCCATACAGTCCAACCAATCCTGAGTCCATTACAGCTGTCGATCATGGCGTTACACCCCGTTTTTACAGCATCAAATAATGCCAGCCCGATGTAGCCCCGCCCACAACATTTGAAGTTGGGAAGTTCGGTCTGGACATTGACATTGTGGAAAAAATATGCTCAAACCAGTGCTGTTTGGACCAATTAAATTGTCAGGGCGGGCTTTATAATATGATGGACAGACGATCAACAGTAACGTAATCAAACTTGTCACCGAAGAGCGCTTGGGTTGAATTTATTTTGGGCTTCTGCGCTGAAGAATTGAGAGGTGCAGTTTCCGCCATCGCGTCTGTTATTGAAGATATCGACAGCCCATTCATTTTAAAAGAGGAACAGAGAACCGCGATCAAGGCATTTGTCCATCGGAAAGATGTTGTCAACATACGTCTCATGCTCTGCTGCTCTGATTGGTTGTAAGTCTCTCCAATAGAGAGCCAGAGCAAGAGCCGATAGAGCAGTATCAGACTCATGTTCTGACTAGAATCTGAGTGCAACAACGTCAGGCTACCTGATGATGGCATGAGAGGAAAAACCAGGAGAACACCAAAAGCACACCTGTTCCCCATGCTCTCATTATCCCCCCTGCATATATACGAGCCCTCTCTCCCCAGACAGTTTAATGTGATGCACAGTCTGAGTGCTCCAGCCTACACTTCTGTTTCCTTCCAGCCCGTTCCGCCTGCCTGCCCCTTGCCTGCTTAGCTTGCCCTCACTGACTGATTGCTTGTGGCTGAACTCGGGCTTGAACTTCTTAAACAATCGATTGCTTTGAACTGCTCTGCTCTACCTTCGAGTCCTGCTTTTGAGACCACACCTCTGTGTGCAGAACCGTTACCCCACTGAAAGGCAAAGACAATTGTAAAATGAAAGTCAACTGACATCTTTTTTATTTTCCTTCAACCAATACTTCTTTTACTGATTTTGTTTTTCTAAAAAACACATTATTAATAAATTGCTAGAGACATATGGAGTGCACAACGTACAGGCCACCCCAAATGACTCTTGAAGGATGCAGTAGGTGATTTGAACGGCTTCGTTATGTCACTCTCAGCTCAACAGTATTGATCCAGGAGTTACAGCCTGTTGTGTGGAGTTTTGTGAATTCTACATTGTAGCACTCATCAATGCAACCTCACGTTTTGTTGCTGCAATATGCTCATCCATTTTTAATGCCCGGACTTTGTCCTCTTTGCCTCCTGTGGCTTCAACTGAAGCTTGAATCAAACATTTTCTTTTTACTGTATCATCACTGAATGTGTGGTTTGCAGCCAGTGCAACATTAGACAATTCCTACGGTTAGGTTTATGTCCCTCTAGAGCTTCATTGTGAGGGTTTATTCAGATTTGAATAAAAACCATGTACATAACTTAGAAACCCATTAACCACACAGGGAAAGATGCTTTGGTTATGAAATTTACAGTATCATCCAACATAAGCGGATTCTTAAATATGTTCTGTTGTTAACAAGGTTTTTGGCACTGATTAATGTGAACTGGAACACAACCTTAATGCATCAGAGATAAGCATATTGCACTCTTTGTTCCTTCTTTGGTACCTGTGCCCACAGTGCTGTAAACATCTGAACTCAGCTCCCTCCCACTGTCAAACACCGAGTCGTAGGTGATGCTCGGGATTGTGGGAGACGTTGGACTGTCCTTGTCAGTGCTCCTTAACTTCCTCCTTATCTTCACCTGCCCAAGAAATGCAAACATCTCAGCTAAATAAAGTGTTCCTTATAGCAGAACAATGTTTAACCGTATGTGGAAAGATATAAAAATGCAATTCATCAGTCTGTCATTGCCATGGTAAAAATATTTCTGCCAAGAGACAAGAGACAATAACACAATAAAGGAGTCGTTGGTGATGTAGTTTTCAATTTTTGTTCTCAGATGAATGTTTGAACATTGAGTAACGCACAGAAGTTACTGTTGCAGCATCAGGTCAGACAAATCAATATTTTATATTTGGGATATTCCTGTTATTGTGACATTTCACAATTTAAGGTGATAACCTGCACAGTCTGGAGGGAACACTATTGACACATAAGCAACAATTTTAAATGCATGCATTGGTGTGGGCATGGTCTGACACCCATGTTATATTGAATAATCAATATTAATAATACACTGCTGCTGACTGTCTTGGTTTCATATCTTTTTTTCTGCTTTACTTTCTTGTATTTTGGTGATGGTGATACTTCTTTTGAAACTTAAATTTAAAGTCTAATCAACCAGTGTGGTTTTTAATCAATGGAATCCCTGCAATAATAAATTGTTACAAAGTTGTTACATCAAAAAATGCTAAGGAGTCTGTCTTACACTGGACAGTTAGTGATGGAGTTGATTTACTTAATTTAAACATTACAACTTAGCATTGCAGAAGTCCAACTGTGGCATACTTTGAATTCACACCAACCACAGCTGTCAAAATGACCATGAACTTGAATCAACACCTCTCAAAAACTGTTGCCAAAAACCTGAATGTTAGAAGCTCTGCATATTGCAGGGCTGTTGCTTCATTTTGCATGAGTTGTGCCTTAGCGGCAGCTACAGTGAAATCTATGAAATGTTACTAACCGATTTCTTGGGCTTGGGGGTGGACAGAGAGGAGGCGGGGATGTTGGTTCTCTTCCTCAAAAACTTCTTGAATGTGGCAGAATCAAAGTTCTCCACTGCAAAACATCTCCATGATGTCTAAAGGGCCATGAAAAAAGCAATATATTGTTTGGACAGGACTAATTTCATGCCATGCTAGAAAGAAAGTAAGGATGGTGTCAATAATAAGACTGGGGCTCGGAGGCAGTTTGCTCTCCCCCGGCTGTACTGTGGTTCTGCTTCATCATTTTTTTTGGTCAAATACCTGAATTAGACAGGCAGCTGCAGGGATCTGTCGATTGAAGTGTTTTTGTCTTTGCTTCTGCTGCACCTTCAGGGCGAAGCCTGATCCTAAGATTCCCTGTGAAGAAAAGCACAGCAGAGTTCCTGCTCAGTATTTCTGGGTAACGCTTTATATTAACCATCATTAGTAGATGGTAAATTGATAGTTAATTAATCTTTAGTTAATTGTCATTTAACTGTGAGCAACCTGCCATTGTACTGTTAAGAAACAATTACACACATTATATCCCTCATATACTATATTAGGTATCGAGTAATGGTTAAAAAATGTTGGCAGGCCTTTAAGAAACCATTTTTAAAACATATATAAACATTACATAGATAAATGGACCAGATATTCCTAATAGTAGGAATTGCTCTGAAGAAAAATAGTACAGTATAGCTTAGAAATGGATCAGCAATTTATATTTTTACTTACTGCAGGCAGAGCAAAGAAGGAAATGGCAAAGACTGAGAAACAGGATGCAATGGTCTTTCCAATCCAGGTCTGTGGCACTTTGTCTCCATATCCAATGGTAGTCACTGTCACCTTTGAAAAGACATGGGAATTATCACTTGGAGCTTCATTCTGCCAGTTACATAAATATAAACACTGCTGTCCCAATGCATTTGGTTAATAGCTGTTGCAAGAGAGAAAAAACAGCCAAACATCTATAGACATGAAGCATGCTTGAAATATACTTAAGTCACAAAAATGAGGCTGAGAGACTTGCCTTCCTGAATGCTTTACGTGAATTGAAACATAGCGTCTACAACCATGCTGGTACAGCTCTGTGAGGCCTAGCGGGGCTTTGAAGTAAATGCTAACTTCAGCATGCTAACATACACACAATGACAATACTATCGTGCTGAAGTGTACTGGGTATAATGTTTAACCTGTTCACTATTATAATGTACGTGTCAGCATTCTAATATTTGATACAAGCAGGAACGTAGCACAAAATTCTGGACCCTGTACAAAACAATTCTCTACGGGCCCCTCCCCGCCTCCACAGCTAGTCATTATAGTCTTTTTGGGCCCTCCTCCCTGGGTACTCCCAGGGATTTAGCTATGCAAAAGGGATTTCACATTTTTTGAGATTTTCTATAATCTAGCGGCTGTTGTGCGTTTCTAAATCATTTCTGCATTTCCTCAATGTTATTTAACATTTTTGATGAATAACAGGCTAGAGTAGGCGTCCGATCTCATAACATCCATCATAGAATGTTGACGTAGAAGAGGGAGTGGGGGGGCCGTGAGCGCTAGGCAAGAAGGCACTAGCGTATGAGTAGTGAGTTGTCTATAGAAAAAGATGGATAAAGCAAAAGAGCTGCCGTGGGCTATTAATAGAAAAAGACAGAGGGAAAAGGAGATGGCATGTCAAGGGATGTGACAGCAGTTAACCCTCCTGTTGTCCTCGGGGCAAATTTGACCCATTTTTAAAACGTTTCTATACCATAAATTTGAGTTACTTTCAAACAAATTGTCAAAGAAACTACCGTGGATGGTTCCCTACAACCATTACTCTTCACAGGTAAAATTTAATGATCAGTTCACTACTTTAATTGAATTTAGGTATTTCCGTTGAATTGTATGGCAGTTGAAAAAAATCCCATTAGAACAGTGAAAAAAGGGACAAAAATTTTGGAAAAATCAACAACAAAAAAAATTAAAAAAAAATGTATGCAATCAACAAAACATCAAAGAAATTGCTGAAAAAATTGGAACAATACATTGAATAGTGACCAAAAACCTGGAAATAAATTGACAAAAACATCAGGAAAAGGGTGGAAAAAGAACAACAAAAGGTTGAAAAAAAATGTTTTATTTAAAAATTTTGACCCAGCAAAAAAAACTAAAAGTTGCATGGTTGACGGGAAAACAACACAAAGGTTAAATCTATATGTAACATGTACAATAAATGACAAGAAACTGGAAAACAACAATGCAATAACTCTGGATGACCATGGTTTCTTGCAAATGCAGGTGAATTTTGTAATTGGCACATAACACTGTCAATCTACCTGCCACATTGGCAGGTAGCCAATGAGAATTGAGTGATTCAATTGACGTGTAAACAGGGTACGCAGTTGCTTACCAGCTCGGACCAATCAGGGGCCCACATCACTGGAAGACATTGATTGACAGCCGGGGCCCCCTATTCTATTGCCTTTTCATTACTCACGACACGTGCAGCCACTGACCAAGCGGGAGCGAGAAGGTGCTTTTGTTTGGGCTGTAATTTTCAAAGTCACTTCCTGAGAGTCTTCTTGCCGGTTTGGGACGCGTTACCATGGCCTTGCAAACCTCAGCTCTAGCGCCATCGCCAGATAATGCTTAAATTACTGTAAAAGGTAAACAACTAGACCAACAGTTGCATGTGATGAAATCACAGATTTTTAATATGTACTGTAGATATGTAAGTTGAAGCGTTATTGACGTTAATGAGCTGCCTGGATTGATAATTCAGCATGAAGGCATCATTTCCTGTCCTGGGCTGGGACACACATTCATACGGTTTGATAAAGGACTTATTGGACTTTAACTTATCGTTGCACCTACACTAGTGTAGCTGTCCTCAATTTAGGTCATCCTGTACATCTCATCTGCGTTTTTCCAGCATCCACCGTGTGTGATTGTGTGTGTTTATGTGTGAGTGTGCGCGTCATTCGCGGGGGGGATGGAGCAGCAGCCCCGCCTGCTGCAGCGAGCCAAAAGGATCAAATTCATTGCCTTGTTTCTGATATGAAGACGAGTCGTGTGTCATTTGAACATCTCACATTAGCCAACACAATGTACAGAGAAAGATGTTCTGCCAACATGTACACATTTTAACATCAAGGTACGCTGTAACGCTTTTCACTTTAAAGCCCCTTCAACTTGCTGCTGATTCAATCCTGTTGGCTCGTTGCAGCGGGCAGGGCTGCTACATTATTGTAGGTGCAATGATAAGTTAAAGTCCAATAAGTCCTTTATAAAACTGTATGAATGTGTGTCCCAGCCCAGGACAGGAAATTATGCCTTCATGCTGGATTATTAATCCAGGCAGCTCAGTAACATCAATAAGGCTTCAATTTACAATTCTACATATTAAAATCTGTGATTTTAGTTGCTTACCATTTTCAGTAATTTAAGCATTATTTGGCAATGGCGCTAGAGCTGAGATTGGCAAGGTCTTGGTAACGTGTCCCAAACCGGCAAGGAGACTCTTAGGACGTGACTTGGAAAATTACAGCCCAAACAAAGACTTGTTGAGCTTATAAATTTTGGGTATGTAGTGCATGGTGTGCAATTTCGGACACAGTCTCTGAATTGAACTCCAAAAAAGCCCTGGCTGATTTAGATGAATCTACATTTATTTTTGTTGTGTTTGCTCTAGCGCACGAGGCCTATGTTTTCCTTGAACTACAACTCTGACCTTTTTACCCCTCTGACTTTTCCTTACATCTTCATGCACTGCGAGTACCCAGTGTTATTGCAATATTGTAAATAAACCTTTATTTATATGAAAGCAGTGGTTATGACTCTGCTGTGTTTGTGTTTGTGTGTGTGTGTGTGTGTGTGTTTGTGTGTGTTAATATCAGAGTCCCTGAAGTTCCCAAGAAGCAGAGTGGGTGGTGACTTATTGTCTGAAAATACATTTTCATCCTGTATTCTCTGCACTACTTGTTTTGCTGCTTGTATTAGCGGCCCACTGGATGTGCCCAAGGGTCTTCACACAACTCCTACCGTAGTACAGATAAAACAGTTTATGTTTGACCCTTAACATGCCAAATATTGACAGTTTTTTCTGCAAAATCTTACTTTTGATAAGACGGGTAAATCACTAAAACAATATATTTGGATGATGAGTCAATTCAACTTTCTCAGCATTGTACAATAAATGTTAAAGTTGGGAGATACTGGTCCTGTGGAGTCTGATCAAAATATGAGGATGTGTTACGATGAATCTAAAAAGCACTTTTACATTCATCATCACACATCACATTTTAGTTTAACAAAGTTTAACAAATAATGAAAATAGGCCTAGGCGAAATATATTTAATCACCAAAGTAGACTTGTTATGTAAACTGGTAATTAACGTTTCGGAATATATGCTTATTTGGCATCTTGCTAAGAGTTAAATGAGACGATGTCACCCTCATGTCTGTCTGTTAATCATGAAGCTACCATAGACAGTTAAAGAAATGGACCAACAGATCCTGTTGTTGTGGACGGAGACCAGTAAAGGATATTAGAAGCACTTATAACTGAGCTTGACGATGTAGATGTGACGTGAGCAACCTGTCTGAAAGTTGTAAGTCTTCTGGTAGCTGTGCCAAGAGAAATGGCAATCATTCCCAATCAGCAGAGACGGAGAGCATGGGTATATGTTAGGAGATAAAATAGGCACAGGCTAATTACTGCTAACTAACATCGTTAGCCGTTTTTTACAAAAACGTCTGCTACGGAGCCATAACGTGAGCTACAAGTTACTGGAGCCTTTTATACATTGTCGTGTTTCTTTAGAAATAAACAATAGACAAATAGAGTCTTTAAACGCTTCCGGTGTAAAGCTATTTACTGTCAATGTGACACCAAAATGAATGGCGATCAATGGGAATGCCAACTGCAGGTGATGGCTTTGTAGCATTAAAATGGCGCCATGCGAGCTACACTTAGAGAGGAGAGGCTTACCGCCTTGGAAGCTACAGACAGGAAGTGGATAGCTTAGCTTACCTTAGCATAAAGACTAAAAGCAGGGGGAAACAGCCAGCCTGGCTCTGTCCCCAGCTCCTAACCAAGTAATAGTCAGGCACAATAAAACCCCAAGTTGTTATTTTTCAAAAGGCTTTTTGTATGGAATAAAAGACATGATGTATTAATTAGTGAGCTTTAGATGTGCTGCTAGGCACTGCTAGCATCTTTTTACCCTTGGACTGTTTCTTCAGTGGTGAAAAAAAACGGACTTTTGACTTTTAACTTAAGCCCCTTGCAACCATCTTGCAACCATCTTACACACATACAGTCTTACCACTCCCCACCACAGGGCATCAGCATAGTTTCCAAACTCTGTGGAGCCGCTGCTGTCGACTGCATCTTTCTCCGCCAGGTAGACAAAGTATGATGAGAAGATCAGGCTCAGAAAGCCAATGTATAATGTGGTGATCAGCTCCTGAAATACATATGCACAAATGCACGACTTATTTCAAACTCAATAGGCAACAATGGGATCATTTCAAAGAACGCAGCAAGATTATATGATACATCTGTGAATCTATTTATATACTTTCACACACAATCCCTTCTGAGTGGCAGGAGATCAGTTATATCACTTTACTAGTTAACTGCCTGGAGACTAGTGAGGCTGTTTTTGCTGTTAATATGGCATATGGCTGTGAATATTCATGTAAATGTGCTGTGAATATGATTATTAAATATTTCTCTAAGTATTCTGCTGTCTCTGTTGGCTCGATGATCAACCAAAAGTGTATTCACACTTTAAGCTCAGGAGCTACTTAAAGTATAGTTAGGTAGAATAATGCTGTACTTAAAGGATAAAGCTGGCATTATTCTCTATTTTCCCACGAAAAGACCAAATGCAACAATTTGAGTCCATTTCTCAACACTGTAGCTCTCAGTCCCAAGCCCATTTGCACATACTGAAGACATAACTCTTTGAAAATGGCTCACAAATATATAATTTCATGTTTTTACACAGCCCAGAAATGTACAGGGCATTATAGTTTCTTTAAAATGCATTACTTAGCATTAATTAGGATTTTAGTCACATATTAAGACACACTTATTTTGCTAGTTCAAAATAATTGTGTTACGTTTATTCATTGTAATGAAGAAATGTGTCACAGTTTTGAAGTTTTGGAGAACACTGGAGATCAATTGAACAGAGGTAGGATCGATTCATTGTGGATTTTGAACTTTTCCTGGGATTTGTTGACATTCTACCCATGCTAAAGCCTGCATAAAATAATTGTAAAAGACATTTAATAGTCAGGTCTTATCTTATTAATCCTGCTGCTAAATAAAGTCTATTTTTATTCACGGTAGTGCATAAACTATTGTCCACTTATAGAATTAAATTGGCACCTCTGACACCATCAGTGAGGAGTCTGTTGTTGTTGTTGTTGTTTACTGTCTTTATAATCGGTGTCTATTGTAAAGACCATATGTTCCAGTCATCCTGGGGCCTCATTTGTTGAATTGTGTTTGTTCAAAAAAACTATGCAAATCATAACATGTTAAATGCCTGGATGTATTGCTTAAATTAACAACATCAGACCAAACACCCTCTCTGCAAAGCTGCATTCATAATCAATGTCAAGTCAACTCATTTTGTAGCAAATTTTCAGTGCCCGTGTCATGTTATTTGAAAGCAGCTTAGTGAAGTTTAATTAAAATGCTCATTCTTGGTCTTTACTAAAATGTTGACAGCATGTTTTCAGCTAATCTTTTGATCACTGCAATGTCAAGAAACTAGACTAACTGTCGGGACTAGTGTTTTGGGATAAAACAAATGAAAATATGACCAAAACTAAATCTAAAAATACCTGACTAAATAAACACCACTTCATTAGTTATGTATGTATTCCTCATCTTACAACTGACGTGAAACTTTAAGTTACAAAAACAAGATCTGTACTACTATGCTTTCTGCAAAAAGGTGCAGCTGTTTAAACTTCCAGAGTTTAAACTTAAAGTATGTTCAGTAATAATAATTACTCGCAAGAGGGATATGGATTGAATTCCGATGGACACTGAACTGTTATAAATGAGTTTAAAACCCAGACAGCTGATGTCTCACGGTGTATTTAAAATAATAGGAAGCATCTTACTGCAGATTCAATAAGGAGCAGGAGGTCTAAATGGGCTTGGTTCCTGTCTGACTGGAGGTGGACTACTGCTTTATAGAGCTCTTAAAGTGAATGTTGCTATCTGTACTCACCTACTACCTAATTTAAACTGTGTTTAACCAGTCGGAGTGCCAGAGCGCTCACTGCAATACATCTGACTGAATTTCTGATGAGTAAAATACTTATTTGTGTGTCGGCCCAAAACTGTCATTCCCAGATTTTTCAGAGCACCATGGAGCAGGAGCAGCAGCAGCATTTTATTACAAAAACAATCTGGAGTATGGAGTTTTTGCCTCCCTTGAAATAACATTAATCTATCCTTACATCACCCAACACAAATAGTACTTATTGTATTGGGGCGGCTGTGGCTCAGTGGTAGAGAGGTTGCCTGCCAATTGGAAGGTTGGTGGTTCGATCCCCAACCCTGCAGTCATTGTCGAAGTGTCCTTGGGCAAGACACTGAACCCCGAGTTGCCCCCGGTGCTGCGCATCGGAGTGTGAATGTGTGTGAATGTTTATCTGATGAGCAGGTGGCACCTTGTACGGCAGCCCCGGCCACAGTGTATGAATGTGTGTGAATGGTGAATGTTCCCTGTAGATGTAAAAGCGCTTTGAGCAGTTGTTAAGACTGGAAAAGCACTATATAAATACAGCACATTTACATTTATGGTCCATTGGTACTCAGCATCTCTGTCGCTGTTTTTCGGTATATGAGTACACATTTGTTTCTGAATGTTTGGGACATTTCTGGGCATTTAACCTTTGGCATTGCATATGAGGGCCTGTGACAACTTTAACTTAGTTGTTGTTAACTTAGAAGTGCGTGATTCTTGGAAATAAAAGCTTAGAATGCATTCAGGTACATCTTCCTTGAGTCACCAGCAGAGGTTTAGGAGCCAGGTTGCTGCTGCTGTGACCTAGCGAACACATGCAGGAAACATATGCTTCCAATCTGCCAGGGAGCAAACTAAGAGCGACAGTGCAAATTGTGTTTACAAGCCACAAGCACTAGAAAGATGTTCAGTGTATTTACTTGTTGTGGTTAACAAGAAGACTGGATTGAACTGATTTAAACGCCATTGACCTTTACCCTTGTGTTGCATTCCTGTCAAAATTGAAAATCAACACTGTTGTTGACGCTTCTTATTGATGTTTTTAAACTTCTTCTTACATTTTTCTTACATTTTTCTTACATTTTTCAACACTTTTGATCCTTTTTTTCAATGTTTGTCTCTTTTTTGACATTTTAAACACTACCTAACATGAACTTAATAACTTTAGTTTTACAGTTATTTTTGGAATTGATGGTCAATAAACCTCGTTTTTTGAAATTATACCTAATGTTTGAGTTAGAAAAGCAGACTAAAGCAGACTAAAATTAAAGGAATGGACGTTGATGGATAATCAAAGACTGGAAAATGTCAAATTTTTTCAAACGCTACAGAATTGAATAAGTCACCCCAAAATTAATGAAAGTAGAGATTTGTTCTTGTCAAACAGCGTTGTGTGGAATAAATCATGTTATTTTGGGGAATTAAAAAGAACATTGATACAGGAAAATTTTGACCCGAGGACAAGGGTTAAAAGAGGGTTAAAAACTCCAGCTGTTAATACAGAAGAGCATCAGTCTCACCCGGGCTTTGTTTTACACCTATCATCCCTTCTAGCCACGGGGGGACCATAGGCAGGCTGGGGGAAAGCATTTTAATGTTAAAAAACCTCATAACATGACATTTCATGCCATGGGACCTTTAAGGCTTCTAAAAAATGAAGCAATCTGAGAAGGAAACTACAAGAAGGAAGGAGCTCCTCACAAATAATGCACACAATCAAGGCCTCAACCTGTCAAGGGGGCTGCAAGCAGACATTGCTTTGTTTGATATATTTAACACAAGCCAAAAAGATAAGTAACTCTAGCCTAAAAGTTTGCCACACCTTGGCACCACTGCGCTTTTATGGTTAAGATTCTGTGATATTGAACCATATCACAGAATCTTCAGCTTGATTGCTGTAAAATAAAAGTAACCAAGACAATATTTCTATCTTAGTTAAAAAAAAACCCATCTATATACTGTCTATATGCAGTATAATTAAGCTCCTTTTCTGGTGGGAGAGTGGGGGTACAGGTCTTGTGAGATTGTACCATATTATTTCTTTTTTTAAATCCTTTATTTTATCTAATTTCTATGTATCTTCTCCTGTTTACTGCTCTTTGGTTGAGAACATGTAATACATACATTGTTAAAAATAAAGTAAATGAAGGATGCTACCATATATTGTATTGCACAGGGTGATTGCTCTCAGTATTTTATGCATTTGCAGAAAGACAGAAAATAAAAGCTTAACAAGCAATCATGATTTGAAAGTATCTGTAGTGACTGATGTTCCCTGGTTTTGGAGCAAAAAAAACAAAAAAAACCTTGCATATTATATGCTCAATCTGAAGTGCCCTCTATAGCCTGAAGTATTTTTTTAATGTAAAGTGCTTTTTTGTAGAAATTGGTATAGTAGAGGGCCTCAATATCTCACTGAACACTCTCTTTCTTTCAACTGTTGATGAGCAGCCTCGGCTGCCATAAACCAAGGCCAACATGAGGAACATCAGGATGATACTGGATGACACTCTGTTCACCTTCATCACTCTGTTTTTACACATACATGTATGACAACTACAGTGGCCACTGGGGATCATCCCAGCCACCTCTGTCTCTCAGCTGAATGATAGTCTGGAGGGGCTACAGTCATCTCTAGCAGAAGAGCTAATGCCCATAACCTGCTGCACACAGTGGCTCTTTTCCTCTGGCTCTGCTGAATATTAATTGTGCTGTATTGTGCACTCCCAGGTGGGGATTCTCCACAGTGTAGTTGTAAAATATAATACATGAAGAGAAAAGGCTATAAATCCCCTGACAGAAAGCCTCCAGCTCAATAATAACAATCAGAAGCCTTTATGTGATGTGATTTCAAAGCTATGATCGTGTACCTGCCGATGGATGAAGACGACAGAGCCGAGGAGACGCCAGGTTCCTCCCTGCCGGTCCACATGGAGCATTCGCAGGATCTGCAGGAAGCGAATCCCTCTGAAAAATGACAAAAGTGTTTATAGGCTGACATTGTATACAGATCAAATGCAGGTTAGCATGTTTATATACACACAATGAGGCCAAAAGTACGTGGACACCCAAATAATCTACCTATGTGATTGCTTAACATCTCACTCCAAAATCATCTAACCCTGTAACACTCTCTACTCCTCTGGGAAAGCTCTCCACTTGGGGCCTAGCTGCAGAATGGAGGTCACAATTGGTCAATTCCTCCCAAAAGTGTTGGATGGGATTGAGGTCAGGGTCCTGTGCAGTTCTGGCATGTCCTTCCACACCAAACTGGGAAAACCATTTTTTTATGGGTCCAGGCTTTGCACAATGGGGCTTTGCCATGATGCAATAGAAAAGGGCCTTCCCCCAAACTTTTGCCACAAAGTTAGAAATACATTTACAGAAATAACATTATGCTCTAGCATTAATTTTAGGGCCGCACAATATCCTTTTATTTACTCATCATCGCAATATCAACAGACGCAATGAACACATCACGAAAGTCTGCAACGTATCGCAAAAGATACTCAGAGATTTTTGGTGTTAGCAATTTTTTGCAATTCCTTGTATCTTAGCACAATACTGAAAGCAGCAGAACTCCGTACACTTATACATCTGTTATATTATTGCAAGTAATATGGTTAGCGGGATATTCAACAACGTAATCAAGTATATTCTGTATTTTCCTCATATCATGCAGCACTAATTAAGATGCCCCTTAATTGGACCTACTGGACGTGGCCTAACCCCAACCATGGAAATCAGCCCCAATACCAGAAGTCAGCAAAGTGTCCACATACCTTTGACCACGTAGTTTGCTACCGCACACACACACTGTCTCTTACCTTACAGCAGAGGTGGCGAAGACCTGGCCTTTGGAGCCCACTGACAGCACAACTATTGAGGCAACAACTACAATCAGATCTGTATTGACAAAGAATGAGGGGGCTTTAAGCATAATTAAATATGGCATAAGCATGCAGATGATCAATATACGTAGGTTTCAGCATAACAACAGCAAGTGTTTTCCTCCATATGAGGTCTGCAAAAGTCAAAAAAGAAAGTAGATGGAAAGTGTGCTATAAGAAATTATCATTGGTTTTCTTTATAAAATGATTCCCTATAAATCAGTTGAGGTGAGAAGGGTTACGAATAAAAAAATTCTCATATGCATGTTTTCTGTATATATTGGAGGTTCCAATTTTAAGCACATAAAACTGAAGGTTAAACAAAAAATTGCAGTGACAGCTTTAATTTCATGCTAAATTTGTCTGAGACGTCTCATTTTGGGATGAGGCCCAGGATATATTACAGATATTGTTTAAATACTGTGTGTGGGTGAGAAGTGATATGTCTGTTTGGGTGTATGTGTACAGATATGTGTGTGTGTGTGTGTGTGTGTGTGTGTGTGTGTGTGTGTGTGTGTGTGTGTGTGTGTGTTTGTGTGTGTGTGTCCCACCTATAATAGATATTGGCTTCCTGGCAAAGCGTAGTCGGCCACAGATGCCAACATATTTACTGCGGCAGCCGGCTGACCAGAGGCGGACAAAATATTCCACACCGAAAAACACCACAAGGACGATCTCCTGTCAGAGAAATGAGGGAAATAGAGTAGAAAAATCAGAGAGGACAGGTGAAAAACAATCACATCCGAACCTGACCACATCAACCACTTCAGAAAAGTGTACTTCAAAACAAATTAGTGCTCTCTCAACTTCCTCTGTTTATGTAAAGTGCAGCTTCGGACACAAACCTGTCACAATTCAATTCATTAAGGATTAGTCCAATCACTACCTGCACCATTTGCTACTGTTTTAATTCTACCACACCACTGATTCTTCTTCAGTTGAGCTGCTACATGTAATTGGATATTTCTGCATCTCAGTGTTTACTTAAAAGAAATAGTTCTACATTTTAGGAAATGTACTTAGGCCTATTTGCTTTCCCACTAAGAGTTCAATGACTAGATAATTACCACTCTAATATGTGTACAGTAAGTATGAAGCTACCTCTAGCAGCTAGTCAGCTTGGCTTTACACAGACGCTGGAAACAGGGGAAAGGTTTTAAAGCCATACAAACACTGTAATGTAACAAGACATGTTGTGGTTTAACAATGCATTCTTGGTGGACTCTTTCGTGGCCGGGCACAGTAACCTGGAGTCACTGCAGATTGCCTGGCAACCTCACAATGATATAAAAGACACACGCACAACCCGGCCCATAACACCATGTAATTTCTACACTTGAGTTTTTGTACAGATTGTTAATTGTTAATTTAGAGGTAGGTGTAAGCTGATTTTGTCCCCTTTAGACTAGTCTTGCTTTGCTAGACCTTCGCCCACAACGCTGCGGTGGAAGGTCTGGCTAGTCCACAAAGCATTCTGGGATAGGGGGGTGGTGATGGAACAGTGGATATGACACATGCCTTTGGTGTGGGAGACCAGGGTTTGAATCCCTCTGGAATACACCAACCAAGGTGTCCCTGAGCAAAAAACTTGACCCCTAGTAGCTCCAAAGGCAAAATTATATTATATGTATATATATGTAGTAATATATATATATATATATATATATATATATATATATATATATATATATATATATATATATATATATATAGTAATTGTACAGTATGTCACATTGGATAAGAGCAACAGCTAAATGACATGTAATGTAATGACAAAAAAAATACCTCAGGAGGGAACTTGTATTGGTGGAACATGTGTACGTTCAAAAGTTGTTTTAATTAGTTTGGCAACAGGAAACTTAGATTGGACAGATAGTCTAGCTAGCTGTCTGGATTCACCCTGCATAGACCTGAGGAGCAGTTAACCATAGTCCACATAAATCCATGAGAGTTTAGAATTCCAACACAAAGAAAGCGAAAGGAAATGGACAAGAAAGTGTGACATGCGGCGGAATTTCCAAAGGAACTCTAGCAATCCTGGAAGTAAAATGTCATGAAAATAGACCACCTTTATGTATACCACCTTTATGCTAACGCAACATACTCACTCTTTAACTCACTTGTGGGGGCGAACACATAAAGAAAAGAGCAATGACTACAGACAAGGAAACTTCAAAAACAAGTAAAATGAACGTGCAAGTCAAAAAACAAATCTGCAATTTCAGCCTTTTGCCATGGATACCACCAAATAGTACGTTTGGATTGTAAATTCAACTTGCGGCTAATGCTTACATACAGTATATACATAAAAATTAGTGCTTTTGGGGGAATTTTTTGGTCTCCGTAAATTATAGAATGTAGTGTGTAAGTGGTCACATATAACTTCAGTTTTGCATCAAATTAATACCTGAATAGACCTAAATAGATCCGAGCATATCAGTGTCAACTCTGCATCACATAGTACGTCATTTTTACTGCAGGAACAAATATTTAAAGAAATCTGTAGCTGTTTTCTTCTGTCAAATGACAATTATATTTTGGACTTTGATTCACAGATATTAAATTAGTGACATCCTGTACATATATCTCTCAGCTCTCACATCCCTCACCCCTTGAATCCCACCTACTCTGCTTCCTTAATCTCTTCTCTCTCATTACAGGAACCTCTAGGGTGGACGATAAAACTCGGATACCTCACCTAGTCACTGCCTCATCACACTGTCTCTCACTCCCTGCGTTCTTCTCCTCAACATCTTTCGGCCTAAACCCATTATTAATCCTCCTTCAACACCCTTGGTTCCCCCCCTCATGCTTAACCCTTATTTCATCCCACTCTCCAACCTCGACCTTGGTTATCCCTCTGTCCCCCAAACCCTTGTTAATAATGGTCATTCATATTTCTAAGTTACATGATGGTCTTTTTTGGATCCTAAAAAACGAACAAGGCCCTTTTGGGAATATGGTTCCTTTGGGCAAATTGCCAAGCATCTGGCCAAACACACTCCTACAAACACTGTCAGCCAGCATGCTTGCATGCATGTCCCAGTAAAGAAAGGATTGGATCTCCGTTAACCTTGAGTGTGCAGGAAGAACACATCAAGACAAAGAAGATGCTCCTGTGGTGGGGGGGTGAAAGAGTGGAAGGGTCACAGAAAATCTCTCAACTGGAAAGCACAAAAACAGCCCCTTTGGGATGGTGGATGGAAAAGATGGATGTTTGAGACTTTGGTGGGGTTTAGTAGCATGGCGAATATTAATTATTCATTAGCTGCGTTGAAGAGAAGAATAGGCAGATTAAATATCTCCAGGGTGAACTGAAGGCAGAAAAAAACATGTAGCCATATTTCATGACAGTGTGGTGTTTATTTACAAATGTCCCACTTTTATTAGGAATCCCACTTCTGACTCATACACACAAGCCTGAATCTCTAGGAATTCAACAATGAACCTGTAGGTTAAGATTATGATTTGCTGGCTCGTGAAACATGAGCCATTTCATCCCGTTATCCTCAGGCCAAGGTGAACTTGTCACATGTGGCATGCTCCACGCCTCCTCGAAGAAAATCCTCAAGTCCTTTTTATCCTTTCTTGTGGTTTTCTTTTGTCTGAGCTTGAGTGACTCACCTATCACCCAAACAGTTGTTGTGCTCAGCAGCTGGTGTCTCAGGGTTACGTTTATCCCATTTACTATTGACTTTAGACAGGAACCACCCACCCTCCAGGCCAGCGGGACGTCCTGAAATCGTTTGCAGAGAGAACAGCCAATGTCGTTCCAACTAATGTTTCACTAAATTGTTTTCTGTAAGGCAACAGTTAGGTCAATCAATCCATGAAATAGCTTTTCAAACAACAGAAACTAAGGTTTGATATTTGTTGTTGTTGATCTTTCACAATCATCGTGTTGATTGTTGCAGCAATACTTAAAAAAAAAATATAGACTCAATACACAGTCAAAATACTGTGACAGAAATGATTCTGACATCTCTGTTTACTCTAAAGATTATCATGCGCTTCATTAAACAAGGAAATTGGTACATGTGATTTTAAAGCACTTTATGATGTCTACTAACTGCATTGTTTTATGAGCATCATTATTGGATTTATTTAAATAAGTTGTTTGAAATGGAACGGAAACAAAACCACCAGAAGATCCGAATAGTGCCTGTTGGCAGATGCCAGCCAACAAAAACAGCCAAACAGAAGTGCTGAGCAGATGGTGAAAGTCAAAGGAAAGATCAGATCAGGAGACCGCAGAGGGAGAAAAGACTACAGGCTCTATCTGCAATATAAACAGTGCTTTTATAAGAAAACATTTAGAGTAGATAAAAATTCAGATTCTTTCACATCTCAATCACTCTCCTAGTATCTGCCAGACACATGTGGTTCATGGACCACTGATCAGGGTCATTAAGGACACACTGTGGAGTTTGCTTGCAAACAAACAGTGATTTTATGCATTCAGTGTTTCACAGTCTGTGTATCTTTAAGGCCTAAAAAATATATGGGATGCATAATACCTCATACAATATCCCAAAAGCTGATCGCTGTATTATCGACTTTCTGTCTTCTTTTTCCTTTTATACTGGTGCAATGCTACCTTATGGGGCATCGCTACCATCGCCTGTAGAAACAGACACTGTGTGTGCAATTACATGGAAGTGAAGGACAACACTGTAATTATTGGGATTGTTATGTGTTGGGACTCTGTGTTTTTAGGGTTGATATATCTAAGATTAGGGGCAACCTGCCGCAAACTATCTTGCATTAAAGTCAAAGTATTATTTTGTAAAAGCAGTTGTTAAACAGAATACCAGAGCAGTTTACATTCTGTGCTGTCTGACAAGTCGTTTCTTTGCCTTTTGTTTTATTTATTTATTATTCATTAAGGTGCATTACCGCCACATAGACTGAGGTCGCTGACCTGCTACGTAGATATATTTTTAGGAAGCTTAAGGGCAAAAAAATGGAAACCCTATCAACGTTCTGATGTTTGCAAGTTCTTACATCACTTCATTCATTCGACTATGAAGAATAAAACGTTGGAGTCATTGTCTGAATTATAAGCAGGCGTGCAAACAGGTCATGGGTAAAAAAGGTGAGAAAGATACAGCAGACCCCTGACCATGTAGGGGGGTCCGGGGGTATGCTCCCCCGGAAGAAACATGGTACATTTTATTTTAAAGCATCAATCTGGTGCACTTTGAGAGCCACCTTAAGAGGCTAGCTCAATGCAGAATATGTGCTCTTGTAAATAAAGTTGTTTTCTTGTAAGTGAGTTAACCATAAACATAAATATTTCTGTGTAGCATACATTTGAGTCATGAAAAATCATAAATGTGGACATTTAATTTGATTCCATGTAGACCATCCAATCTGTACATTTAATATTAATTTGTGAAACAAAAACCTTAAGCACTCATTTTTTGAAAAGTACACAACAGGTGTCAAAGGATGAACATGTCATTCTAAAGGAAAGCATTTCCTTCACATATAATTAGACTAGCAGATCTGCAGCTATCTGCACATTCTATAGACATCATTTTTAATCTCACTCTACAGCTTTTAAATTAAAGGTTCCATGACATGTTGAGCTTTGGATGCTTTTATATAGACCTTAGTGGTCCCCTAATACTGTATCTGAAGTCTCTTTTATAAAGACCTTAGTGGTCCCCTAATACTGTATCTGAAGTCTCTTTTATTTAGACCTTAGTGGTCCGCTAATACTGTATCTGAAGTCTCTTTTATATAGACCTTAGTGGTCCGCTAATACTGTATCTGAAGTCTCTTTTATACTGTCCTTAGTGGTCCCCTAATACTGTTTATGAAGTCTCTTGAAGACAAGGTGGAGCCTGGGGGGGTGGGCCTTGACCAACTGCCACTTGGCTCGTTTGAAAGCCATGATGTCTCTCTCTCTCATGCGTGGGGCAAATTCTCTGGGCAGGCTAAACAGAGAAAGGGGAGGTAACCTTTCCAGACCGACCCAAGTGAGCTTTCATTTTCTCCAAGGCAGAGCAGGATGCCCAGAGCTCAATTTACACCTGTCACCATTTCTAGCCACTGGGGGACCATAGCCAGGCTGGGGAACACATATTAATTAAATTAGTTAGAACACCCTAAAGTGAAACATTTATGCTATGGTTAGTTTCTGCTAAATAACACCTGCAAGGTCGTAGGGTGAAAACATATTTTAAATTTATTTCACTTGGGCAAAAGAGCAAACTTAATCCAGCTCAATGTCTGAAGTCAAAGAGACAACTTGTCATAAGATATATTATTTTCCCTTTGAAAAAACTCTGCACCCAGATTTTCAACATTTAGTTAATGTTATTGGGCTTTGAGATTAATGACTGTCATTGCTCATATTCTAAGAAGATTAACATTATGTAGTTTGTCTTGTAAGTTAGATAACTTGTAGGACAATAAGGGGAAGTCAAACACGTTCATCCCACACTGCAAAGACACAAACACTGGTGCAAAATCGGCATAGCTTCCCTTTAACGTAAGCTAACGTAAATTAACTAGATATAACATTACAAACATGATCCATGATTTGTCATGACAAGCGGGACGCAAATTTACGAATCCTACTATGGGCTCGCCAAGACCCACCCCTTTAACAGCAGCTCGATTGGTTATAGGATAGCCGATTGGACATATCTGGGATATGACCTGTACATGTAGGCCTGGACGCCCGGCCAATAGTAGTGTGTGAATACTATTGAAGGGCGGGTCTTGGCATAGTAGGATTTGTAAATTTGCAGGAGAGGAGACTGTCACATAACTTGTGTTAATTTACCTAATATTAGTGAATTATGACGTTAATTATCAATGATAACTTCTTCAGTAACGTTATCCATTTGCTGTACATTGATGATGATAAAAGTGTATCCTGACTAGTGGATAACTGCAGAGGAAACTGTGTCGTTAGGTTTAACGGTACTTGCCAGAAACAATTGAGAAAGAAAGATGAGGAGTTTGCGTGCCGGATTAAGACATGATTATGGTTATTATTATGAATATGACATAAAAGAGCATATAGGCCTATGAGCCAGACTTAGTCTAGGACAGCCTGAGGAACACATGTTCACTTTCAGATCCCAGACTTTGATTGATTGATTGAATTGATTCATGACTTAAAAAAACACTCCACAGTACTACTGAAAACTAACCTGGTAGTGTTGCTCTTGGCCCGGAGGGTCCAAAAATGAGAAAGCTATCATGTTAGATGTTTCACTCCATCCAACTTTATGTAACCCTGGTCTGCTGGAGTATAAACTGCGGCATGGATCTGCAGACTGCAGTTGTGGGTGAGCAGCATACCAATACGTCTCTTGAATGAACTAAGTTATCTTATTGTTCAGTCTGTGACCCAGCTAGCTCGCACCAAACATAACAACTACATCACAAAGATTTGCAGCACCATCTATTCACTTCACTAAGCAACTTTCTGGTGTTTCTGGTGGGCTTTAAAGTCTAGTTTTGAGCCCCCAGTCCCTACAGAATCATCTTCACCCATCTGACCCCCAACCCTCTCAGCTCTGAGAGGAGGATGGTCCAATTGGGATCAAAATCATCTTTAGCTTTTTTTGTGTAAATCCTCTGTTAGAAGTAGAGACATATTCTGAAATTAGAGACAAAACAATGTTTCATATGGCATTTAAGCCCAGGAGGTACTTTTCAATTTAATCAAGACTCACCACCCAGAAGAGTGTTGTGTGAGCCAAGGCCTGGTACTGGTCGATGGTAGACAGAACACTGAGGATCAGACAGGCCAGAACTATGAGAAACCTGTTGGAAATAAAGCAGATTACACTTTAATCTTGATTAAATCATGATTCTACATTTTATCTTGGTGGCCATTCTTATTTCCATTGTATATATTCTTTTATAATCCAATAGGACAATGATGTCCAACTGGCTCTTGCGTTTCCTCAAACCAAAGCTTTACTTGTCCTAAGTCATAGTCACGCAAACAATAAGGTCCTTGATCCACTTCCCAGCTCATATTGATGTCAACATTTTACAGTTTGATTTAAACAGCAGAACTTCACTTTACTTTGGTGTCTGGTTCAGGTCTGAGCTTCCAAACAACTTATAAAAAGTAAGTTTCAAGACAGCATAGCATTACTTAATATTTTTGTCATAAAATGTTCCTGACTGAATTTGAGCAAACATTCAAGGACAGCTCTCTGGAGGAAATACTGTGAACCTTTGGAACTCTGCCACATGAATGCAAAGCGCATGATAAACTTGTCAAATAATGAGCACACAGGTTAGTGCACATGTAATCACACACACACACACACTGAGTCAACAAACACTAAATTGCTCCTTAACACTTAACATTCTCCTTACCCTCCCCAGCCCCAAGGTCACCAATGTTTCAACTGCAGCAACAATAAGACGACTGTGACTCCTCAACCGACTTAATAGAAAGATATTTTATTTCTTGAAGATCAGGCTTGAAGCGGCTGAACCTCTCTCATGTGGCTTTCAGTTTTTGACTTTTAAAGACTTTACAGTAAAAGGACCATTTCAGGATTTTTTGGGAAAAAGAACAGCTTATGAAACAAAGGCCTTCTTATAGTACCTTGTAATTAGGGCTGCTCAATAATAAGGATTATTTTAGTCAATATTAAAATCCAGATAATTTACAGACACATGGACTTGTGGAAAGATGTTGCACTTATTGAACTGTAAAAACACTGTGAAACAGTTAAACAAATCAATAGTGAAAACACCTTGAACTGTAAAATGTACCTATATACTTTACCCGTTCTAAGTTTTTTTTAAATCAGAACACAAGACAAAATAAGAGTTTACTTGCAAAACGCAATGTGCATTAAATTTTCTTGAGAACTCGTTACGTGTTGCTCAGTTTGTGTGATCATTGGGTAATGTGATGGTAGTGGTGTAAGAGGGGAGTGCACAGACTTAAATCTGTGATGATGGGCCATTCTTAAACTCCTAACCTTGTTCACATGTGATTCAACACTGTAGCCAGCCTCATTTCCTGTTTTTTATTTTCATTACTGCAATATTGCCTCCACTATCAAAGTTGAAGTTGGGGGTTATATTTCAGCCACTTGTATTATGTTTTTCTGTTAGCAGTTTATCTCAGGAAATGAATAATGAATGCACATTTGACTTTGTAATACAGTTGGCATTGTGGCAAGGACAAACTGATTAACTTTTTATTTCCGTTGGCAGGAGATGTGGCAGTGGAACTTCTGAATGGATTTACATGACACCATCTAAAGTAATTTGCCAATCAGCTGACAGAACAAACTTCCATGATTGGCCCAATCAAAAAAAATGGAGCCACTGGAAAGTTGGCTTACATATAACTATAACAGCCAGTATTTATTTTAAAACTTGGTACAGTTGAAGAAGAGCAACTTCTCATGCCGACTGAACAAAAATCAAGCTGGATGATTGGATAAAATGTGATTACAATAATATATGATGATGATACACCACATGTATACTGTATATATTTACGTGGGAAGGGTTGATTGACATACAGTATGAGAACACGTAAAACTGCAAAATACAACGCTAATTCTCAAAAATCTCAAAAAAAGAAGCTGACCGACATTGTTTTTTTCAATATATAAGGTAAATATCATTGAACATGATGTGTGGCTTGAAAAGTGGTTAGAATGCCTGAAATTCTTTTTTTACTTTTTGGGTTTTCTTTTGTATTTTTGTATTGAATAGGAGACAGTTTAGAGGTGACAGGAAATGAGGTAAACTCGAGTCTAAGGACACTGTAGTTACAATGGCAAGTATTACTGTGTAAGTGGTACTGGGGCATGGAAGAAAGCCAATAAGAAACTGGCAAATCATAACAATACTGCACAGTGTTGGTGGATGTATTTGGTCCACTGTCATCTAGATATTGTTTTAAACCATTGTTCAGAAAACAGCCCTAAAGAATCACTGTCTTGTTCCTATAAGAGCACATTTGATGGAAACTATGTGTAGAGGGAGTTATAGTTTCCAGTTAGTGTTTGCACCATGGAGGCTCTCATCACCACATGCTACAGCCTGAGTTTATTGAAGACTGGCCAGGAATCCAAATACACCCCTTTAAACTAACACAAACACGCGCACACGCGACTTGAACGTGCACGCCACACGTCAACACAGATAAAAGACCGAAGATGGCCTGGTGTGTAACCCAGCTAACAAAGCAGCTGGTTCTGTCTGAAATAGCAGCAGAAGTAGACAGTACAACACAGCAAAATGACTCTACTTTGGTATATGTCTCTTCTGCAAAATGGCATCTAAAGGCTGCTACTTGTGCACTATAAATGGGAGCAAATTTGTCAAAAATATTGGGCATAAACAAAATAGTAAGGATGCAGTGTAATTTATAAAACCATATGTACAAAATTGACGGAGCTGAAAAGAGAATTGAAAGACATACACATGAATATCAAACTTTCCAAGCCAATCCCTCCTATATCCTAATGGGGGTAATTTGTCAGTGAAGCTCTGCTTAAATTATTTCAGAGCATTTGAAAAGCCAGTATACACACACACACACACACACACACACACACACACACACACACACACACACACACACACACACACACACACACTTAGTATGCTCAGCATACATTTCTGCTTCTCTTTGAATCCATCTGAAGCGGTCTGACTCGTCAGTCCTTCTGCTAACTGCACCATGATCCTTCACTTCCTTTACCTCCTGTTGGCTAGGTGTAGCAATAGACAAAATAATACATTGACTCAGCTACGGCACAACTGAACTCTAAACAAAAGCTCAAAACATTGCCCCTATCTATTATTGATAACAGATTCACTTGCAGTCTGTTGTGCAGTGAGTGTAGAGACAAAGCAAGCACCAGGGAAAGAGTAACATGTAGGCACACTGCGGACCATGTCCCTTGCTATTACCATCAAATATTCTGTTTGCAACAACAATCATACTTCATTAGCATCACTGTGCTTTTAGAGAGATAAGATATACAACAGAAATTAAACTAAAAGCAATGCAACGGATGAATGCAGATGAATACACTGTGAAAAGAGATCAAATAAGGGAAGTTGCAAGGCCTTGTCTTTAATTTGGTCAGCCAATAGGAGCCTTTGTCAGTGCCTCAGGCAAGACTTTAGCTAGCATGAGGTTAATAGTTTGGAGATATAAGGAAGTCACCGACAAGTGACCTGGTTTCTGTGCTCCATTAAGAATCTGAGCTGCTGTGTTTTGTAAAAGAGAAGTCTTTTCCCCAGTTACTAAAATATAACAAGAAATCCAAACAGCTAAAGTCACAAATATTGCTCAAATTAAAAGAATAATAACACATGAACTTGTAGTTAAATCATTACACCATTGTGTCAGAATTGACTTCCTCCAGCTTGATGCTGTTTGACAGAATATTCAGTTTAATGTTGCTGAGGCTGAAAAACACTTTCTGATTTTCGGGTTTTCTCTTAACTCTCTTGATCGACTCATCTATAACCAGCATGTGGGATGAATTCATGCTGCTCCAAACCACCATGCCGCATTTGCTGTTAGACTTCAACACACTGCAGTGCAGACAGGCACCCAGCGACAGCATGGGATGTACTTAATAAATTAGAAAAACTAAAATATACCATGTTCCTTTCCAGGTAAATGCACTATTGACCTGAGTCCCTGCGCGCATACTGTATCACAACACATACATAAATTGACAACGTGCAAACACACACACATAAGGGTCCCACTGATAAGGACTCGGGTCACTCTGACGTTCGAGTTCTGGGTCAGTGATAAGGCCATGCTTGTTCTTCTTCAATGGCTTTTCTCCCACTGAAAGACTTGCAAAACAAGGTACCGAACTGACCCCAAAAACCTGTTGGATGGTTTGATGCCCCGATAACATGGTCCTACAACTAACCCCTGCTTCTATTTTAGATTTGAGAGAGTCAAATGAAACCTACTTAATGAGATGTAACAAATACAGAGACGTGTTTTTTAATTATACTGAAGGTTTCTAAAGGTGTGTTTTTTTAAGCTTGGATTTGGGTTCACAGCTTCCGGCCATCTTTGTCAATAAAAGGTACCATCACATTACCCTTATGTCTTGGAATTCACTCATTTACGTCAATTGAAGCCCACACAACAAACAAATTCAAGGACGCGCTTTTCTTATTTGGTGCAATCTCCTCGCTGGCTCCATTGGTCTTGTGAACTTCATGATCATCAGCAGTGTATATGTATGTTTTCAACCACAATGTCAGACAATAAAATGCAGCATCGCTCTCACAGACTTTGTGATCCCTTTGTTCAAAAAAAGAATTACAAATGGAGAAACCGTTCCATCATATCCTTTTTTGTTTTGTTTTGGTTTAATAGTCTAATGTTAAACCAGAAATTTTCAATCAGGGCAAAACAAGTCTCGGGATGGAGTTGAGTTACAGCAAAAAAACAGCTGTCAGGGCTGAGTGTCGCAGACTGAAGAACTTGTAAGCCTCGAAACACACTTCTTTCATCCTCGACATCTTCAACACTTGTCCAAATTATCCCCGGCATACCCACCTAACAAAGTGATGTTTTCTGATACTGGGGCTTAGGAAAGACATATTGATTTTGTATTTTAAGAAGCCCTTTGTAGTGTTTTCTGTTATGTGTGTACTCTGATCCTTCTTGGCATCAGCCATTACAGGAAGGTTAAGGCATCTCATCTTGCTGGTTTACACCCCATGTACCGTCTAATAATATAATATTTGAAATGTTGATGCTTAGGCAAACATTTTCTGTGATAACAGCAGCCACTAGTGTCCCTATTTTTATACATTGTACAGCTATTCTTGGTGATGTTCTAATGTGTTTGAGATGCACTGTGTTGGCTCATGCTCCCTTTGAGTCACAGAGACTCTAACCTGTTCCGACAGTCTGCGTCCCCTCCGACACTGCCGGGTCACAGGGCGGCCGCTACCTCCTCCACAGTACACACACACTGCCATGTTTAGCTTCCCACTATCAGTACCAGCAAGTGGGGTCAGACAGCACCAATGAGGGTGAGCTGGAATATCATATTCCACATTCCAAAACTCTGCTGGAACACCCCCGTCTAGATCTACGGGGACTGTCAGTTTCCCGGACGTGGGTGATACCAAGAACAGGGAAATGTTTCCGCTGGCATTACATCAGTGGTGTATGGAGAGACTTTATCATGAGTAACGTTTCATTTGTCTGAAAAAGACAAATTGTCAAGCTAACTGTCACAAAATAATGTGACATCTTCATGATATTGGAGCTTTACGATTAAATCCCACACTGGATTACTTCAAGATTTATGTTCATTACTAGTTGTAATATTTATATTTCATTTTGTCATTTTTGCCTGTGATACTGTCTGTAAGGTAAGAAAAAAAAACTTAAACATCCTGTCATCCTGTTGTGGAAAATTAAATGTTCAATGGTGCTGAGGAAAATAGTCTCCCAAATGAAAGATCTGTATAATACCACTTTAGTTCTCCTATGAGAACGTATTTTCTCTCATTTTCTCTTGTCTGGGATGAATTATGTGGGGGGGTTATCAGCTCTGGCTAGACTTTAATATCCTTTTAATATTCCAAGAGGGACCTCCAGTTGTGCAGTGATATCTGTGCAGCATCTTTCTAAAATCCACAGGATTAACAGTTCTTTCTTGTGCAGGCTTCCAAGGCTCTACATGCGCAATTAACTCCCTGTTTAATTAGGATCTTAGAGTTGAAATTATACCCTTGAATACCCCATGGATCTGGATGATTAGAAAATAAAAAAACAACACTCACACTGAGAAGTGATACACGAAGCATTTCCAGCCAGACGGCCTTTCCAGAAAGTTATACACGCGTCCTTGGATGTGGGCGCGGGTGAGGATTGGACGCACCCCGGTGCTGTACACCGACATCCGCACAGACATCCGGGGGTGAGATAAGTACGGGTGGAGGTGAACAGTTGGTACATTTGTGGTAGTGTTACCGTCCTCTGGCATTTTGTCTTTTTCAGAAAACGTGTCTTTGCGCACAGGTGTCCCCGGTTCAGGCACGCTAAACGTGGTTTGCGACAGCTCCAAATCCGGTGGTCTCTTCCCACGGGCCACACCAGAAGACCTCCGCGTCTTCCCTTGATAGGGGGCGGAATTGGACATTGCAGCTTCCCGTTATTCTTCTGTCGATGGTTACACTTTTCCCTGTCACAGACTCAAACGGACAAATGTTCGCCCATGTGCGCTTACCTTCTGTTGTGCGCCTGATTTCACCAGGGCGCATAAATATGTCAAATAAACTGAGTTAGTGATGCTCTAGATCACCAGCACGGAGTTTCTTTAATTTAACTTTATAGCTCTCTGGGTTGTTGAGGTGGTTCCGAGTCTCAGCCCTGAATGAATATCCCCTGCCTCTTTCAGAGCACTTATCAGCCTGGAGAGCTGTGGGGGCCAGGCGGTGCGCAATGACTCGCCAGCTGTTCAGACATTTTATTATTTTGCAAAACTGCTCGAAAGCAATCTGCAGCTCATCCTCAGATCTGCGTGAAAAACACACCACACCATTAACCTTGTTTCCCCCCAGTACTTACTTTTCAAACAATATGAAAATGCAACTATTTTGGCAAACGTGTAAAAACAAATGTCATGTGGTTGACTGTTTAGGCCTATACAAATAATAAAAGTTTTAGAGTTAGTGGTGTATCAACGTGAAATGATGTCACCCTCACATGCATTTATGTGTGTGTGTGAATGTTTAGATGCACATACACTACCGGTCAAAAGTTTGGGGTCACTTACAAATTTCCATTTCACTCCATTATAGACAGGATACCAGCTGATCTGAGTGGGTGGCTGATCTTTGATGCAATATCTACATTTCCCATTATCAGCAACCATTCATCCAATGTTCCAAAGGCACATTTTGTTTACTAATCTGATATTATTTTAAAAAACTAACTAAGAAAACATTAAACAACCCTTTTGCAATTATGTAAGCACATAATGTAATCTGGAAACTGCTGCCCTGGTTAAAAAAAACAAGGCAACCGATCTGGGATGGGATTCTGTCTATAATGGAGTCCAATGGAAATTTGTGAGTGACCCCAAACTTTTGACCGGTAGTGTATATGAGCGACAAACAAAGCATTATACCTCAAGGTTACCAGTGAAATTACTGTAAACGTCTCTTGTAGCAATCATGCATTTAAAGTGACTAAAGGCGCAGGCCTAACCCACATGTAGACAGAAGAGTGACCCCACCACCAAAATTCAAAACACAAGATTGGAAACTGCTATCATACATTGATAGACTTCCATTATGACCATTTTGAAACAAAAGATATTGATTAAAAAAAAATCTGTAGTCCAAGCTCCACACGTTTATAGGCGATAGCCTTTATATGTTCAGATTAGACAGATTTGGGCTTTCATGTGAGAGATGTACTGTATAGTAGGCCGATATTTGAGGTTTTTGTATATGAGGAATAACTATATGACATTGTTTCATAATACACTCACAGCAATGTATAAGACAGGCATGCATAACCACTGTGGTGTAAGTTAACAAAAGATTCATTTGAGGTCGATTCAAGACCTTCAGCAGGTGCAGTGAGCTGTGCTGTTGCACATGCATTGCTATATATATCCCCCTTCTCTGCTAAAATGAGCATGATGAGTTCAGTTAACTAGCAATTCATTAGTTACATTTCTGTGCATTGTCGTTCATGAATTCCTTTTATTATTTAGAAATGATGAGTTATTCAAGGAATAGGTGTTGATTGGCTGAGTTCATTTGTGCAGAAGTGTATAGAAAGGCCTCCTTTTGTTTGAGATGTCAGACAGGCTGTGAGTCAGTTTCCCTCATTAAACTGTCAGTTGGAAGGACGTAAGACATGTCTATCATTGGGAGAAATTGTCTGATGTGTTGGGAAGCTATTACCACTCTACATATTATTTGTCACCAACAGTACTTACTGCTGAGACTGTAATAGATTAGAGCCCAACCAATAAAGGATTTTTAAGGCTGATACTGATGCCACTATTTGGTTTTTTAAAACTCTGATATGCAGATATATCGGCCGATATACAGTATATATATAAACGCGTAACAAACAAACAGATTTCCCTAACATTAGGTATTTGTAGTTATGTATGAGATCTCACTAAAATGATATAATAATTTGTTTTGTTGTCACAACAGAACAAAGGAACATCAAAATATATTGAAATTCTGATAAATAAAATGAAAAAAATACAAACTTAAGATATGAAACTTAAGGTCATTTGAACAAAAACACAATAAAAATAAAATCAGAATGTTGCCAACAGGGGCGTTGTAGAGCGCCCTCTAGAATTTTTCAAATACTGATTTTCAGAATCATTCCTTTGTTATTATAAATGATTCTGATGAATGCTTCTTTTTTTATCAGCCATTATAAATGCCGATACCGATAGATTGGTAAAGGCCTAACATCAGCCAATATATTGGTCGGGCTCTTTTATTGGTCACGGAGGAGCTCTCCATTGTGTGTTTTTAACTTTCAACTTAATTTTTGCACCTAAAAGTGTTTCCTATCGCCTGTCCACTATGAGCTGAAGAGGAAGAAAAAGAAACACCACATGAATGACAAAATATCTTATAGATCATATTAACATTAGTACACACTGTAGCTAGAGGAATATAACATGTTACTGCTTGAAAATCGTGCCTGTTTCCTGACCTATTTGTGTTTAATTACAGTGGGAAAGTAGCTTTGTCAACCCTGGTGTTGGTGTGATCCAAGGATACTCTGGGGACACATGCAGCTTAGTTTGACAAGGTTACCCTGTGTTTTTTTTTTTTTTTACAGTGACCTTGGCCATGCTAGTCCAAGGTGAAGGAAACAAGTTTGCTCCAGCAGGTTTTTAATAGGAGTCGAGTGACATCTATGTGGTGACAGGATCTGTTGCCGGGTAGAAATTAAACACAACTGGTTCTTGCTGTTAGAAGCCACTCACTACATTTGAGTTCCTGTAGAAAGTGCAGTTATCTTCAAGGTCACCCATGCTCCCTTATTTGATTGTGTGAAGGAAATAAAATATTGAATAGAATTTAATATTAAATGAGTCATTACCACCTTGGTAATCAAATTCATTTTTAAGTCATTGTTAGGTCAAATATTCACTGGTTAAAGCTATTTAATTGTAAACATTTGTCAAGTTACTAAGTCTTTTATGATAATAAAGGGAATACCTTTGGGTTTTGGATTGTTGGTTAGACATAACAAGCAATGTCATCATTGTCACTGTCATGTGAAAAACCATGGATCTCCAGAATACTAACATTTTGTTGTCTAAGTTGGCTTGTTTTGGGACAATGCCTTTTTCATGTTAATCCAATGGGGCTTTACATGGTTTCTTTAGCTTTAGAAGTTAATTGGAAAAAATAAAAACATGGTTCATGATAGATGCAATAACCATGACAAGGTGAGAGACTATTGTAGACTGCGTGTAATGAGGATAGCGAGAAAGTAAACAGTGCAGGGATTGAACAGTTCAGTAGATCATGATAGAAATATTGACTATTACTATAAAATATAAACATTATAACCTATAAACTGACTGACTGAATAAGAATAACAACATTATGTAACAGGGAATAAGTTATACAATGTAAGATGTAGATGTTATGACCACAGTCCAGGTTATGTCTGAGGGCTAAAATAGCCAATAAGTAAGTTGTACAGCAGACAAGTGATATGAATAGAATAGAATAGAATGGCTTTATTGTCATTATACATGAGTACACGGTATCTGTGCAACAGGATTAAAGCATGATTTGGGGGGGGGGGACAGGCTCATGCTGAAAAGTCAATTTCTCCTCTCCCCCATTGTGTTGTGTTGAAGAGCCGGATGGCCCTGGAACAACCCCTCAACCTGTCTGATGAGCATGACAGTGACAGAAGTCTGCCACTGAACATACTCCTTTGTTTGACAAACGTACTGTATAGTGGGTGGCGGTCATTGTCCATGATCGCCAGCATCCTACTCAAGGTCCGTTTGCTCGCAGTTGTCCACATGTACCCTCTGGTACTTATATCTGCTGACCACCTCCACACTGACCCCATCAATGGAGACTAGTGTCATGCGTGGTTTAGATCTCCTGAAATCCACCCCAGCTCCTTGGTCAGTGTTCTGTTTAGCTGCAGATGGTTGAGCCTGCACCATTGCACAGTCATCCACCAGGTTCCTCTAGTCGTACTCCTGTCCTTCCCTGATACATCCCACAATTGCAGTCTTGTCCAAAACTTCTGCACGTGGCATGACTCAGAGTAGCAGCTGAAGTCCGAAGTGTACAGGGTGGACAGGAACGGTAAAAGCACTGTCCCCTAAGGCGCTCCGGTGCTGCAGAACACAGTCTCAGACAAACAGTCCTTCAGTCTGACAAACTGTGGTCTCTCTGTCAGATAGTCTGATATCCAGGATACCAGGTGAGCATCAACCTCCATCTGCACAACCTTGTCTCCCAGTCTGACAGGCTGAATGGTGTTAAATGCGCTAGAGAAATCAAAGAACATGATTCTCACAGCACTTTTCCTCTTCTCCAGATGACAATTGCGCTCTGTGCAGTAGGTATATGATGGCATCCTCCACGCCCACCTTCTCCTGGTATGCGGGGCGTGGAGGATGCCATGGTTTTCTTTGGACAGCGATGGTATGTCAACTTAAAGGAACACGCCACAGTTTGTTGATTAGAGCTTATCACAGTTATCACATTTATCACATCTCCCCAAGCTGTAGATAGGTGGGCCAATGCATGTTTTGTCTCAGTGCATGCATTGTCTTAGTTCAGTGCCACAACGGCAGTGCCGCCGCTATTTAGCTTAGCATAGTGAATGGAAGCCTATGTTAGCATGTTGTGAGTAAAAGTGTGCCAACAAAAAAATCAACAACAACCTAATTACTTTTTGTGGCCTGTGTATTCACAATAAGTACAATTACGAATACAAATGGGACAGTGCTTCGGCTGTGCTTCCACACATTATAGCCCCAAGTCAGTATTTGCCTATGAAATTGTCTAGTCTTAATATGTAATGCTATTTGTTGTGAATATGCAGGCCACAAGAAGTAATCAGTTTTTTTGTTTCTTTGTTGACTTTTACTCACAACATGCTACCTAGCAACATGGGATTCCATTCATACGGTGGCGCTGCCAATGTTGCACCGGACTAAAACAATGCACGCACTGAGACAAACAATGTGTTGGCCCACCTATCTACAGCTAGTGGAGACCAAGGTAAGCTCTCTTTTAACAAACGGTGGCGTGTTCCTTCAAATTGGCTGTTCTTGAAATACTGAAAAAGTGGTCTACAATTGCCTCCACATGGCTCTCATAGACCATTCCCCAACTCATAAATACCGGTTTTGTCCCAGCCAGACGCACATGTAGTCATGTAGAAAATAATTGTCCGATTAATACATAATGCATAGTATTGTTTATCCCTATTCGTGTTAGGTTTACCAGCAAAAAAAGGGATCGTTATAGAAATGTACTTTGTAGAACAGAGTACATGTATATTTATTGATGATGCTCAATAGAAGAAAATTGCTCTGGTAAGACTACTTAAATGTGGATCAAATAAAAGATGTGACGTATTTTACTATTTTTTTGTCCATTGGAACAAGTATTATATATTTATTTGAAAATTCTACACTTACTGTATAACGTTCATGTTGCATCATCTATTGCTCACTCTCCCATGAGCGAATACTATTCAGATTTTAACCCATGTCCAACAAGTTCTTTAAAAGACTGACTTGAGGAAAACGCTTCCTACTGCAGTTGACATCAGAGGGCAGCCAGAAAGCCTTCGGAGTCTATTGTCATTCATTGCAATAAGGTAATAATAAAAATAGAAGCTCATCTTCCTTTATAAGGGCATATGAAGCAAGCAGCTTTTTTATTAACTGGTATTTACCAAAAGCTGATCCAGATGAGATTAAGGGATTCTTTTCCCCCAAGCCCCAGCTGACTCAGCAGCAACACTTAATCAAGTAGAAGGGGAAACAAACAACAACATTCTATAGTAATTAATTGTTGATCTCAAATAAAGGAAAAAAGGAAGGCATAAGAGAATAACAACCAGCAAGAAGGAGGGATGATGCAGAGATAACATCCTAGAAATTACAACTGGAAGATCAACCCTGTTCTTGTCATAAATGCTTTGAACTCGTAGGCAGTTAGATAAGGTTGAAATGTTTCTGCAGGGTCAGTCAGCCTTTCCAAACAGACTCTGTCCAAACGTTCTGGCCAGTCAGTAGAAATTAGTCATGGAACCTCAGAATGTATTGTCTTCCATAGTTAAGAGGAACATAAACACATAAAAGGATGTGGAGCTATCCCTTAATGGCGGTATAAAACAGATAATCAGTGCCTATTCAAGTAAAGACATGGTTAATCAAGCCATGGCATGTAATGCGTAAATATGGGTGAGGGTTTTTGCATTTTGTGATATAACCCAGTTAATAATGATGAAAAGTCTCCTGCATGTTGAGGCTTGCACACATATTCACTGTGGCCCAATTCAGTGGCTGCATCCTTTGAAGTCTGCATTTCTAGACAAAATATGACAAGGCTGTCCCCTTCCAAAGCTCCTTTGAATGCAGCCTCCGAAAAGGGTTCCGCTTTTGCCTGACTTTGAACGACACAATTGGTGTATCATTCTACGCGCAGCCACTTGAGGCTAAAACCAACACGCTAACATTCACTGTAGACTGGAAAACAGAGTCAACTAACTGCTATCGACTCCCATTTGCAAACACTCTGAGTACACAACTTTGTCTTGCTTTGACTTGCATTGGCTGGAAAATAGAACTGTCCTATTTTCTTTTTCTTTTGTTTTATGTTGCGGCCATAATGCACTAGCACCATTTGGTTGGTCCGGTCTCATGTGACTGCAGCTTTTTTGTGAGTTGTTTGAGATCAAGTGATCAGTAGTCATAATGCACAAAAAATTGGAAATAATGCAGTTCACTCCAGTGTTTCGTGTATGTACATATGTTGACGGTAGCCCACCACGGTAAAATTTCGACCACTTTGTAACATTGCAACTTTGTTGCAAACAGCTTTATTACACTTTGATTGGATAGAGTAAAACACTTCTCTCTACCATCAAGAAAAACACTTATACAGGATGAATGATTTGAAACAAATGTTGAATATTTACCAGTGCTGTGGCCTGCCCATTGTCCATCAGGTGATGAGTAATAACGTGAAACGTTCTTACTTATGACCCCTTGATTTATTGCAGATACTTCAAGGAACAGATTCAGCAAAGATCTGTGAATATTAGACAAACATATTGATCTATCCAGACTCAAGAGCATCACGTTTCCTGAACATGTTTCAATCTGTTGTGACTCAACTTGCACTTGATGCCCTTTATCGATTTACCAATTATGCTTTTTATGATGTCTTTATGATACTTATGTATGGTTGTTGATGCTCTTTATAATTTCCCCTAGGGACAAAAAAGGCTTCATTCAGTCATGCATTCATTCATTCATTCTTAAGGGTTTCTGTTGTGTTGGGGAGCCCATTGGAGTAAACAGAAGTCAATACCGTTTTGCATTTTCTTCACAGAAGTATTCATTTGGAATAGGTGACTTAGCATTGTTGCTAACGGCTCATTGTCAGCAACAATGCTAAGTTATGCTATTGTATTTGGGATATGCAGCACCAATATGGCACCAAGAAAACCTTTACCATCATCATATTCATTTTTTAGATCATTGTCTCAACTGGACAAACAATGTTTGTCCCTGTTATCACTTGGTAGTTTTGCATTATTTCTCCCTTTCTCTATGAAAACAACATTCACCTGTCCCCTCTCAGAATAAAAAAAATCTAATTCCGGATAGGAAAAGATAAAGGAACAGAATAATACTCTTTTCCTAACCCTTTGTCTGCTCTACCTCCTATTCTACCCTTTATTACTGTATGTCAGATGAGATGGCCACTGAAAACATGTGTTTAGGAGAGCTAAATATACTTCATTTTTTTCCAGTTTGAACCACTACACATTTAGAATAAATGAATTATATTCAATTGAGACATAGCAAAGGAGAGCTGACAGTCTCAAGGGAAACACAGTGAGGGTGACAGGTCGACAGGTGGGAAATGTCAGCATCTGAAAAAGAGACATACACAGGAATAATGGGAGGCGAGAGATGAGACTGACGCAGGAGCATCTCGGACAAAAACAAAACTTGTAACTGTGTTGTGGGAACTAAAGAGATTATTGCAACCTCACACAGATAAACATTGTCTGAATGTATTGTGGGCAGTTTCAACATTTGTATATTTGCTTTAGTGCTCACACTTACCTTTTACATTATTTAAATACTTGAAGTTACAGATTCACAATTTCCAATATAAAGTCAAGGCCTTTTTTAACTCGGAATTAGGAAAAATGCAGTACTTTTTTATGTATGGCCCCAGGCAATATGCTTTTATTGCATCACTTTCCTCTGCAGCACCTTTGCATGTTTTGCATATGTAAATTTTAAATGTACAGCCATTTCAGCAAGAACCACCACAAAGTAGAATTTAGTACCTAGAGACTCTCAAGACTATGCCATGGAAATAAAGCTTTCTACACAGTCACTTGTAATATGTATAGCTAAAAGTGTGTTTACATGTGGTTTAGTCGTTAATTCAAAACACATACAGTACCAGTAAAAAGTGTAGACACACTTTCTTATTAAAATGAATGGGAATGTGTGTCCCAACCTTTGACTAGTAGCCTACTTTTGTACTTTTATGATTTGATGCACATATACCTTTTTCTCCGACTTACAAAACATCTAAAACATTTTTTTCTAGGTAGGAATTTGCAGCTCTGGAACAGCATATTTTGAGTTACTAGCCTTCTAGTTCATTTCCATGCATGTTCTCACTTCCCAAATAGCCATTTTAGAAACAAATGATGCCTTTGTTTACCTTTAAGGGTCTGAATATGTATAAGCACTTAATGTGACAATGAAGAAAACAACGTACCCAATCCAGGGCAATACCCAGAGTCCATCTACATGCCTGGTTTAGATGTGAGGACAAAAATTCAAAAGACCCTTGAAATCAAACCTGAAGAACTGCCTGTTTCTATTCCACCGCTCGAGACTTGGTAGTGGTAAACCCATAGTTCACACTGAGAGTTGTCTCATCCAGTTAGCAAGCTGTGTCTCAGAAAGCAGATTACTGTGTTTCTTGAGCCCTCTGAAATGCACAAAGAGGAGCCGTATCTGTTCAAAATAGTACCTCAACATGCTTGTTGTGTTGGTCTCGCTCGCTGCTAGCCCCCTCAGGCAACGACTTTAGCACTTAACACTGCTCTCTGCTACAGGTTATTTCTGAATCAGTTTCCCTGTCATTCAAATGCCAAGAGTTAAGTGTAATTGCTGTTGTTGTGTCCTCAGGGTGCTTGTGCTCCCCATGCTGCCCGTTGCTGTGTGGCCTGCAAGGACAGTTTGCATTCATGATACTGTTAGCAGAGAGACAGCTGTGGAAGTGTATTGTTAAAGCGGATTTGTGTAGGACTGCAACTGCCTACTGAACTTGACACATGGTATAAGAATCTAGTCACCAGTCACTGACAAATGTGGTCAGCTATATGTATATATGACTTGGTATACTCTATTTTTTTCTTGCTGTTCACAAATCTCACAAAAAGACCCAAACCAACAATACATGTGTTACCCTTACGAGTGTTGCAAGAACCAAAGCCTGTTATAATGTAGGTTAATTGAGCTCTGTCTCCATAAAAACTGAGCCACACTGGATGTCATGTTCCTTCATCACAATTACCTGGAGTGTGTTATCTTGACTCGGTCTCACATCCATCATACTGCTGCTGTAAAAACTCACTCAATATCAAATGTGTATTAATCCACAGCTGAAAATAGTCCCCAAAAAATTAACTGTTTACGTCCATCTGAGAAATGTCTGGAAAAAAAAACCTACAGTTCCGAGCTTATTAGAGAATTATTTAGCCCTTTTAGAATAGAAAACTGAATGTATTAATGTGCTGAATGTATTGATCTCCAGTAGGAACAAAGGGACTTGGGCCCGAGTGCCTAAATCAGGGTAGGGATGTCTAAAAGTACAGAGAGATGGACTCAATCATTGTTGGTTTTGGTCTTTTCATGGGATTTGATGATAAGGAAAAATATAGTAACAATTCCACACCTAGTGTAATTTTTTTTTTTTTTTAAACATCCTTTAATGGAAATAACAAAATTGCCTCTAATGCGTCTACCCCAACAGAAGATCACTGTGACAACAAGCACATGTTTCTTCTCTCAGTGTGGAGTTCATTGGAACAGAAACGGCTTACAAAATGTAAAATACCATAGTCCTTGTAAAGATTAATGACCTAAAATCTGTTAAAAAAAAAAAACATCTCCCAAAAGGTGGCTCAAAAAATGCAGGCTGTAAATCCTGATCACAGGTCAGATCATACATGCATCATGTAAAATTGGTTTAAAATGAACTTTGACTGTTTTGCAGATAACCCCTCAGCTACAACTGCATTCTGTCTTTACTTCCTCTACTCTAGCACCTAGCACAACCTCACACAATTGGGTCTTCTCTGAAAGTATACATAGATACATGGATAGGTGTCATTAGAGATTTTGGTTACGAACTCAATAATGATTATTTGAGATTATTTCATATGTGAGCATCCATTTAAACTCAGGTAAGCCAACTCGCCATGAAAATTAGAATTTCTCTTCTGTTGCCCTTGATTGACTGTTGTCAAACTGGCACCCTGCAGTGATGATGATAGCACACAGCTGCAGTAGAGAATACTGTCATTGCTTTTTTTTATTTAACAAGTTCTATATTTAGCTCGGGCCTTGTGTTCTGTTATACAGTTCTGTGCAATCTGAATCCCATAGAAATGTTGTAGAAGAAAACATGGAGGGGGAAATACAAACAGTTAAGTGGCAGCACATGATGGCAATCTAAGGGAACAAAATAATTTTTAATTTAATGCTTTCAGATCTAGGAGCTCACAGTACTCACAATACTACAATATCTGATCAACATTGTGCTATGCGACACAGCTAATTAAAGAACACAGTCTGGGGAATTCAGGCAGTGCACAAGCTCACGATCAGAAGAAAACAAAGTTAGAACCGTATGGAAGATATAGGATCTACATCGGATCAAGCATAACAAGTGATCATTGAAATATTAAATTAAATCTAAACCTAACAAGCAGTTATCTGTAATATTCCCAGTGTCACATTACCTACTTACTGGGGAGAATGCGACATTGATCCAATCAAAAGAACATAAAGCATTAGTCTTTACCTTTAAAAGACACAGATCCAATAATTGCCACTTTTCCAGGATGATGAGCAGGATGAGCTGCGACTAAATTAGCCTTTCACTGCATTGTCCAAAGCTTAAATGTGAACAAGTGTACTACTGGGGCACAAAATGAATGAAATGGGAAGTTGAAACTCAAGCACACAAAACATGGACTTTCACTATTGCTTGACATTGTGCCATGGCTTAAAAGCATTTTTTAAAGTTTTGGGGTATTGAAAAGTAGTCCCAATCTCCTTGAGGGGCTGACATTAACAAGCATGTGTCATGTTTGATCTAATTTATTACACTTGATGTATTCAGTACTAAATAAATAGAAAATATATAGTATGTACATCGACTCGGCTTTGCTTGGCTTTTGCTGCATGTCATTCCCCATCTCTGTCCTATCCTGTTTTTAACTGTACAACGTAAAAAGGCCTACACGCCCCCCAAAGAAACATTCTTTCAAAAAATACTTGTAGAGTTATATCACTCCAGATGAAGTTCCTGAAGGAAGGATCGAGAGATAGATGGATGGCTTGCCTGACATCCCTAGAGCTGTTACACTGTCATGGCTGAAAAAACAATTGGCAGACGGAGTAACTAAATATCAGGCTGAAAAGTGTGTTGCACATGTGCCCACACTATATCCCTGCAGCATGGTGAGAAGTTAACTACTGGGGGTCAGCAAAGACAAGATTTTAATCAAGATGAGGTGAGAAGCGTTTGCTTCTGCTTATCAATTATGTAACAATATCAAATTATTCTCATTTAATTTACTTAATTGCAAATGCACATCTGAGCCTGGTCAGAAGCACTGACTTAAACAGGAGAGTTGGCCCAGGAAGTCCCAGAGATGCAACTAATTACTCCGTCAATTGAATGGAGTTCGGTCTGCTTAGTTCAATGAGAGGGGCACTGCTATGATGAGCTTGGTTCTGGAAACATCATCTGAGTTTCCAGCACTTGTCAGTAGATAGAATGATAAAGACACCATACCTTTGGATTGCAATTATGTGATATTTACTGGAAAGGCTTAACTGTTTTTCCACTTAAATTTGCTTGTGCAGATGACTGAGACCCACAGGCATTTCAAATCAATGTTCTCTAGATGCAAGAGATGCAAGCTATGACAAACAGATTAAGATATTTATCTTAAAAATGTATTTGCAGGCATGATGTCCACTCTAGTGTGACATAGATTTCCTTGAATCAGGCTGTTTGCATTACTAAAAAATTGGGACACAATGGCTCAATTGCTTGGCAGAGAAACGTGTTTGACTCTGGGCCTCAGCCCTGTGTAAGCCCAGTCAACATGCTCAGCACTCTAAGATACGCATTGTATGAGGTGTTTGTCTTGTCTTGTGCTACGAAGCAGAAGTAGTCCCTTCCTATTCTGACATCCCACAGCATTGTCCTGTCTGGGATGGGAGATGAGCAACTGCTGGAAGGAAAGCGAGAGCCAGAGAGAAGAATAGCAGAATGACAACAAAGAAATGGGAGAGTGTTGTATAATGAACAGAGCCAAATAAAACACAAAAATGAACTGAGAACTATTTAAAAAGAGAAGACAGGAAGGAGGCCAGAGCAGAGACTAATGTGAGAGTATGAGACAGCTCGGGGGGAGAAATCGCAGTAACTGCAATAGCTCCGACCACCACAGAGATGAGGAATCACAAGCAGGACTGAGAGGAACAGCGGTTCAAAGCAACTAATTGTTTACTTGGTAAGAGTTCAAAGCAGAGAGGCAACAGGTCATCAGACAGTGAGGGCAATCATAGCATGCAAGAGACAAGCAGGCAGAACTGGAAACAGGTTGTGGTCAGGAAGATGGCAGGCAAGAAACTAGAATGAAGACTGGATGGCTAAAGGCTTGATCTATTTATATTTATAATGGTTAACGCTACCACTTGTAGCTGTTGGGTCCAGACCATTGACTGTAAAAACGAATTAACATTCAATGGTCTAGACAAGTCCAAGCATCCACAACAAATTGGTGGCACATTACACTGTCCGTGTCCATGAGTGGGCAAGGGTCCACGTGTCATGAATGCCGTCATCAGTGGGTGTACGCATCAATTTGTGGACCTTGTGGACTTGTCCAGGCATGTCCGTGAAGCCACTCCACTAGAAGTAGTAGATACCAATCTAACACGCATGTGTGAAATATAACTTCACAGCAGATAGTATGAACAGAAGTACTGGTCACGCACGGTGTCTGCAGCTGTCTGTGTATGTGTACCTTTGGGAGTATAATCGAGCCTTAAACCCAATTTATAAACTGGTATAAATTGGCTTGGTAGCGTCACATTTCACCCTAGAATGACGCAGACACCAATGCACAAGCATAAACTTTGGCATTGAGCCCTTCCCCCAAACCACAAATCCTGCTTTACACGTGCACCATCTGATGGCAACATTTACGTTGGGAACTGGCGGACGCGGACAGCATGCACTTTATCGTGTTTTTGCACTTTTGGCACTGGCTGCACTTTAAAGGTTTTGTCAGAATAAAATAGCATGCATTGTTTTTGAAAACTTGTCTTTTACTGCTTACTGTTCTTTTAAACTTCAAATAAGGACCTTTGAAAATGCAAATGCCTGGGGAGAGAGGTCTGGTACATCAGCAGGGGAGATAATGAGGGGACGGGGAAGAGGTGTGCTGTTGGCTGAAGTGATCAGAGGACTGAGGGCAACTGCAGGGCAGGTGGGAAATGTCAGGCATCTGAAATGAAAGGAGAGGGTAACGACTGAAAGATAAAAAATTTGCAAAATGACTAAACAGTAGTAGCTGTTGTGACCGTGAGACTCATTGTGTTTTCTTTGAGATTTATTTCATCCATACCTACTAAACTACCGTAACTGGATCAGGTCTATAAGTGGATCACAATGCAAACCTTGACAAAATCTCAGATAATCCGAGGTTCTGCTGTAGTAGAATGTGCCTGGAATATTTTCAAGACTTGGACTTAGAAACGGTTAAGAGCAATTTCTGTCCGGGTATGTATATTAACTACAGGTGAAACTAAAAAAATTAGCATATGGAGCAAAAGTTCATTAATTCAACTTAAAAGGCTAAAATATATTATATGGACTCAATACATGTGACGTGAGATATTTCAAGCCTTTATTTGATATCATATGATGATTATGGCATACAGCTTATGAAAACACCAAATTCAAAATTAGCATATGGTGTAAAAGTTCAGTATTGTAGGCTCAAAGTATATGACTCTAATCAGCTAATTAATCCAAAACACCTGCATAGGGACCCTGAGCCTTTAATTGGTCTCTGTCCCAGTGGAATTCACAATCATGGGGAAGACTAGTGACCTGACAGTTGTGCAGAAAACCATCATTGACCCCCCCCCCCCACTGGAGGGAAAGCCTCAAAAAGGTAATTCCAAAGGAAGTTTGATGATCTCAAAATGCCGTATCAAGGCACATTATTAAAGCTAAGTGGAAGGGAAAAGTGTGGAAGAAAAAGGTGATCAAGCAGCAGGGATGACGTAGCCTGGAGAGGACTGTCGGGAAAAGGCCATTCAGATGTGTGGGGGAGCTTCACAAGGAGTGGACTGAGGCTGGAGTTACCGCATCAAGAGCCACCACACACAGACGGGTTCTGGACATGGGCTTCAAATGTCTTATTCTTCTTGTCAAGCCGCCCCTGAACAACAAACAACGTCAGAAGTGTCTTACCTGGGCTAAAGAAAAAAAAAAGAACTTTTCTGTTTCTCAGTGGTCCAAAGTCCTCTTTTCTGATGAGAGGAAATTTTGCATCTCATTTGGAAACCGAGGTCTTAGAGGCTGGAGGAAGAATGGAGAGGCACACATTCCAAGATGCTTGAAGTCCAGTGGGAAGTTTCCACAGTCTGTGTTGGTTTGGGGAGCCATGTCATCTGCTGGTGTTGGTCCACTGTGCTTTATTAAGTCAAGAGTCAGCGCAACAGTCTACCAGGACATTTTAGAGTACTTTATGCTTCCTTCAGCAAACGAGCTTTATAGAGAGGCTGACTTCATTTTTCATCAGGACTTGGCACCTGTCCACACCGCCAAAAGTACCCAAACCTGGTTCAATGACCATGAGATTACTGTGCTTGATTGGCCCGCAACTCTCCTGACCTTTCTCTTGGCATTGCCAAGAGAAAGATGAAAGACATGAGACCGAACAACGCAGAAGAGCTGAAGGCCGCTATTGTAGCATCCTGGTCTTCCATAACCCCTCAGCAGGGCCACAGGCTGATAGCATCCATGCCACGCCGCAGTGAGGCTGTAATTCAAGCAAAAAGGGCCCAAACAAAATACTAAGTACATATGCATGACTATACTTTTCAGATGGCTGACATATCTGTGTTTAAAATTCTTTTTTAATTGATTTCATGTAATATGCTAATTTTCTGAGATTTTGAATTTGGGGTTTTCATAAGCTGTATGCCATAATCATCAAAATTATATCAAATAAAGGCTTGAAATATCTCACTTTGCATGTAATGAGTCTATATAATATATTAGTTTCACCTTTTAAGTTGAATTACTGACATAAATTTTTCACTTTATGCTAATTTTTTGAGTTTCACCTGTAATTGCACATGGAAGGCTGAGGCTGTGGGGGATGGATGATACAGACTCCATCCCCATCCCATGGTTGTAATGGATGTCGGCAAAATGAGCACTTTATTTTGGAAATATCCTTGGCTTATGGAAGCCAAGCACATGGTGACCGGTGATAAGCAAAGTCTGAGGCTCTAGAACTGGTGAAGTTGAGCACAGCATAATTTAATCACTTGCTCTTTAGTCACTCCTTACATAGCTTTGTGTTACCTTTGGTGAAATGAAACTTTCCAGTGGATTAAAGAAGTGTACTCATTTGAAGCGGAAGCAGAAATTCTTTTGAGAAGACTTTGTCATCCACGTCAGCCAGGGTCCTTTGCCTGCAGATCGCTCCTGTTGGCTCCTTCCATTGGTCTTCAAGCTCCTTCACCCCCACCTGTATCTGGACTCCATCCGGGATATGCCTACTCATGGCTTCTCTATCCTTTATAAAACTATTTATACAACAATGGAGTTTAAATGCCAAAGACTCTTCCTTTAATATTGTATATCAGAATGGAAATTACTACGCCAAATGCATCAGCAGATGCAGGAATTTCACATGGCAATCAGTAACACAGACGCCCAAACAGTATATGCATTAAGCATCCTTAAAACCAATATATAAAATGGTCCAATGGTCCAATGATCAAATAGTGAGGTTGGACCAGCTATTCAGGAGGGAAATGAGACTAACTGCCTTAGGAAAAACATTCCACTGTTAGCCCTCTTGATAATGGAGGAAGTGTTTTCCTCCCATTTCAGGCTGTTTGTGATGACAGTGTCTAGGAATTTGAATGACTCCACCTCCTTAACAACAGAGCTCTTGATGGTTAAGGGTGGGAGAGAGGAGGGGCCTCTCCGGAAGTCTATCACCATTTCCACTGGCTTTTGTTGGTAAAGCTCCAGATTGTTCTTGTTACCATGCAACCAGATGAGACACTTCCTGCCTATTAGCAGACTCGCCCTTAACAAGCCCAACCCAGGTGGCATCGTCTGCAAGTTTAATCAACTTGACACGTAATCTGTTGGAAAATATGTAACAAATGAACCTTATGCAAATTTGCAACAAAGTCTTATTTGATTGAAATGTCGAGGAGGAAGGACAAACTGTGTATGTAGGTTTTTAAGATTGACATCCCAACATCAGGCCATACAGGAGAATCTCATCCAAGATCAAACAAGTCCATTGCTGATGTCCGTTTTCTCATCACCAGCAAATCACATGAAATGATGTGCTTCGGTCAACAGCATTTGATCCAATTTGCAGAATTTGCAGATCACAACATGGCACTAACCTTCCGTTCTAAATAATAAAATAAAGATACGTATATTCTCCTAAAAAAGGGTAGGTGTCCAAAAACACATACTGAGTAGGAGTTAGAGGACATATGCTAAATTGTTTACATCACTGGTTCACCCCAAACAAAGATAAAACCTTGGAGTAATCTCATAAAAAACATGTATTCCATTACTATGTAATCATGTAAGTGCTATTTAGACAAGTCATGTGGATTCATAGACACAGAAAAAACTGTGTTAGACACCAAGATTACTTGGCTAGATCAAGCAATGAAGGAGTTAGGAGTGTCCCATCTTGGACACCATCTTTAAACTAAACCTTTGTATTGGTCAAACTTAGGTAAACGTTTAGTGTGTTATTAAGAACACCTAATGCTACAAAAACAGCTGAGAAACCTTTTATTTGATTTTTATCTTAGGTTTAGGTGATTTTTTCATATCTGCAGCCACCCATGTTCCCAATACTACCAAAAAGTCCTCCTATAATTCACTATTCAAAATCATGTTCAAAATGCAAATACAATTGTATGAACTTCAATGGTATCTCATAATTTAATAAACTGTGCTCTTATTTTCAAAATGTGTACTATCTAGTGATTTATGCTCTCAATTAAATATCATATTACATATTTTGCCTCATTAACTCGTGTAGAGGGAAGCAAACGCCTTTGGCATGGTGCATTTAATCAGCCATAAGAATAAGATAAGAAGCGCTCCACAACCCTGGAGCTGAGTTTTTATCAAACGGAGACATCTGCAGTTTCACGTTTTTACGGGAAAACAATCTGTTATCCTGTAAACTATTTTTAGGGGATGTCAAGGACATCACACTATTGTGTTTAACAGCAAAGACAATAATTTAGCACTAATGGCATGAAGGTGATATTCGGTACATTTTGCCAAATAGATCATGAACTTTTAAATTGTATGCAGAATTATTATTAGCTTTGTTTGTTCCACGACAACTTTATGGCTCTATAGAACACATATAATATGTGATAAAATAATCAATAAAACACATATTTGCTTTATCCGCTCTTACATAGCCCAAAATTATATTTGGTGAATCCATATTTAAAAATATTCTGCACCACTAGAAGATGTCTCCAATTTGCAAACTTAGTGCCCTTAAAAATAGGCCATTATGTCCACATAATGAAGGGTCACAAGTTAACATTTATATAACCCGGCATGCTGGATTTTGTGAGGATTAAAGGAAGTCATTCTTTTGTCAGCTGTCACTGGTTATTTAAGAAACTATCCACTGTTCCTTTTAGAAGTAGTTTGCCTTGAAGTTGGAAAAGGTCAGTCATGATTGTTTTGTCCCTCTCTCACATGCGGCCTGCAGTGATTGGCTGCGCCCACAAAGGTCATCGCAGATCGGGTCAACACACCTGATTCTAATCAAGGACTTGTCCGAAACCAGCTTGCCTAGCTTTGTGTTTATTCGTGGAGATAGGAGTCAGCGGCGCGGACTTTTGATTCCTAGGCCTCGAAGACAATTTCACGCCATTTATGCAGTTTTCCTGTCCTGCTTTTGGTAGTTTTGGTCAACGCTACCTTCCCCCAGAGATGTAATTCTGTAGCCTTCTGAGGTGCTGGGAGCCCCCTTCGCTACACGAGGTAGGAAGGCTGTTTTTGTGTTTTGCTATCTGTGAGTGGATGACTTGGCTGGGAGTGTGTTTTGTAGTTATGACGCTACTGAGGCTACTTTCTGTTTTAATGCTGACTTGCAATGCTTATAGGCCTGCTGGCTGCTAATGACTCTGCAGTGACATTGATTTGGAATTCATGTCTCGCTTTTCTGTGTGGTTTTGTTTCATTGTGTTTATTCACATGGTAAAATATTGGCCTTACAGGAATAAACATTAGGCCACTCTTGCACAGAGTCCATTTCTCTGTAATAGTATCTTTTGACACACACACACACACACACATGCACACTAGATTGTAACTCACATTTCCTTCAAACTCTTCATATTCAGCTTCTCTAGAGAAATGTTTCTACTTAAAGCTTGCTTTACTGTTCTTGATATTAAATTTAAATCTACTGTACACTCTTTGCTCGGTTGCACCCTTTGTCAATCTGAAGCTTATATCTATGCACTGATGGTCATCTGCTGCTTATCAACACGCCATGTCTCACTTGTTGTGATATTAATATGCTTAACCCTTGTGTTGTCCTCCCAGATTGTTCACGTTACCACGCAACCAGATGACACTTCCTGTCTATAAGCAGACTCGTCATTGCCCTTAATAAGCCCAGCCAAGGTGGTATCGTCTGCAAGTTTAATCAACTTGATGGAACATATGTAACAAATGAACCTTTTGCAAATTTGCAACAAAGTCTCTTTTGATTGAAATGCCAAGAAGGAAGGAAAAACCAGGTTTTTAAGATTGAGATCACAGCATCAGGCTTGTGTTGTCCTCCCAGGTCAAAAACGGACAAATATTTGATATTTTCATCCTTTTTTATTTTTGTTTTCACTAACACCACCTAACTTCCACTAGTTTTACAGTACATTTTGGAATTCATGATCAATAACCCTCATTTATACATAATTATACCTAATATTTGAGTTTTAAAGGCATAAATTATTAATAATTTTGGCTAATAGCTAAGATCAGAGGAATGTACAGATGAGCATAGTCGGGAGCAAAATTGATCAATTGTATTTGCAAAGAGCGTTGAAAGGAATCAGTCCATTTCTTTGTGCTAATTTGGTTGAAAAGAAACTCATATTTCAGATATAGACTTCTTTTAAAGGGGTCAAATTTGACCTGAGGACAACAGGAGGGTTGAGAGAACACGTTTCTGCTGCAGGGCTGGTGTGTTTCAGCCTGCTGCTACATGTCGGGAGGATTTTAGGCCGTAGATTTATCCATCTCTCTTCAGTAGACAGGTTTTTTTTTTTATATAGTTACTTCATAGTCTCTGCTGTGCTGCTGAGCTTGGTGTTTGCTTATGTGTAGTGACAATGTGAGACTTTATGCCAAATACCAACTTTACTTATTTGCATTTAATACAACAAATCCGTTCTGTGAGTTGGCTGGGTGAACTTAGTGACGGCCATTCAGAGTTTCCCAAAGGTAAGTTAGTGGTTAGTGGAGGCTGTGAATGTTGAACGGCATCAACTACTGAAAATGATTTCTTATGCACACTTACTTAGAATTACTGCAATTAGTGCAAGGACAAAATAGTGTTATGGTTATGTTCAAAGTGTTTCAAAAGAGTTTGGAATCAGCAGGCGTGACTCAAACTTCATTGGCCTCCCAGATGGGGCCATGAAGTGAATTACAGAATATTGAGGGCGGCAATGTTTCAAAAAACAACTGAATTTCTTTAACTCTTTGGACTTGGTCAGCTGTGTTGGATCATTATGACATATTCTGTCTTGAAATAATTTCTGAGGAGAAGAAATGATTGTATGAATGAACAAGCGAGCATTTAAAGTGCAACTGGAACAGAAGTTGGTTGTTTGAGTGGACCGAATCTCTGGCAGAGTGTGTGCCTTGTACAGTGACCAGCAGCCATGAATTTAAACGTAGTGCATGCCTGGGTTGATTTGCCTGCTGTTTGTGTCTGAGGTTTCAATGAAACAGATGGCAATTAATCACTGCAGTTATTATGGTTTTCAAAATTGCATGCAAACAGGCATCAGTGAATTGTGTTTGCTGGATTGATTCGAGCAACTCACTTTGCTATGTGGTGTAAACACATTATTTCCTCTTTCTTGGGTAATTCTTCTCTTTCTCTCACATAATAAAAACAGCCCAGACATTAAGATTGTTATGCATAATAGAAACTTCTGTTTTGGCAGCATTTGGTAGCAGACAGTGTTTACTGAATGCTAGAACTCCTGTTGATGTCCATGGCTTGCCTAATCTCCATATCTGAAACTCTGTTAGAATACTTCAGCGGGATACACATCCAATAGCCTCAACATGTTTTCGAAATAGTGAAAAGACTCATGATTGGGGAAATACTCACTTGGTAAAACCACAAAGAAAAATTGTCAGCAGTTGTTCATAACTTGCATGTATGAATAAAAGTATGAATAAAGTGAAAGAAATCATGATCTTTACAGCACTATCTCTTAATAAAAAATGACCATGCCAGTTTATTCTCTACAGACACTAATCTGACTACACTGCCATTTGAATGTGACAACGTCATGTGACCAGACCTACATCTGGAAAATTTCTCTCACTTGAAGATTGCTCCTCTGAGTTGACTTCAGTTTTCCGAGTGCCATGAAATGAGATGTGTGTATGAGATGTGAAACCGCTCACAGCCCCCCCCGTCTGACAGCCAGGCAGTGGCATTACGCAGCCTAAAATACAGTACAGTCAACTTTATTTTCAGGAGGCTTAGATCATGCTGCCAAGTCCCCCATATTTTCACCTGGAAAGTATGGCAACTCTAGGAACATTGTGATGTTTCGTGAGTGTTGTTGAAATTAAATCATGGAGGTGGCATCAAAATTATAAATTTTCATCTGCAAGAATTTTAGCAAATTAGCAAAGGACCTTAAAAAGATCCATCTGCAGAAGTCACAAGCTCAGCCTTGATTCTTATATTAATAGAATAATCAGCTTAATTGACAGATTTGAGAGGAAAACACAGGAGACTGAAGTGGAGCGGAAATACTTGGTTGGTTGGTTGATTTGTCAATCACCTGAAAAGAATAATACACTTTTGATAATTATTTGTAGGATAAGGATTTTCTTAGAAGAAATGGCAATTTTCCCCTCCTAACTTCTCAATTGTGTAGATCGCCTGCTTTTGATTGTGGTTGACTGAATATGTTAAGGTTTTGTAAACAAACAGGACATGAAGATGTTGCCTTGAGTAAACTGTAATTTTTCTGACGTTTTATAGACCAGAGAATGAGCTGCAAATAATCAGCAGATTAATTATAATGAAAATGCATTTTAGTAAAGTACTGTTCACATTACAATCCTTTTTGAACGGATCCACAGAAGACAGAATGGACTCTTTTTTAAATTTATTTTGTTAATACAGATACTGCATTCCCACCAAAACTGACTGTGAAATGACAGCAGGCTGGGCTAGTTTAACTATATATCTACATGCTGTGGTAGGGCGGTACAATATGACCAAAAATCACAAGTAATGCCCATTTCAACTCAATAACGTTAAATGAATGATAATAATGAAAAAAAATATATTTGTCCTCGTAGTTAATTTGCAAGGTTTTACTGTAAAAAGGCTCAACTATTAAAGGTAATATTTTTTTATTCCCAAGTCAAAAGTGTTTTTGTTTTTTTATTATTGAAGGAAACCCACAAAGCATCAACTATTATGGCTATTTATTGAAAATGTATAAATTGAAATGAAAGCACACATTGCTTGAAATGAAAATTGTTATTGTCATGGGAAGCAGGTCTACCAGCTTCAGAATTTGATAAATTGAATTCATCGTCCTGCCCTATGCTGTGGTGCTGTATGTCTTGTATGATCAGCTGTTGTATTTGCTGATAAGACTTAGGATCCCACAAGAACCAGTAGAGTGTCTGGGATTGTGAAAGCACAACTACTGTAGGCTACATTATATAGTTGAGCTTAGGAACACGGTAACATCATGTAGCCTACTATTTTAATCCTGATTCTGTGTTAAAGATTACAAGATAAGGATTGACCAACACAAAGACTAACATAGAACCAGTCACTAAACAGCTGTCACATACATATTCTATGCTTTTAATGATTTTTTATTTATTTTTTATTTTTTCAACCCTGAAATTGGAGCTCATAGAAGGATGCCATGTAAATGACAAAATATTGATTTGTTACCAGCAATCTACATTGTGTGTGTGTGTGCGTGTGTACGTGTGTGTTTGTGTGTGTCACATCTCCATGTTGTGCAGTCAAGTGTAACATTGTGCAGCTCTGCTCCCTCTGACAGATTATGATCTACTGTTGTGTTGTGATGAAAAGAGCAATGCTTGGATTTCAAGTTGATGACAGGCCGGAGGGCTTACACAGTGGCTGTTCAGCACTTTCCCTGCAGTGATTCCTCTTTTATCTCCGCAGAAGCAGGACAAATTCATTAGGGCTGTTGCCTATACAGTGGTTTCTACATGACTCCTGTTCACAGCGCGTCTAATGAGTGTGAACAAAGGAAGTGTAATATATTGGACTGTAAGGGAGAGGCAGTGGGGCCTGATAGTGGTACAGAGGACTAGAGGCAAGGTCACTCAACACTGGGATCCTTTTGAACATGAAACATTACACAATGCCAGTCAAAACTCTGGTAATGGGCAGGTTACTTTAAACAGTTTGGTTTTCAACAAAATGGGAATGTTTTATCAGTTGCCAAGCTTATTAGTTTAAATTGTACGCTGTGAAACAGTGAAACACCCTGCAATGAATCCTACTGCTAGGCCTCTACATTATAATCCACAAGGTTATATTGTTATATACAGAAACCACTCAAGAGGTGTGCATTCAGCATTTAATTTGTTAGTCTGAAGATTGTTTGATTGGATTGCATTTTACTAATACTTGTTTCTAATATTTTGTCCATTTCACCCCATGTATTTTAACGGTGCTAGACTGAGCTGAGGTCAATTCTCTGATTTTTGGTTTGACTGCAGTACATTGAAGAATTGTCATATTCAGGGAAAAATAAATTGATATCTTCATCTCATTACTTCTTCTTCTCCTTGATACACCCACGTTCTCCCATATTACAGTACATTCTGAAATGTCATAATAGTAATCCTAATAATAGGAATCCTCAAAAATTGAGCAGCACTCCAATGTGACCAATTTGCTCCCATTAATAAAGGAAATCTTTTCTTTGTCTCAAACAAGCAGACATGCTTTTGCGAAGGACAGATCAACAGATTTTGGATTTGGATTTAAGCTGAAAATACAGTATATCTAAAGTAGCTGTGGTGGTTTGGAGATTCACCACGCAATTTCATCCAAACCACTACCAGCCGGATGTTTGAGACTAGACACGCTACGGATTCCCAAGATTAACTTACCATCTGAAACTAAACGTGTATTGTCATATTGTCCATATATCTTTTTGCTTCAGAAGCTGAACTCATCATGGTGTCCTGATGCTGTAGCCCCTCTGCTTCAATGTACATTGAATGTTGTACATTCGAAGATGCCCTTGTGAACAAAGTTGTTGTCATGAGCTGGTAGTTGTATACTCATGTTCTCTTTGTGTGTCCAGCTTGGAATAGTCTCGGTAGTTCTTCTGTGATGTTTGTCATTGACAAGTTGTTTTTGCTTATTGGCCCATACTCAGTAAACCCTATTCAATTCATCATAGTGCAGTGACACTAGCCCTTAATACCATGAACATAAAGAGGGTAATGTTTCAGTGGCTGAAACCAGTACCTACAGCTGGCACCAAAAATGTCACAACAAATTCTTAGTTACTTACTTATCATATGTCTCCCTACTGCTGAAAAATAACACTGACTCTCTTGACAATGTCTGAATTTTTTATGTGCATATATATA